>NC_079201.1:3304211-3645977 GCF_029499605.1 Hyla sarda
CTGTTACTCCGGCCCCGCTGTTTGTGAGCTGGTACCGTGGCGTGCAGCTCAAACAGATGGGTGGTGAATACAAGATTGCGGGGGGTCCCCAGCGGCGGGACCCCCCGTGGTGAGACATCTTATCCCCTATCCTCAGGGCCGGAGTACCCCTTTAAGTGTCAGACTGCTGGGGTTTGACTGCTGGGATCCCCAAGCAAAAGTTAATGTGAACATAGCCTAAGTGTAATGCGCAGTAAGAAGGGGCCTACCCACTTGGTTTTTAAAGGGAAACACCTATATAAATTCTGTTTACTACCTAGCAGCACGAATGTCTACCCTGGGCCTCCGTGTGTTCCTAGAAGAGTAGAGATGGCTGAATGTTATCCCACCTCCTCCTTATGGTAGATAGTGTAACAAAACTCCAGCTGTAAGGTGGTGTGGACACAGACTTTATAGATAACATTAAACAAACTAGTATAAAGCTGAGGAGACACGGCAAAACATCATAGGAGATAAGAGGCAGACACCGCGTGAGAGCGCAGGGTGTACGCAGATGTCTGGACGCTCCTCCAGGTGGCGCTGCTCTGATTCTACTCTGCAGTATGGAAGAATTCCACCAGAATGTTCTGCACAGACATTCCTCTGCAGCAGAGTCCCTTTTATTTCAATTTCCGACACAGATATAATGGCATACAACCCTAGCTGGTTACAGCCTGCAGCGTCTGCCGTGTGCATTTAATCTTTGCCGCATCCACCAGAAGTTGCCGCTTTAAGGCTGTGTTCACACATTGCAGCTAATATGCAATACTGCAGCTAAATACTGCATGCGTTTTTTGCTGCAAATGAACAAAATTCCTGGAAAAATGGCCCATTTTACCGCAGTTTGCACCATTTTTACGGGCATCATTTAATTCACTTCAAAACCACATGAGGTAAATAGCTGCGCTACAGCTACTGCTAATTACATGTGAACACAGCCTAAGCAGCTGAAAGTCCAAGTCAGTGGTTAAAGGGGTACTCTGCTGCTCAGCATTTAGACCAAACTGTTCCGAATACTGGAGCCAGTGCCAACAGCTCGTGATGTCATAGCCCTGCCCCTTCATGATGTCGGGAGGGAGCGGGGCTATGACGTCATGAGCTCCCGGCTCCAGCGGTCGGAACAGTTTGTACCAAACGCTGAGCAGCGGAGTGCCCCTTTAACAGCCGCGGCTAAGATCACACTGTGTTCCCGCTCCCGTTAGTCTTATCCGCCGGCATCCCATCGAAAACTGGATGGTGACATTTACTGTTAAAGGGGTACTCCGCCCCAAGACATCTTATCCCCTATCCAAAGGATAGGGGATAAGATGTCAGATCACCGCGGTCCCGCTGCTGGGGACCTCCGGAATCCCCTCTGCGGCACCCCGCTATCATTACAGCATAGAGCGAGTTCACTCTGCATGTAATGACGCGCAAAACAGGGGCCGGAGCATCGTTACGTCACAGCTCCAGCCCCTCGTGACGTCACGGCCCTCCCCTTTCAATACAAGTCTATGGGAGGAGGCTCGGCGGTCGTCACGCCCCCCTGCCATAGACTTATATTAAGGGGATGGGTCGTGATGTCACGAGGGGCGGAGCCATGACGTCACACGGCTCCGTCCCCTGTATCGCCCATCATTACGCACAGAGCGAACTCGCTGTAATGATAGCGCAGTGCCGCAGCGGGGATCCCGGGGCTCCCCAGCAGCGGGACCGCGGTCGATCTGACATCTTATGCCCTATCCTTTGGATAGGGGATAAGATGTCTAGGGGCGGAGTACCCCTTTAACGGAACGAACGGAACCCATTGGGTCTATTCACATGACAGAATTTCCACTTGCAGAATTCCGCCTCAAGTGAAAGCCCAATAGACTTCTATGGGATTCCGCACTCCCATTCACACATCTGAATTTCGGCTTGTGGAATTTCCGCACCAATTCCCCACAAAATACGCAGAAGCCAGAAACCACCCAAAGAAGCAAAAGCATAATTGGTGCGGAAATTCTGCCGTATGAATAGACCCATTGACTTTTATGGCTGATTGAAATTTGGGACACATGCGCTATTTTAAAGGGGTACTCCACTGCACAACGTTTGGAACGTTTGAAACTGTTCTGAATGCTGGAGCCGGCGCAGGGAGCTTGTGACGTCACGCCCCGCCCCCTAAATGCAAGTCTATGGGAGGGGGCGTCATGAGGGGGGTGGGGCAATGACGTCACGAGCTCCCGGCTCCAGTGTTCAGAACAGTTTGTTTCAAACCCTGAGCAGCGGAGTACCCCTTTAAGCAGACTCAAAGGCGACGGACGGCTGCTGATCTTAAAATAACGCACTGGTCTCAAACGGAGTCACTAGATGACTCCATTCAGCCATGGAAAGCAATGGGGTCCGATAACAGTATCAGACAGTGTCAGCATCTACTTGTAGTACTTAGTGTTTTTTGATTTTTTTTTTTTTTTAAATATCTTAACTCCTTAGGGACTCAGCGTTTTTCCGTTTTTGCATTTTCATTTTTTCCTCATCACCTTCTAAAAATCATAACGCTTTCAATTTTGCACATAAAATTCCATATGATGACTTATTTTTTGCGCCACCAATTCTACTTTGCAGTGTTATTAGTCATTTTACCCAAAAATCCACGGCGAAATGGAAAAAAAATTCAGTGTGCGACAAAATTGAAGAAAAAATTTAATTTTGTAACTTTTGGGGGCTTCCGTTTATAACACCTTATCTTTATTCTGTAGGTCCATACGGTTAAAATGATCCCCTACTTATGTAGGTTGGATTTTGTCGTACTTCGGAAAAAATCATAACTACATGCAAGAAAATTTATATGTTAAAAATTCTCATCTTCTGACCCCTATAACTTTTTATTTTTCCGCAAGCAGGCAGGTGTGAGGGCTAATTTTTTGCGCCGTGTTCTGAAGTTTTTATCGGTCACATTTTTGTATTGATCGGACTTTTTGATCGCTTTTTATACATTTTTTCATGCTATAAAAAGTGACCAAAAATACGCTATTTTGGACTTTGGAATTTTTTTGCGCGTACGCCATTGCCCGTGCGATTTAATTAACGATATATTTTTATAGTTCGGACATTTCCGCACGCGGCGATACCACATGTTTATTTTTATTTATTTATTTTTTTGTTTATGGGAAAAGGGGGGTGATTCAAACTTTTATTAGGGAAGGGGTTAAATGACCTTTGTTAACTTTTTTTTTTCACTTTTTTTTTTGCATTGTTATAGCTCCCATAGCGACCTATAACACTGCACACACTGATCTCTTATACTGATTCCTACAAAGCCATAGCTCTGCACGGATCAATCAAACCCTGATCGGACGCCGCGGAGACAGGTAATGAGACCTCCGCCTGCGTCCCAGCAGTTTGGAACATCGCAACTTTGACCGCCGCGTCTGAAGGGTTAATAGCGCGCGGCACAACGATCGGTGCCGCGCGCTGTTAGCCCAGGGCCGACCCGGTGTGATGCGGGGTCAAGGCGTGACCCGGGACCAGGCTCAGGGGGTACAGGTACGCCTTGAGTCCTTAAGGATCGGGGATGCAGGGCGTATGCATACGCCCTGTGTCCCCAAGAGGTTAAGGGCCCATTTACACTATGGAAGCGGAATTCTGTTTGCAGCGGCCTCCGCCAAAATTGTAACTTGTTGGCTGTGCAGGCATTAAATGGGCGCTGTCAGATACTAAAACTTTTGATATGTTGTAAAGCATGTATAACCAATAGGTTTTGCAATTGCTTTCATTAGAAAATTTTCAGTATTTCATACTGAAAAAGCCAGTCAAACAACTGCTCCCCCCCCCCCCTGCCTGCTTGGACACATACCAGTCCTGCTGTGTCCATGAGTCATCACCTATGTCGTGGACACACTTCCTTGATTGACAGCTGTGAGTGCAGGGCTCCGTGCTGGAGGAATAATCCTTCCACTGTCCGCTTGTGTCCCGCTACTGTCAGTGAGGACAAGCTGGGAGTTGTAGTTTTGCTAATGCTAGGAGAGATGTGAGCAGACAGCATACTGAGGGAGGGGGCGGAGACCTGCACAGTGAGGCCACGCCCCCTCCCTTTGAGAGGAATTCAGACTAGTGAGCTAAATTAAAAGTGTAATAAAAAATAAATAAAGGCGCTAGACACATAAAAATTAGATGTACATGGTCAGGATTAGGTACTGAGGGATATATTTAAAAAAATGTTTTTTGTTGGATCTGACGGATACACTTTAAACCTTACAGCCCAACACTGTGCAGGACGTTTGGCATTTGCCAGAGAACACCAAGATTAGAAAATTTGCCACTGGCGCCCTGTGCTCTTCACAGATGAAAGCAGGTTCACACTGAGCACATGTGACAGACATGACAGAGTCTGGAGACGCCGTGGAGAACGTTCTGCTGCCTGGGTTGATACATTTGATTTCCATTGATATTTTTTGTGTGATTTTGTTGTCAGCGCATTCAACTATGTAAAGACGAAAATATTTCAGAATATGGTCAGAAATCAACCCCCCGTGATCTAAAACACATCCCTTATAGGGGATACGTTTTTCTCCACGAGACTTCTTTAATTGCCCGGCTGGGTTCACACTGCATTGTAGTCTCTGTTTAAAGTATACATTTTATAGGAACAAACATATACTTCTGAAACAATGACCAATTCCATTCTTTCAGCAGCAGAGTCCCATTGATTTCAATAGGATTTTCCTTCACTGTGCACACGGCGGATTTCCTGCAGCAGATGTTTCTGCCGCAAAGTCCTGATTCTGGAGTTTGCAGAAAGTATAATTATGTCTCTTCTTTCTGCGCATTCAGCTCATCTATGCAGAATGTCCGCCTGTATTTTCTGGGCAGACATTCCACACGGAATCTGCCATGTCAACATGGCCTCACACTATAAAAACAGATTGTTGGCTCGGTTTACACTGCATTAGTGCTCCCATTAGTCAGCAAACAAAATGCCGCTGTAACTGCGGGAACAGCGGACTCCATTCCTTTCAGTGGTCCGCTATTTGAGTCCGCTTAAAATGTTGCATACATGACTCCTGTTTTCAGCTGGATGCAGACGGATATGACTAACGGGAGCACAAACGCAGTTTACCGTATATCTAGCACTATTTTCCGTGCTCTGAGTAGTTCTGCAAAATTCATGCAGGAATTCTGCACAGATGCGGAAAAATGCGGAATTCTGCATCCTCATTAATTTGGCCGGATTTCCGCATCTCTCCCAAAAAATTCTGACATGGAAACATACCCTTAGGCTATGTTCACACGGTAGAATTTCTGTATGGATTTTCACATGTAATCACACATTTTAATTCTGCCTGAATTTATAGACAATACACTTCAATAGGATTCCACAATCCCATTCACACTGCAGAATTTCTTTTTGCAGCTAAAATTCCACATTACGCAGTCCGTAAAGTATAAGTCTCGTCTTATATTTTTGTGGAATTTGGCAGCAGAATCCCATTTAAAGGGGTATTCCAGGCAAAACCTTTTTTATATATATATATCAACTGGCTCCGGAAAGTTAAACAGATTTGTAAATTACTTCTATTAAAAAATCTTAATCCTTCCAATAGTTATTAGCTTCTGAAGTTTTCTGTCTAACTGCTCAATGATAATGTCACGTCCCGGGAGCTGTGCATGATGGGAGAATATCCCCATAGGAACTGCACAGTTCCCGGGACCTGAGTCATCAGAAAGCAGTTAGACAGAAAACAACCACTCAACTTCAGAAGCTAATAACTATTGGAAGGATTAAGATTTTTTAATAGAAGTAATTTACAAATCTGTTTAACTTTCCGGAGCCAGTTGATATATATATAAAAAAGTTTTGGCCTGGAATACCCCTTTAACCTGTTGGGGACGAAGGGCGTATGCATACGCCCTTGCGTCCTGGTACTTAAGGACGAAGGGCGTATCCATACGCCCGTGGGAATTTCGGCCCCCGCCGCGCACCGGGCGGGGACCGGGCCGGGGTGACTGCTGATATCTATCAGCAGGCACCCCGTGCAAATGCCCAGGGGGGTCATTAGACCCCCCCATGTTGGCGATCGGCGCAAATCGCAAGTGAATTCACACTTGCGATTTGCGCCGATTCCGGGTCAATACGGGTCTATGGTGACCCGGTGACCCGGAATAGAAGGGGGATCGCGGGTGTCTAAGACACCCACGATCCCCCTAAAGCGATAGGAGTGAGGTGGCAGAGTTGCCACCCCTCCTATCCCTGCTATTGGTGGTCTAGACGCGACCACCAATAGCAGATCTTGGGCGGAGGGGTTTACTTTCGTTTTCCCCATCCTGCCCTCCCACAATAGGCGGGGCAGAACGGGGAAAACGAAGAGGAGCGGCGCCGGAGTCCACTTACCCCTCCGGAGGCAGCGGAGCGACGGGGATCGGCGGTCGGCGGCGGAGATCTGCGGCAGCGTGCGGCAGAAGAGGACGGCTCCCGGATGTGACGGAAGCCGGTGAGTAGTTGCATAGCAACATCTAGAGGGCTACAGTCTGAGACCACTATAGTGGTCTCTAGACTGTAGCCCTCCAGATGTTGCAAAACTACAACTCCCAGCATGCCCAGACAGCTGTTTGCTGTGTGGGCATGCTGGAATTTGTAGTTTTGCAACAGCTGGAGGTCTGCAGTTTAGAGACCACTGCACAGTGATCTCTATACTGCCCTCTAGATCTTGCAAAACTACTACTCCTAGCATGCCCACACAGCTGTTTGCTGTCTGGGCATGCTGGAAGTTGTAGTTATGCAACATCTGGAGGTCCACAGTTTGGAGATCACTGTTCAGTGGTCTCTAAATTGTAGCACTCCAGATGTTGCAAAACTACAAATTCCAGCATGCCCACACAGAAAACAGCTGTCACGGCATGCTGGGAGTTGTAGTTGCATACCTCCAGCTGTTGCATAAATACATCTCCCAGCATGCCCTTCTGTGATCAGACATGCTGGGAATTGTAGTTTTGCAACAGCTGGAGGCACACTGGTTGGAAAATACTGAGTTAGGTAACAGAACCCATCTCAGTATTTTCCAACCAGTGTGCCTCCAGCTGTTTCAAAACTACAACTCCCAGCATGTACTGACAGACCGTACATGCTGGGAGTTGTAGTTTTGCAACAGCTGGAGGCTCATTGGTTGGAAAATACTGAGTTAGGTAACAGAACCTAACTGAAGGTTTTCCAACCAGTGTGCCTCCAGCTGTTGCAAAACTACAACTCCCAGCATGTATTGACAGACCGTGCATGCTGGGAGTTGTAGTTTTGCAACAGCTGGAGGCTCACTGGTTGTAAAATACTGAGTTAGGTAACAGAACCTAACTGAAGGTTTTCCAACCAGTGTGCCTCCAGCTGTTGCAAAACTACAACTCCCAGCATGTACTGACAGACCGTGCATGCTGGGAGTTGTAGTTTTGAAACAGTTGGAGGTTTGCCCCCCCCCCCCCATGTGAACGTACAGGGTACATTCACACGGGCGGGTTTACAGAAAGTTTCCTGCTTCAAGTATGAGCTGTGGCAAATTTTTCACCACAGCGCAAATTCCTAGCGGGAAACTCACCGTAACCCGCCAGTGTGAATGTACCCTAAAAACACTACACTACACTTCACTAACACCTAATAAAGAGTAAAACACTACATATACACCCCTTACACTGCCCCCCCCCCCAATAAAAATGAAAAACGTATTGTACAGCAGTGTTTCCAAAACGGAGCCTCCAGCTGTTGCAAAACTACAACTCCCAGCATTTCCGGATAGCCACTGATTGTCCAGGCATGCTGGGAGTTTAGCAACAGCTGGAGGCACCCTGTTTGGGAATCACTGGCGTAGAATACCCCTATGTCCACCCCTATGCAATCCCTAATTTAGTCCTCAAATGCGCATGGCGCTCTCTCACTTTGGAGCCCTGTCGTATTTCAAGGAAACAGTTTAGGGCCACATATGGGGTATTTCCGTACTCGGGAGAAATTGCACTACAAATTTTGGGGGGCTTTTTCTCCTTTTACCCCTTATGAAAAGGAAAAGTTGGGGTGTACACCAACCTGTTAGTGTAAAAAAAAAATTTTTTTACACTAACATGCTGGTGTTGCCCTTTACTTTTTATTTTCACAAGAGGTAAAAGGAAAAAAAGACCCCCAAAATTTGTAACGCAATTTCTCCTGAGTACGGAAATACCCCATATGTGGGCATAAAATGCTCTGCGGACGCACAACAAGGCTCAGAAGGGAGAGTGCACCATGTACATTTGATGCCTAAATTGGTGATTTGCACAAGGGTGGCTGATTTTACAGCGGTTCTGACATAAATGCAAAAAAATAAATACCCACATGTGACCCCATTTTGGAAACTACACCCCTCGTGTAATGTAATAAGGGGTACAGTGAGCATTTACGCCCCACAGGGGTCTGACAGATTTTTGGGACAGTGGTCCGTGAAAATGAAAAATTTTGTTTGCACAGCCCACTGTTCCAAAGATCTGTCAAACACCAGTGCGGTGTAAATGCTCACTGTACCCCTTATTACATTCTGTGAGGGGTGTAGTTTCCAAAATGGGGTCACATGTGGGGGGGTCCACTGTTCTGGCACCACGGGGGGGCTTTGTAAATGCACATGGCCCCCGACTTCCATTCCAAACAAATTATCTCTCTAAAAGCTCAATGGCGCTCCTTCTCTTCTGAGCATTGTAGTTCGCTCGCAGTGCACTTGACGTCCAAACATGGGGTATTTCCATACTCAGAAGAAATGGGGTTACAAATTTTGGGGGGAATTTTCTCCTACTACCCTTTGTAAAAAAGTAAAATTTGGGGAAAAACCAGCATTTTAGTGGAAAAATATTTTTTTTTCATTTACACATCCGACTTTAACAAAAAGTTGTCAAACACCTGTGGGGTGTTAAGGCTCACCGTACCCCTTGTTACGTTCCTTGAGGGGTGTCGTTTCCATAATAGTGTGCGATGTGGGGGGTTTGGCTGTTCTGGCACCATAGGGGCTTCCTAAATGGGACATGCCCCCCAAAAACCATTTCAGAAAAACTCACTCTCCTAAATCCCATTGTTGCTCCTTCTCTTCTGAGCCCTCTAGTGCGCCCGCCGAACACTTGACATCCACATATGAGGTATTTTCTTACTCAAGAGAAATTGGGTTACAAATTTTGAGAGGATTTTTTTCCTTTTACCCCTTGTAAAAATTCAAAAACTGGGTCTACAAGAACATGCCAGTGTAAAAAATGAAGATTTTGAATTTTCTCCTTCACTTTGCTGCTATTCCTGTGAAACACCTAAAGGGTTAACACACTTACTGAATGTCATTTTGAATACTTTGAGGGGTGCAGTTTTTATAATGGGGTCATTTATCGGGTATTTCTAACCAGAAGACACTTCAAATCCACATCAAACCTGAACTGGTCCCTGAAAAATTCCGATTTTGAAAATTTTGCGAAAAATTGGAAAATTGTTGCTGAACTTTGAAGCCCTCTGATGTCTTCCAAAAGTAAAAACTCATCAATTTTATGATGCAAACATAAAGTAGACATATTGTATATGTGAATCAATATATAATTTATTTGGAATATCCATATTCCTTATAAGCAGAAAGCTTCAAAGTTAGAAAAATGCCAAATTTTCAAATTTTTCATGAAATTTTCACATTTTTCACCAAGAAAGGATGCAAGTATCGCCGAAAATTTACCACTAACATAAAGTAGAATATGTCACGAAAAAACAATCTCGGAATCAAATTTATAAGTAAAAGCATTCCAGAGTTATTAATGCTTAAAGTGACAGTGGTCAGATGTGCCAAAAATGTTCCCGTCCTTAGGGTCATAATGGGCTCCGTCCCCAAGGGGTTAAGTCAACGGGGCTTGAATTTCAGTGCAAAATGTGGAATTGGTGCGGGGTGTGTATGGAATGTATACAGAATTCATGCGAAATTTAATTTTTGATTTGAATCATGCTGAAATCATGCAGAAACTATGTGAGATTCGGCACAAATTGTTTCCGATTGTTTTCCCCATGATTCAAATCAAAAGTTAAATTCTGCACAAATTCAAATGCTGGAAAGATGCGGAATTCAAGCAAAATGAATTCTGACGATGAATTCAGGCTAATGTGCGGAGATTCTGCCGTGTGAGCATAGCCTTATGGTCTTGGTTCTGCATAATGTCGCCATGTCTGCACAGATTTGTCAGCACTACATGAGACCCCCAGTGTTGTCCAGTCCCCACCACCTGCAGAAGCTTCACCTGGTCTGACAGGTTAATCAGAGTTCTTGTCTGTAGTTACAGAGTTTGCAGCACAATAGTAACCTAACCACCTCTATGTCTTTACAGGCTCCCCAGGGAGAGAACGGCCATTGTGTCCCAACTGCAGCAACCACAACTCTCTGCAGCGTGTTGAATACAAACAGAGTTACCATAGCAGCCAAGACAGAGGAAAGAGGCATCTAAGTCTAGAGATTAGTCGTCTTTCTCTCCTGTCCCGGCACACATGAACTGAACAAATCTCTGCCACCTACATACAGAAAACATGGACGAAACGGTGCCCGCCACCACAGACAAGAGGCTGCAATTCCTAGAAGAATACGTCCTGAAGACTCTAAAACTGAAGCCGGACCGCTGGCAGAAATGCCTGTCCACCGAGGAGAACAAGGGCATGTTCCAGGAATTCTTGGAGAAGGCGGATCAGATGGTGCTGGTGGTGGCTCTCAACCCGGCCGGGCTGCTGTTTCCCCTCTTGGAGTTCCCTAATTCTATCAAGAATAAAGGCGTGTATTTCTTAAAAAGGACCAATGGCTTCCTCAGTGCCGACTCCATGAAGAGTAGTTTAATCTATGGTGATTTGTCCTACGCTCCCCTGGATCACTTCTCCGCATTGGTGGAAGAGGTAAGGGCCAAATAAAAGATAGATATTGTTGATAGAAATCATTGGGACCGTCCTAATTCACACCTCCCCCCCCAACAGCACCACTCTTGTTTTCAGGTTGTGTGCGGTATTGCAGCTTAGTCCCATTGAAGTGAAACCGATCTGAGTTGTAATAACACACAACCTGAGGACAGGTGTTTCCCTGTTTTCCTAACTTTAGGGGAGATTTATCAAAACCTTTGTAGAGGAAAAGTTGACCTGTTACCCATAGCAACCAATCAGAGCGCTTCTTTAATTTTTTTAGAGGCCTTTTAAAAAATTAAAGAAGCGATCTGATTGGTTGCTATGGGCAACAGGTCAACTTTCTGCAGCTATTTTTCTTCTGCACAGGCTGTCCAGGCAAGCTGGGAGTTGTAGTTTTGCTACAGCTGGAGGCACCCTGATTGGGAAACAGTGATCTAAGGTTGTATTTAGACATGGCAGAACACTTCTCTCCATCTGAATGTTTGTTGCCAAAACAACCCTAGATCTAGATGAACAGAACTGCTTTTCATTAGCTGAAATTTCTGCAACAAATCTGCCTTCAACAGCGTTTTCCCACCATTAAAGGAGTTATTCAGGATTAGAAGAAAAAGACAGCTCCTTTCTTCCAAAAACAGTGCCACACCTGTCCAAGGTTGTGTGTGGTATTACAACCATTCGCTTCAGTACAAAATAAATGAAGCTGAGTTCACACTGCGTTTTGTGTTCACATTTGACTGTTTTCATTTAATTTTGCTGTTTAGAAAAGTGTAGTCGATGCTATTGTACACAGCAGAAAATATATATACCCGTATTTTTTGTCCTATAGGACGCACCGGCGTATAAGACGCACCCAATTTATAGGCGCAAAATCTAAAAAAATAAAGATTTTGAATCCAATAGTGGTCTTCAACCTGCGGACCTCCAGATGTTGCAAAACTACAACTCCCAGCATGCCCGGACCGCCGTTGGCTGTCCGGGCATGCTGGGAGTTGTAGTTTTGCAACATCTGGAGGTCCGCAGATCTAAGACCACTGCATAGGAGGTAATACTCACGTGTCCCCGCCGCTCCGGACCCGTCCTGCCCTGGATGTCGCTCCATCGCTGTCCCCATCGCTCCGGAACGTCTCTGCTGCCGGCCGGGTATCCTCGCTCTCCGTCGCCGCCATCACATCGTTACGCACGCCGACGCACGTACGTGACGAAGGGATGACGAGGAAGGAGAGCGCCGGCCATACAGGGGATCCCTGAATGGAGAAGACACCGAGGAGGCAGGTAAGGTCCCTCCCGGTGTCCTGTAAGCACTAACCCGGCTATTCAGTCGGGCTGTTCGGGACCGCCACGGTGAAATCGCGGCGGTCCCAAACAGCCCGACTGAACAGCCGGGTTAGTGTCACTTTCCCTTCAGACGCGGCGGTCAGCTTTGATCGCCGCGTCTGAAGGGTTAATACAGGGCATCACCGCAATCGGTGATGTCCTGTATTAGCCGCGGATCCCGGCCGTTGATGGCCGCAGGGACCGCCGCGATAGGGGAGTATTCGCCGTATAAGACGCGCCGACTTTTTCCCCCCAGTTTTGGGGAAGAAAAAGTGCGTCTTATACGGCGAAAAATACGGTATAATGTTGCAGTGTGTTGTATGTGTGTGTATAGTATACACCAGAATTTGTGTGAAAGTGTTTCTAAAGTATAAAGCACATACACAAATGCAGTGTGAACCCAGCCTGAGCTGTAGAACGCCCCTGGGCATAAGGCTCTGCACTGAGACATTGCTCCAAACTGCAGGTTTATAAGCCGGACTTCAGACTGCAGAGTTCAGACCCTGGATACAAACCATAGGAAGAAACTAAGACTCTAAGTATACGAGAAAATTGTAGAAGTTTTTGTTCTGCTATGGTTACTCTTGTCTGTAAGTGCGCTCATCCAAGCTGAACGGTGAGTTAGGAGCGCGAGAACATTATAGACAGCTATCTTATGTGTATGGCCTGCTGGACCGTGACAGCTGATGCAGAGCAGTAATAGATAGGAGACGGAATGTAACCCTTCTAAACTAATAATCTTTATATCCTGATCAGCATCTGTGAAAAGCTGGGTGCCAACCTCTAATGACTGCCGTCACTCTGCCCATAGGGTTGGGCACCCAGCTTTTCACAGATGCTGAACAGGATATAAAGATTATTAGTTTAGTACAGTAGCGGTTGCATTTCAGGTACAGCTGCTCCAACTCCATGAACTCCAACAATGCTGCAGATATGGCCCCAAAGTACTGGAGAAGTAGTGAATAGTAAGACACCATGTCAGAAAAATAGAGAAACGCTTTCATCTGTACTACAGTGTGTGCTTTTATTTTTTCACTTCCATAAAAGAGAAATGTAATGCCCTAGATGTCACCTATCCTGAGAGGATCCACAGCATGGAATGTTCTGAAACGTGTGCAGAATTTATGGAAGTATGTCCTGGCCCTGCTACAATAAGTGCCTGACGCCACTTACTGACACCACACAATTGTTCTTGGGTGGACATACAGTATCCTGACTATGATACTATTGTTATACTACTATTGTTGGAGGGAATTTATGCACCTGCAGTGTATTATTTAGGTGCTAAGTACTGGTAGGGCTCATTCACATGGATGGATCTGCAGCGCATTTTACGCTGCGGATCCGACAACAATGGATTCTACAGTGCCACCTCTATCTGTGCCTGCTCATAGCTGCAATCCGCCACTACGAGCAGACACGCTGCGATGTGCGAGTCACCAAGCGCATGTGCAGTCTGAGGGATGTGTAAATCCTTATTCCTGTGCAGTTCCGGTGAGCAGGGCTGGTGAGGATAAGGGATAAGATGTTAGATTGCGGGGGTCCCTCCGCTGGGGACCTCCGCGCTCTCCAGGCTGGCACCCTTGTCATTCGGGTCATGGATCGAACTCCACTCCGTGCCCAATGACTGCCAATGCACCAGGCTTATCACAGCAGTTTATGCTGATTGATAAATCTGGCGTATCTGAAGGCTGTATTCACACACCAGTTATCGGGCCATAAACTGCTCAAAAACTAAAGTAAAAAAAAAATCTGAAAAAATGTGTTAAACAGAAAAATGTCTGAAAATAAGGCTTAAAGGGGTACTCCTGTGGAGTTTTAAATCAACTGGTGCCAGAAAGTTAAACAGATTTGTAAATTACTTCTATTAAAAAAATCTTAATCCTTCCAGTACTTATTGGCTGCTGAATACTACAGAAGAAATGCTTTTCTTTTTGGATTTCTCTGATGTCACGACCACAGTGCACTCTGCTGGCCTCTGCTGTCCATTTTTGGAACTGTCCAGAGCAGGAGAAAATCCCCATAGCAAACATATGCTGCTCTGGACAGTTCCTAAAATGGACAGCAGAGGTCAGCAGAGAGCACTGTGGTCGTGACATCAGAGAAATCCCCCCAAAAAAGCATTTCTTCTGTAGTATTCAGCAGCCAATAAGTACTGGAAGGATTAAGATTTTTTTTAATAGAAGTAATTTACAAATCTGTTTAACTTTCTGGCACCAGTTGATTTTTTTTTTAAGTTTTCCACCGGAGTACCCCTTTAAGGAAGTTGTTCCACCTGGGACATTTAGCACCTCTTCACAGGGTAAACAATTAATGTATGAGCAGGGGTGGTCCGACCACCGGGACCCCCAGTGTGCTCCTGTTTATTATGTTTTTCTCATTGTCACGTTCCAAGAGCCACATTTTTTCCATTTTTCCCATCAAAAGATATAAGAGCTTGCTGTTTACATGTCAAGAATTTTTTTTTTTATAGCACCATTTATTTAAAAAAATTATAACTTACTAAGGCCAGCGTTTTGTATGCTGATCTTATGTAAGATGCCACCCCTGTCAGCAGAACAGGATTTATTAAAGGGTGACCACCTCCCATAAATCCAATGCTTCTGTGGCTTTTCCTGCAGCAGCTTTAGAAATCTACACCAGCTAGGAGAAGGTAGATTTCCCCTTTAAATTACTGGCATAAATTACAGTAAATTTGGTGCCCCAAACCCCCCCGTCGGAATTTTAAAAAGTGGCGATTGTGGCATAAAGAGGCAGAAAGTTTCTGTTTTTAGTTTACACCACAAAATAATGTAAATCCAGTACTCTTTCCATAATGTCATGATTCATTTTAATTTTTTTTAATTTAATTTTGTGTTTAAAAAGATAGAAGAAAAAAACAGCAATATCACTATTGTTCTTTTTTTTTTTCTTCAAGATTAGAAATTATCCACTATACCAGTGTTTCCCAATCAGTGTTCCTCCGCGGTGTTGCAAAACTACAACTCCCAGCATGCCTGGACAGCCGAAGGCTGTCCAGGCATGCTGGGAGTTGTATTTTTGCAACATCTGGAGGCACCCTGGTTGGGAAACACTGCACTATACACAGGATAGGGATCAGTGGAGGGTCCGATTATTGTAAAGACTATAAAATAATATCTGCCTCTAATGTTTTGCATAACTAAAAAGGTGGGTTTTCTTATGTTGGTCAAGAAAAAGCAGCTATGAAGATGTCTGGCGCCGCTTATCTCTGGGCTTATAAATTATTTTCCCTCCTTCCCTTTCTGCCAGCCGTTATGCCCGTGTTCGTGTATAATCGCTGATCCGGATCGCTGACCCATTATCCCCGCTCCTTTTCGGTCATGTTTTGCCAAACTCAATAACCCGAGGATGTGAGCCAGACTGTGCCTATTCTCTGACAATGAATAAGGCATTACTCCTGTTACTGTCTGATGATAAGGAGCCCCCCATCAGAACCCCCTGCACCCACCTCCGCCGCCTTATACGGGACCTCACATCCCATTAGTGGATTAGATGAGAACGCCAACAATGCTTCATAATAAGACGTCTCCGGTTACCCGCTGCCGCCACTGCCAGACTCACGGTGGATTTTTGTGCTATTTAATTCAGATCATACAGAAGTGGCATCTACTGTGCCAGAGGTGAACGGGTCACGGAGTAGCTTGAGTATTGAGTGACATTAGGTGTACAGAGCCGGGTATGAATGGTCTTCTAATCCTGATCTTCCTGGTTCATGAATGGAATTCCAGTATTTCTCTACACACTAAGGCTGAGTTCACACTACGTTTTCTCCCATACGGGAGCGCATACGGCAGGGGAGAGCTAAAACCTTGCGCTCCCGTATGTCATTCATTTCAATGAATCGGCCTGATTGAAACGTTCGGTCCGGTCGGCTCATTTTTGCGCTGTATGCGCTTTTACAACCGGACCTAAAACCGTGGATGACCACAGTTTTTGGTCCGGGGAAAAAGCGCATACAGCGCAAAAATGAGCTGACCGGACCAAATGAGCTGGCCGGCTCATTGAAATGAATTACATACGGGAGCGCATACGAAGGCATACGGGAGCACAAGGTTTTAGCTCTCCCCTGCCGTGTGCGCTCCCGTATGGGAGAAAACGTGATGTGAATTCAGCCCTGACACAGTCCTCTCTGATTTGAGTAGATGAAGTGTGAGAAATGCAGCTACATACTAGGGCTATGTTCACACAGCGGAATTCTGCTGAAATTCAAAGCCCCATTGACTTCAATGTGATTCCGGCAAAATAAAAGACAGGTTTCCGAATTAAAGGGGTTATCAAGGAAAAAACTTTATGTTATATATCAACTGGCTCCAGAAAGTTAAACAGATTTGTAACTTACTTCTATTAAAAAATCTTAATCCTTTCAGTACTTATGAGCTTCTGAAGTTAAGGTTGTTCTTTTCTGTCTAAGTTCTCTCTGATGACACGTGTCTCGGGAAACGCCCAGTTTAGAAGAAAATCCCCATAGCAAACCTCTTCTACTCTGTGCAGTTCCCGAGACAAGCAGAGATGTCAGCAGAGAGCACTGTTGCCAGACAGAAAACAACAACCCAACTTCAGCAGCTGATAATTATTGAAAGGATTCAGATTTTTTAATAGAAGTAATTTACAAATCTGTTTAACTTTCTGGAGCCAGTTGATATATATAAAAAAAGTTTTTTTCTTGGATAACCCCTTTAAATTCTACGGGAATATTCCGCTCAGATATTCCGCTGCAGCCGCAGTCCCATTGATTTTGCACCGTGCACACAGCAGCAATCCTGATTCCCGCGTCTGTAGAAAGAATAGTCATGTCATGTCAATTCTTTACGCCGATTCCGCTTGAAATGCATTTCCATCTGTGAGTCGGCACATTTCCAAGCGGTCCTAGCGTCCGCCGAATCATTCTAAAGTACGTAATGTCCTCCTGCTTGGGCTTATGCCGATTTTCTACTGTTCAGGGGGCAATGACTAGGGGCATTATAATGGCTGCCATTAATGATTTTCATCCAGCATCTGCATAGGAAACCAACCATACTTGGACACATCTGAACAGAGTCTTATAACAAGTGGATTACATGGGATTATACTTTATTTTACTATGTTTCCCAATCAGGGGAAGTTAAATGACTTTCCATATGGTCAGTATTAAAGGCTATGTTCACACCATGGAATGTCCACACGGAAATTCTCTGTGCAGACATTCCGGAGACTGCTAGGACCGCACATTTATGCACCATCTCCTAGACGGAATTCGGACTTTACATAGAAACATAGAATGTGTCAGCAGATAAGAACCATTTGGCCCTTCTAGTCTGCCCAATAATCTGAATACTATGAATAGTCCCGGGCCCTATCGTATATGAAGAATAGCCTTATGCTTATCCCTATCTTATATGAAGGATAGCCTTATACCTATCCCTATCTTATATGAAGGATAGCCTTATGCTTATCCCTATCTTATATGAAGGATAACCTTATACCTATCTTTATCTTATATGAAGGATAGCCTTATACCTATCCCTATCTTATATGAAGGATAGCCTTATACCTATCCCTATCTTATATGAAGGATATCCTTATGCTTATCCCTATCTTATATGAAGGATAGCCTTATACCTATCTCTATCTTATATGAAGGATAGCCTTATACCTATCTCTATCTTATATGAAGGATAACCTTATATCTATCCCTATCTTATATGAAGGATAGCCTTATACCTATCCCTATCTTATATGAAGGATAGCCTTATACCTATCTCTATCTTATATGAAGGATAGCCTTATACCTATCCCTATCGTATATGAAGGATAGCCTTATACCTATCTCTATCTTATATGAAGGATAACCTTATACCTATCTCTATCTTATATGAAGGATACCCTTATACCTATCCCTATCTTATATGAAGGATAGCCTTATACCTATCTCTATCTTATATGAAGGATAGCCTTATACCTATCTCTATCTTATATGAAGGATATCCTTATGCTTATCCCTATCTTATATGAAGGATAGTCTTATGCTTATCCCTATCTTATATGAAGGATAGCCTTATGTCTTTCCCTATCGTATATGAAGGATAGCCTTATACCTATCTCTATCTTATATGAAGGATAGCCTTATACATATCTCTATCTTATATGAAGGATAGCCTTATGCTTATCCCTATCTTATATGAAGGATAGCCTTATACCTATCTCTATCTTATATGAAGGATAGCCTTATACCTATCCCTATCTTATATGAAGGATAACCTTATACCTATCTCTATCTTATATGAAGGATAGCCTTATACATATCTCTATCTTATATGAAGGATAGCCTTATACCTATCTCTATCTTATATGAAGGATAACCTTATACCTATCTCTATCTTATATGAAGGATAGCCTTATACATATCTCTATCTTATATGAAGGATAGCCTTATACCTATCTCTATCTTATATGAAGGATATCCTTATACCTATCTCTATCTTATATGAAGGATAGCCTTATACCTATCTCTATCTTATATGAAGGATATCCTTATACCTATCTCTATCTTATATGAAGGATAGCCTTATGCTTATCCCATGCATGTTTAAACTCCTTCACTGTATTTGCAGCGACCACTTCTGCAGGAAGGCTATTCCATGCATCCACTACTCTCTCAGTAAAGTAATACTTCCTGATATTACTGCAGAAACCTTTGCCCCTCTAATTTAAAACTATGTCCTCTTGTGGTAGTTTTTCTTCTTTTAAATCTCCTCTCCTCCTTTACCATGTTGATTCCCTTTATGTATTTAAAAGTCTCTATCATATCCCCATGACAAGCATCTGGTTCGGAAATTCTGCCGTGTGCACACCGCAGCAGAATCCTGCACGGAAATTCCAAGGTGGGGACATAGCCTAACAGGTATAACTTGCTGCGTCATCCAGCTTTCTAAAGTACTGAATGGCATATCTGGCATATTATTATTGTTATTACTATTGCTATTATTATTACCACCATTATTATTAATAATTTTAATGATAATAATCATTATAATGCTGAGTTCAGGTTGGGAGAGAGATTTGTTTTAATTTGGCTTGCATAGTATATCCTACACTGATACATTGTAACAAAACATCATCTACAGGAGCAGACCCAGGTAATGACATGTAGTAAACTGTGGGGACAGGAGATATACTGTATATTGCGCTGCTGTATTAAAAAGTTTGCAAATCTTCAGAAGTCTATATGTAGACAAGAATGTTCCCATTCACTGACCACAAGCAGAGATCTTAAAACTCAATGGACTCCTTTACTAGGAAACCACTCTTTATATTGGGCGGATGCATGAAAGTGATGGGAGTGCATCTGATTGGCCGAGAAGACCTTAATTTGCATAGAAGAAACACTCCCTGGGATATGGAAATGTATCCTTACTGATGTACATTATTGATGGCGTCATGCCCTTGAGTTGACGTTGCTTTCTGTCCAGCATTTTGCAGGTTAATGGGTAGAGAACCAGAGCCAATTATGACTCTTTGTGATCGAACTGCAGAAAGCAACATGGCCAATGTGTATTCAGTCACTAAATGTGTATTCAGTCACTAAATGTTTGCCGCTCCCCGCTCTTAGCCAAGGTTAAATCAATGTCAGTCGGGATCGAGCAGATGAAAATCTTTTAAAGGACGTTCACCACCATAACATTTAGAGTTTATAGTGTGAAAATAAATATATTTGTAAATACAACTTATTAAAAATTAGCAGTTTTGGAAAGACTGTCCAGGCTGGATGTTATCTTGTTTTTTTGCTGGTTGCGATAGGATACGTCCATTAGGTTTTTTTCTTTCTCCATAAATAAACGTCAGCGTGTTCTGTTCTCTGTCTGCGCATGCGTCACTGCGCTTGTTGTCAGGTTTACTTCTGCTGGGATAGGGCTAGAGGAGGGTAAAGGCACAGTTTATAGTATAGGACATATTACCACCCACCTCCCCCTCACCTACCCCATCTCACTGCTGTTATACGAAGAAAACTGAACATGCTCAACCGAGAAAGAAAACCGCTGACATGACGTATCCTATGGTAACCAGCAAAAAATGGCATCCAGTAGTCTCCATACTGTGGACCCCAGCTGATCTATGTCCATAGGCTCTCATTCTATAAGGCTGGTCCCAGTAGTCTCCATACTGTGGACCCCAGCTGATCTATGTCCATAGGCTCTCATTCTATAAGGCTGGTCCCAATAGTCTCCATACTGTGGACCCCAGCTGATCTATGTCCATATGGTCTCATTCTATAAGGCTGGTCCCAGTAGTCTCCATACTGTGGACCCCAGCTGATCTATGTCCATAGGCTCTCATTGTATAAGGCTGGTCCCAGTAGTCTCCATACTGTGGACTTCCAGCTGATCTATGTCCATATCTCTCATTCTATAAGGCTGGTCCCAGTAGTCTCCATACTGTGGACCCCAGCTGATCTATGTCCATATGGTCTCATTCTATAAGGCTGGTCCCAGTAGTCTCCATACTGTGGACCTCCAGCTGATCTATGTCCATAGGCTCTCATTCTATAAGGCTGGTCCCAGTAGTCTCCATACTGTGGACCCCAGCTGATCTATGTCCATAGGGTCTCATTCTATAAGGCTGGTCCCAGTAGTCTCCATACTGTGGACCCCAGCTGATCTATGCCCATAGGCTCTTATTCTATAAGGCTGGTCCCAGTAGTCTCCATACTGTGGACCCCAGCTGATCTATGTCCATATGGTCTCATTCTATAAGGCTGGTCCCAGTAGTCTCCATACTGTGGACCCCAGCTGATCTATGTCCATAGGGTCTCATTCTATAAGGCTGGTCCCAATAGTCTCCATATTGTGGACCCCAGCTGATCTATGTCCATAGGGTCTCATTCTATAAGGCTGGTCCCAGTAGTCTCCATACTGTGGACCCCAGCTGATCTATGTCCATAGGCTCTCATTCTATAGGCTGGTCCCAGTAGTCTCCATACTGTGGACCCCAGCTGATCTATGTCCATAGGCTCTCATTCTATAAGGCTGGTCCCAGTAGTCTCCATACTGTGGACCCCAGCTGATCTATGTCCATAGGCTCTCATTGTATAAGGCTGGTCCCAGTAGTCTCCATACTGTGGACCCCAGCTGATCTATGTCCATAGGCTCTCATTGTATAAGGCTGGTCCCAGTAGTCTCCATACTGTGGACCCCAGCTGATCTATGTCCATATCTCTCATTCTATAGGGCTGGTCCCAGTAGTCTCCATACTGTGGACCCCAGCTGATCTATGTCCATAGGGTCTCATTCTATAAGGCTGGTCCCAGTAGTCTCCATACTGTGGACCCCAGCTGATCTATGTCCATATGGTCTCATTCTATAAGGCTGGTCCCAGTAGTCTCCATACTGAGGACCCCAGCTGATCTTTGTCCATAGGGTCTCATTCTATAAGGCTGGTCCCAGTAGTCTCCATACTGTGGACCCCAGCTGATCTATGTCCATAGGCTCTCATTGTATAAGGCTGGTCCCAGTAGTCTCCATACTGTGGACCCCAGCTGATCTATGTCCATAGGGTCTCATTCTATAAGGCTGGTCCCAGTAGTCTCCATACTGTGGACCCCAGCTGATCTATGTCCATATCTCTCATTCTATAGGGCTGGTCCCAGTAGTCTCCATACTGTGGACCCCAGCTGATCTATGTCCATAGTCTCTCATTCTATAAGGCTGGTCCCAGTAGTCTCCATACTGAGGACCCCAGCTGATCTTTGTCCATAGGGTCTCATTCTATAAGGCTGGTCCCAGTAGTCTCCATACTGTGGACCCCAGCTGATCTATGTCCATAGGCTCTCATTCTATAAGGCTGGTCCCAGTAGTCTCCATACTGTGGACCCCAGCTGATCTATGTCCATAGGCTCTCATTCTATAAGGCTGGTCCCAGTAGTCTCCATACTGTGGACCCCAGCTGATCTATGTCCATAGGCTCTCATTCTATAAGGCTGGTCCCAGTAGTCTCCATACTGTGGACCTCAGCTGATCTATGTCCATAGGCTCTCATTCTATAAGGCTGGTCCCAGTAGTCTCCATACTGTGGACCCCAGCTGATCTATGTCCATAGGGTCTCATTCTATAAGGCTGGTCCCAATAGTCTCCATACTGTGGACCCCAGCTGATCTATGTCCATAGGCTCTCATTCTATAAGGCTGGTCCCAATAGTCTCCATACTGTGGACCCCAGCTGATCTATGTCCATATGGTCTCATTCTATAAGGCTGGTCCCAGTAGTCTCCATACTGTGGACCTCCAGCTGATCTATGTCCATAGGCTCTCATTCTATAAGGCTGGTCCCAGTAGTCTCCACACTGTGGACCTCCAGCTGATCTATGTCCATAGGCTCTCATTCTATAAGGCTGGTCCCAGTAGTCTCCATATTGTGGACCCCAGCTGATCTATGTCCATAGGCTCTCATTCTATAAGGCTGGTCCCAGTAGTCTCCATATTGTGGACCCCAGCTGATCTATGTCCATAGGGTCTCATTCTATAAGGCTGGTCCCAGTAGTCTCCATACTGTGGACCCCAGCTGATCTATGTCCATAGGCTCTCATTCTATAAGGCTGGTCCCAGTAGTCTCCATACTGTGGACCCCAGCTGATCTATGTCCATAGGCTCTCATTGTATAAGGCTGGTTCCAGTAGTCTCCATACTGTGGACCCCAGCTGATCTATGTCCATAGGCTCTCATTGTATAAGGCTGGTCCCAGTAGTCTCCATACTGTGGACCCCAGCTGATCTATGTCCATATCTCTCATTCTATAGGGCTGGTCCCAGTAGTCTCCATACTGTGGACCCCAGCTGATCTATGTCCATAGGGTCTCATTCTATAAGGCTGGTCCCAGTAGTCTCCATACTGTGGACCCCAGCTGATCTATGTCCATAGGCTCTCATTCTATAAGGCTGGTCCCAGTAGTCTCCATACTGTGGACCCCAGCTGATCTATGTTCATAGGCTCTCATTCTATAAGGCTGGTCCCAGTAGTCTCCATACTGTGGACCCCAGCTGATCTATGTCCATAGGCTCTCATTCTATAAGGCTGGTCCCAGTAGTCTCCATACTGTGGACTTCCAGCTGATCTATGTCCATATGGTCTCATTCTATAAGGCTGGTCCCAGTAGTCTCCATACTGTGGACCCCAGCTGATCTATGTCCATAGGCTCTCATTCTATAAGGCTGGTCCCAGTAGTCTCCACACTGTGGACCCCAGCTGATCTATGTCCATAGGGTCTCATTCTATAAGGCTGGTCCCAGTAGTCTCCATACTGTGGACCCCAGCTGATCTATGTCCATAGGCTCTCATTCTATAAGGCTGGTCCCAGTAGTCTCCATACTGTGGACCCCAGCTGATCTATGTCCATAGGCTCTCATTCTATAAGGCTGGTCCCAGTAGTCTCCATACTGTGGACCCCAGCTGATCTATGTCCATAGGGTCTCATTCTATAAGGCTGGTCCCAGTAGTCTCCATACTGTGGACCCCAGCTGATCTATGTCCATAGGCTCTCATTCTATAAGGCTGGTCCCAGTAGTCTCCATACTGTGGACCCCAGCTGATCTATGTCCATAGGCTCTCATTCTATAAGGCTGGTCCCAGTAGTCTCCACACTGTGGACCCCAGCTGATCTATGTCCATAGGGTCTCATTCTATAAGGCTGGTCCCAGTAGTCTCCATACTGTGGACCCCAGCTGATCTATGTCCATAGGCTCTCATTCTATAAGGCTGGTCCCAGTAGTCTCCATACTGTGGACCCCAGCTGATCTATGTCCATAGGCTCTCATTCTATAAGGCTGGTCCCAGTAGTCTCCATACTGTGGACCCCAGCTGATCTATGTCCATAGGGTCTCATTCTATAAGGCTGGTCCCAGTAGTCTCCATACTGTGGACCCCAGCTGATCTATGTCCATAGGCTCTCATTCTATAAGGCTGGTCCCAGTAGTCTCCATACTGTGGACCCCAGCTGATCTATGTCCATAGGCTCTCATTCTATAAGGCTGGTCCCAGTAGTCTCCATACTGTGGACCCCAGCTGATCTATGTCCATAGGCTCTCATTCTATAAGGCTGGTCCCAGTAGTCTCCATACTGTGGACCCCAGCTGATCTATGTCCATATCTCTCATTCTATAGGGCTGGTCCCAGTAGTCTCCATACTGTGGACCCCAGCTGATCTATGTCCATATGGTCTCATTCTATAAGGCTGGTCCCAGTAGTCTCCACACTGTGGACCCCAGCTGATCTATGTCCATAGGCTCTCATTCTATAAGGCTGGTCCCAGTAGTCTCCATACTGTGGACCCCAGCTGATCTATGTCCATAGGGTCTCATTCTATAAGGCTGGTCCCAGTAGTCTCCATACTGTGGACCCCAGCTGATCTATGTCCATAGGGTCTCATTCTATAAGGCTGGTCCCAGTAGTCTCCATACTGTGGACCCCAGCTGATCTATGTCCATATGGTCTCATTCTATAAGGCTGGTCCCAGTAGTCTCCACACTGTGGACCCCAGCTGATCTATGTCCATAGGCTCTCATTCTATAAGGCTGGTCCCAGTAGTCTCCATACTGTGGACCCCAGCTGATCTATGTCCATAGGCTCTCATTCTATAAGGCTGGTCCCAGTAGTCTCCACACTGTGGACCCCAGCTGATCTATGTCCATAGGGTCTCATTCTATAAGGCTGGTCCCAGTAGTCTCCATACTGTGGACCCCAGCTGATCTATGTCCATAGGGTCTCATTCTATAAGACTGGTCCCAGTAGTCTCCATACTGTGGACCCCAGCTGATCTATGTCCATAGGCTCTCATTCTATAAGGCTGGTCCCAGTAGTCTCCATACTGTGGACCCCAGCTGATCTATGTCCATAGGGTTTCATTCTATACGGCTGGTCCCAGTAGTCTCCATACTGTGGACCCCAGCTGATCTATGTCCATAGGCTCTCATTCTATAAGGCTGGTCCCAGTAGTCTCCATACTGTGGACCCCAGCTGATCTATGTCCATAGGGTCTCATTCTATAAGGCTGGTCCTATCATAAAACTAAAGACAGTCCCATTGATCACACAGTCCTCCACACCGCAGACGGACCACAGCTCTACTCCTCTCTTCACACAGGGATCAGCGGCTTCTCATGCATGTCACTTCTTCAGTGGAATTTCTTGGGTATTAGTGGTGACCGGTTTGTGTACAGTTTCCACAGGGACCGTGCGTTGTCCTGCGTCCTCCCCTGCAGAGAACACCCAGATCACTGGCAGCTATTCACACATGCGATGATGAGGATGATGTCTCCATTATTTAATGTCACCTTGGACGACAATAAGGGGGAGATTCATCAAGCTGTTCCCATTTTTTTTTTGCTGTAAAAAGGCTCATCGTTGCGCAATATTTGGTATTTGCGCAATTTTTTTTGCACCTTTTGCTTATATGCTGATTTAACATAAATTCTGTTTTGACTTAGGCAGTGGAAAATATTTACTATATGCGTCTTTTTAACTTAAGCGCATCAATTGGCGCATATCATTCAAAAAATGCGCAAATCTAGACCAGGGTGGAGGCAAGCTTTCGCAAACATCGGCAGAACCCTTGTACAGTTTAGTCCATTGTTATACTGCTCTAATTACATAAGGTTATGTGTTATAACACTGAGTGTCATGTTTGGTTATGTCCTCTTTCAAGTATAGTAATTCTTTTTTTTTTCTATTTAACCCCTTAACAACAATGGACATAAATGTACGTCATGGTGACGTGGTACTTAACGCCCCTTGACGTACATTTACACGCCGCCATGATCATGAGCACTGGAGCGGTGCTCGGGTCATGCCCGGCAGGTCCCGGCTGCTATCAGCCGGAGTGAAATGTTCGGTCCGGTCATCTCATACGGCGCAAAAATGAGCCGACCGGACAGAACGTTTCACTCCGGCCGGCTCATTGAAATGAATTACATACGGGAGCGCATACAAAGGCATATTATGGCGAGATTTTAGTTCTCCCCTGCCGTATGCGCTCCCGTATGGGAGAAAACGTGATGTGAACCAGCCCTCAGACAGAAAAGAACAACTCAACTTCAGCAGCTGATAACTATTGGAAAGATAAGATTTTTTAATAGAAGTGATTTACAAATCTGTTTAAAGGAGTATTCCAGGAAAAAACTTATATATGTCATGCTGGGAGTTGTAGTTTTGCAACAGCTGGAGGCCCATTTTTGGGAAACACTGCCTTATTGCATCACAAGCTCAGGCAGCTGCTCTGTCCCTCATGCTTTACACTATATCATTAAAACACAGCTATAAACAGTAAATCCTTTTTAGCCGCATTGTCTTAAAGGGGTACTCCACTGGACAGTATTAAAGGGGTATTGCAGGAAAAAAATATTTCATATATATATATATATATCCATCTCAACTGGCTCCAGAAAGTTAAATAGATTTGTAAATGACTTAATCCTTCCAATAATTATCAGCTGCTGAAGTTTAGTTGTTCTTTTCTTTCTGGCAACGGTGCTCTCTGCTGACATCTCTGTCTGTCTCGGGAACAGCCCAGTTTAGAAGAGGTTTGCTATGGGGATTTGCTTCTACTCTGGACAGTTCCCAAGACACGTGTCATCAGAGAGCACTTAGACAGAAAAGAACAACTCAACTTCATCAGCTCATAAGTACTGAAAGGATTAAGATTTTTTAATAGAAGTAATTTACAAATGTGTTTAACATTCTGGAGCCAGTTGATCTAAACAGGTCAGTGTATAGAGCAGTGTTTCCCAACCAGGGTGCCTCCAGCTGTTGCAAAACTACAACTCCCAGCATGCCTGGAGGCTGTCCAGGCATGCTGAGAGTTGTAGTTTTGCAACAGCTGGAGACACCCTGGTTGGGAAACACTGGTATTGAGGAACCATTGCTTTGAAGTATCAGAGCCTAGAGTGGAAATGATCAGCAGCCAACTCTTCCTAAAATAATAGCTGATCATATGGGGAGTAGGGGCAGCCATGAGTCTGATACCTCAGAATTGGGTTGGCCCAAGGGAACCAATCCATATAAACCCCAAATACAAGTAATTGGTAATAGTTGGAGCCATCAGTTTTGGCTTGTGTAATTTTTACCAGGTGTGCTTCCCAGTCATGGCCTCTGGATGGCAGTGTTGTCCTGAGGATCCTCCTTCACTCCTTGGCTCGTCTTCTCATTTGGAAGGAATTAGGGAGAATTAATGATTGGACAGACGCTCATCGAGCTTCTCTTAATGGGTCAGCGCAGCCAAGCAGATAAAATCAGTTTCTTCAGAAAAGCTTAGCCAGCCGCAGTGTGTCTCCAGTTTATTTTGTTTCTTATCATGAAAAATGGATATAAATGTGCCGCTTGTTTATGTGTCCTTGGTGTATTGAATTAATACCGCCAATAGGTTCCATCTGTCTCCATCGCCGCTCTAAGCCAAAAGTTACTGTAATGCCGCACGTAGGACTGACACATGTTGGCATAGTTTGGGCCCTACTAATGTGGCTGCCCTGTCCAGGTGCGTCACATAGTCCATTGTACTTTAATGGAGTCCACTCTCCTGTCACTTACTACTGAGCATCTGCTTATATACAGCAGCCAATCTGAATGAGCAGATCTGCAGTGTAATGAAGGGCAGGGAGAGCCATTTAAAGGGGTACTCCACTGACCAGCGTTCGGAACATTCAGTTCCTAACGCTGAGCGTGTGCAGCCGGGGCCGGTCACGCCCCCTCGTGATGTCATGCCCCACCCCCTCAATGCAAGTTGGTGGTAGGGGGCGTAGCCCTCTCTCATAGACTTGCATTGAGGAGGTGGGGCGGGACGTCACATGTCCGACCCCCGCAGCTTGCGCACAGGGTTTGGAACTAAATGTTCTTAAAGGGGTTATCCAGGAAAAAACATTTTATATATATATATATATATATATATATATATATATCAACTGGCACCAGAAAGTTAAACAGATTTGTAAATTACTTCTATAAAAAAAACGTAATCCTTTCAGTACTTATGAGCTGCTGAAGTTGAGTTGCTCTCTGATGACACCTGTGATATATGTGGGGGAGTACACATGATGTACACCTCTGTGATATATGTGGGGGAGTACACATGATGTACACCTCTGTGATATATGTGGGGGGGGAGTACACATGATGTACACCTCTGTGATATATATGTGGGGGGTAGTACACATGACGTACACCTCTGTGATATATGTGGGGGAGTACACATGATGTACACCTCTGTGATATATATATGTGGGGGGAGTACACATGATGTACACCTCTGTGATATATGTGGGGGAGTACACATGACGTACACCTCTGTGATATATGTGGGGGAGTACACATGATGTACACCTCTGTGATATATATGTGGGGGGTAGTACACATGACGTACACCTCTGTGATATATGTGGGGGAGTACACATGATGTACACCTCTGTGATATATATATGTGGGGGGAGTACACATGATGTACACCTCTGTGATATATGTGGGGGAGTACACATGATGTACACCTCTGTGATATATATGTGGGGGAGTACACATGACGTACACCTCTGTGATATATGTGGGGGGAGTACACATGATGTACACCTCTGTGATATATATGGGGGGAGTACACATGATGTACACCTCTGTGATATATGTGGGGGAGTACACATGATGTACACCTCTGTGATATATGTGGGGGAGTACACATGATGTACACCTCTGTGATATATGTGGGGGAGTACACATGATGTACACCTCTGTGATATATGTGGGGGGGGAGTACACATGATGTGCACCTCTGTGATATATGTGGGGGAGTACACATGATGTACACCTCTGTGATATATGTGGGGGGAGTACACATGATGTACACCTCTGTGATATATATGGGGGGAGTACACATGATGTACACCTCTGTGATATATGTGGGGGAGTACACATGATGTACACCTCTGTGATATATGTGGGGGAGTACACATGATGTACACCTCTGTGATATATGTGGGGGGAGTACACATGACGTACACCTCTGTGATATATGTGGGGGGAGTACACATGACGTACACCTCTGTGATATATGTGGGGGGAGTACACATGATGTACACCTCTGTGATATATGTGGGGGGAGTACACATGACGTACACCTCTGTGATATATGTGGGGGAGTACACATGACGTACACCTCTGTGATATATATATGTGGGGGGAGTACACATGATGTACACCTCTGTGATATATGTGGGGGAGTACACATGATGTACACCTCTGTGATATATGTGGGGGGGGAGTACACATGATGTACACCTCTGTGATATATGTGGGGGGAGTACACATGATGTACACCTCTGTGATATATATGTGGGGGGTAGTACACATGACGTACACCTCTGTGATATATGTGGGGAGTACACATGATGTACACCTCTGTGATATATGTGGGAGGAGTACACATGATATACACCTCTGTGATATATGTGGGGGAGTACACATGACGTACATCTCTGTGATATATGTGGGGGAGTACACATGATGTACACCTCTGTGATATATATGGGGGGAGTACACATGATGTACACCTCTGTGATATATGTGGGGGGGGGGGGGGGAGTACACATGATGTACACCTCTGTGATATATGTGGGGGAGTACACATGATGTACACCTCTGTGATATATGTGGGGGGGGGGGAGTACACATGATGTACACCTCTGTGATATATGTGGGGGGGAGTACACATGATGTACACCTCTGTGATATATGTGGGGGAGTACACATGATGTACACCTCTGTGATATATGTGGGGGGGGGGGGAGTACACATGATGTACACCTCTGTGATATATGTGGGGGAGTACACATGATGTACACCTCTGTGATATATGTGGGGGGGAGTACACATGATGTACACCTCTGTGATATATGTGGGGGGGAGTACACATGATGTACACCTCTGTGATATATGTGGGGGAGTACACATGATGTACACCTCTGTGATATATGTGGGGGAGTACACATGATGTACACCTCTGTGATATATGTGGGGGGGGGGGAGTACACATGATGTACACCTCTGTGATATATGTGGGGGAGTACACATGATGTACACCTCTGTGATATATGTGGGGGGGAGTACACATGACGTACACCTCTGTGATATATGTGGGGGAGTACACATGATGTACACCTCTGTGATATATGTGGTGGAGTACACATGATGTACACCTCTGTGATATATGTGGGGGGGTAGTACACATGATGTACACCTCTGTGATATATGTGGTGGAGTACACATGATGTACACCTCTGTGATATATGTGGGGGGGGAGTACACATGACGTACACCTCTGTGATATATGTGGGGGAGTACACATGATGTACACCTCTGTGATATATATATGTGGGGGAGTACACATAATGTACACCTCTGTGATATATGTGGGGGGAGTACACATGATGTACACCTCTGTGATATATGTGGGGGAGTACACATGATGTACACCTCTGTGATATATATATGTGGGGGAGTACACATGATGTACACCTCTGTGATATATGTGGTGGAGTACACATGATGTACACCTCTGTGATATATGTGGGGGGAGTACACATGATATACACCTCTGTGATATATGTGGGGGAGTACACATGATATACACCTCTGTGATATATGTGGGGGGGGAGTACACATGATGTACACCTCTGTGATATATGTGGGGGGAGTACACATAATGTACACCTCTGTGATATATGTGGGGGAGTACACATGATATACACCTCTGTGATATATGTGGGGTAGTACACATGACGTACACCTCTGTGATATATATATGTGGGGGGAGTACACATGATATACACCTCTGTGATATATGTGGGGGAGTACACATGATGTACACCTCTGTGATATATGTGGGGGGAGTACACATGATATACACCTCTGTGATATATGTGGGGGAGTACACATGATGTACACCTCTGTGATATATATGGGGGGAGTACACATGATGTACACCTCTGTGATATATATGTGGGGGGAGTACACATGATGTACACCTCTGTGATATATGTGGGGGAGTACACATGATGTACACCTCTGTGATATATATATGGGGGGAGTACACATGATATACACCTCTGTGATATATGTGGGGGAGTACACATGATGTACACCTCTGTGATATATATATGTGGGGGGAGTACACATGACGTACACCTCTGTGATATATATATATGTGGGGAGTACACATGATGTACACCTCTGTGATATATATGTGGGGGGAGTACACATGATATACACCTCTGTGATATATGTGGGGGAGTACACATGATGTACACCTCTGTGATATATATGGGGGGAGTACACATGATGTACACCTCTGTGATATATATGTGGGGGGAGTACACATGATGTACACCTCTGTGATATATGTGGGGGAGTACACATGATGTACACCTCTGTGATATATATATGGGGGGAGTACACATGATATACACCTCTGTGATATATGTGGGGGAGTACACATGATGTACACCTCTGTGATATATATATGTGGGGGGAGTACACATGACGTACACCTCTGTGATATATGTGGGGGGAGTACACATGACGTACACCTCTGTGATATATGTGGGGGGAGTACACATGACGTACACCTCTGTGATATACATATGTGGGGGGAGTACACATGATGTACACCTCTGTGATATATGTGGGGGGAGTACACATGACTTACACCTCTGTGATATATGTGGGGGAGTACACATGACGTACACCTCTGTGATATATATATGTGGGGGGAGTACACATGATGTACACCTCTGTGATATATGTGGGGGGAGTACACATGATGTACACCTCTGTGATATATGTGGGGGGAGTACACATGACGTACACCTCTGTGATATATATATGTGGGGGAGTACACATGACGTACACCTCTGTGATATATGTGGGGGAGTACACATGATGTACACCTCTGTGATATATGTGGGGGGAGTACACATGACGTACACCTCTGTGATATATGTGGGGGAGTACACATGACGTACACCTCTGTGATATATGTGGGGGAAGTACACATGATGTACACCTCTGTGATATATATGTGGGGGGAGTACACATGATGTACACCTCTGTGATATATATGTGGGGGAGTACACATGATATACACCTCTGTGATATATGTGGGGGGAGTACACATGATGTACACCTCTGTGATATATATGTGGGGGAGTACACATGATGTACACCTCTGTGATATATGTGGGGGGAGTACACATGATGTACACCTCTGTGATATATGTGGGGGGAGTACACATGATATACACCTCTGTGATATATGTGGGGGGAGTACACATGATATACACCTCTGTGATATATGTGGGGGAGTACACATGACGTACACCTCTGTGATATATGTGGGGGAGTACACATGATGTACACCTCTGTGATATATGTGGGGGGAGTACACATGATATACACCTCTGTGATATATGTGGGGGAGTACACATGACGTACACCTCTGTGATATATGTGGGGGAGTACACATGATGTACACCTCTGTGATATATGTGGGGGGAGTACACATGATGTACACCTCTGTGATATATGTGGGGGGGTACACATGACGTACACCTCTGTGATATATGTGGGGGGAGTACACATGACGTACACCTCTGTGATATATGTGGGGGGGAGTACACATGATGTACACCTCTGTGATATATGTGGGGGGAGTACACATGATGTACACCTCTGTGATATATATATGTGGGGGAGTACACATGACGTACACCTCTGTGATATATGTGGGGGAGTACACATGATGTACACCTCTGTGATATATATGTGGGGGGAGTACACATGATGTACACCTCTGTGATATATATATGTGGGGGGAGTACACATGATGTACACCTCTGTGATATATATGTGGGGGGAGTACACATGATGTACACCTCTGTGATATATATATGTGGGGGGAGTACACATGATGTACACCTCTGTGATATATGTGTGGGGGAGTACACATGATGTACACCTCTGTGATATATATGTGGGGGAGTACACATGATGTACACCTCTGTGATATATGTGGGGGGAGTACACATGATGTACACCTCTGTGATATATGTGGGGGGAGTACACATGATGTACACCTCTGTGATATATGTGGGGGGAGTACACATGACGTACACCTCTGTGATATATGTGGGGGGAGTACACATGATGTACACCTCTGTGATATATGTGGGGGAGTACACATGATGTACACCTCTGTGATATATATGGGGGGAGTACACATGACGTACACCTCTGTGATATATGTGGGGGGAGTACACATGATGTACACCTCTGTGATATATATGTGGGGGGAGTACACATGATGTACACCTCTGTGATATATGTGGGGGAGTACACATGATGTACACCTCTGTGATATATATGTGGGGGGAGTACACATGATGTACACCTCTGTGATATATGTGGGGGAGTACACATGATGTACACCTCTGTGATATATGTGGGGGAGTACACATGATATACACCTCTGTGATATATATGTGGGGGGAGTACACATGATGTACACCTCTGTGATATATGTGGGGGAGTACACATGATGTACACCTCTGTGATATATGTGGGGGAGTACACATGATGTACACCTCTGTGATATATGTGGGGGAGTACACATGATGTACACTCAGTAATAACAGGGGTGATAAGACTTGATTTACAATGATAAATTCCCTCCATAGTATTTCTGACTACTGCGACTCCAGAGACCGTAGATCTTCAATCCTGGAGACCGTGTGACGGGTTCCCTTAATGTTGTCACCTTATAACTCGTGTGACTTGGTGGCTGTGAGGGATGCGGAGCCCTTCCTATTTCATGTTTCTGTAATGTCCCATGTCATGTGAAGGTACCAAATCATCTCTCCATTATCTCTTTACAGGTTATTGTTCCGGTTCTGGCCAATCAGAAGAACCATCAGAACTGGCCACATGTTGTGTCCCAGGACGTTATGCGCCATGTAAATAACTTGAAAAGCAGCACGTTTGTCATGGTGGGCCAGGTGCGGGGGAAGACGCTGCTGCCATTACCCTCAGGGTCGGAGAAGGTGGAATACATCGACTATGACAGTGAGAAGAAGTAAGTAGAGTCTCCTGTACGGTAGGTTCACATATCCGGCAATCCAGAGCTACTTAGATGATAATGCTGGATATTATTGCCCCACTGCATGGCTGACGGCACCAGAAGTAGGAATGACTGGGTCTTGTTACCTGCCTCTAGACAGTGTGACTATGTTACTCCTGAGAAATCCTCTTAGTTTAGACTGTTCACACAAATGTACTATGGCTGCATTCTTATATCCATATTATGGCCAGCAGTATTATGGGGAGCAGTATTATGGCCGGTAGTATTATGGGCAACAGTATTATCGTCAGCAGTATTATCGTCAGCAGTATTATGGCCAGCAGTATTATGGCCAGCAGTATTATGGCCAGCAGTATTATGGCCAGCAGTATTATGGCCAGCAGTATTATGGCCAACAGTATTATGGCCAGCAGTATTATCGGCAGCAGTATTATGGCCTGGAGTATTATGGCCAGCAGTATTATGGCCAGCAGTGTTATGGCCTGCAGTATTATGGGCAGCAGTATTATGGCCAGCAGTATTATGGCCAGCAGTATTATGGGGAGCAGTATTATGGCCAACAGTATTATCGTCAGCAGTATTATGGGGAGCAGTATTATGGCCAGCAGTGTTATGGCCTGCAGTATTATGGGCAGCAGTATTATGGCCAGCAGTATTATGGGGAGCAGTATTATGGCCAGTAGTATTATGGCCAACAGTATTATCGTCAGCAGTATTATGGGGAGCAGTATTATGGGGAGCAGTATTATGGCCGGCAGTATTATGGCCGGCAGTATTATGGCCGGCAGTATTATGGCCAGCAGTATTATGGCCAACAGTATTATGGCCTACAGTATTATCATCAGCAGTATTATGGGGAGCAGTATTATGGGGAGCAGTATTATGGCCGGCAGTATTATGGCCGGCAGTATTATGTCCGGCAGTATTATGGCCGGCAGTATTATGGCCGGCAGTATTATGGCCAGCAGTATTATGGCCTGGAGTATTATGGCCAGCAGTATTATGGCCACCAATATTATGGCGAGCAGTATTATGGCCTGGAGTATTATGGCCGGCAGTATTAAGGCCGGCAGTATTATGGCCTGCAGTATTATGGGGAGCAGTATTATGAGTGGCAGTATTATGGCCGGCAGTATTATGGCCTGCAGTATTATGGGGAGCAGTATTATGGCCGGCAGTATTATGGCCGGCAGTATTATGGGGAGCAGTATTACGGCCAGCAGTATTACGGCCAGCAGTATTACGGCCAGCAGTATTACGGCCTGCAGTATTATGGCCGGCAGTATTATGGGGAGCAGTATTACGGCCAGCAGTATTACGGCCGGCAGTATTACGGCCGGCAGTATTATGGCCGGCAGTATTATGGCCGGCAGTATTATGGCCGGCAGTATTATGGCCGGCAGTATTATGGCCGGCAGTATTATGGCCAGCAGTCGATCCCCAGGGTCTAGAGACCCCAAGTGAGAGTATAGCTCAGTAGTCTTCAACCTGCGGACCTCCAGATGTTGCAAAACTACAATTCCCAGCATGCCCAGACAGCCAACGGCTGTCTGGGCATGCTGGGAATTGTAGTTTTGCAACATCTGGAGGTCCGTAGGTTGAAGACCACTGGTATAGCAGATCCCTATGATGCTGACAGATCATTAGGGTCTGGACTTGGGCAATAATGGGGTGCAAAATACACTTGTGTAAACCCGGCTTTAGTCTGTATACCTGGGCTCTTTTTCTGGTTTTGAAGGTTTTTGGAAACTCTGGAAGACTCGAAGCTAAATAAATAATATGACTTTGTTTTTGTGGATTTGTCGTAGTTTCAGGCTACAGGAAAATTCTTCTTATGTTTTATTTGTAAGTGAACTTTTCTGGTTTTGGCTGGATAACCGCGGCGGAGCCGGTGTAATCTCTTTTATTGCTCTTACCAGACAGGTACTGAGGCGTTGTGCCGACTTAACCCTCGCAGTACTGGAGGAGAAGCTCAACAGACGACGTTCAATAATTACCAGTGTAGAAGCGACATTACCGATACCGAGTAATAAAAATATTTGTCACATCCCGCCCCGGCTAATGGGAGTTTTGCTCTGCATTCTGGGTTTTATGAGGCTATTGATCTGCGCTTTATGTTGATTTCATTTGATCTGGTTACGCCGCTCGGTTAGAAAGAAGGATTATTGATATGTTACAAATCAAAGGGCATAGAAGCATTAAAAAGTCGGATCACTGCCAAGAACCATGTCTGGAGGGAGCAGAAAAAATAAAGTGTGGTTCCGGGGCCTGTGCTGAGAGGACTCTGGAAATGAAGATCAGGATCACATATTCCTATTGGCATTAGTGGCCCAGAATAGGATGGGATATAGGGCACAACTGCAGCACAGAGTATTTATGTATTGTTACTCGTAGGGGTATTAAAAGAGGGAAGAAGTGATAGAGAGAGTAGTGTCCCTGAGGTATATAGGGTCTCCAGCATCACAGATTATATCAGAAGAGGAATGTGCTGAATATGTATGTAGGTCACAAACGGAGAGTTAAATACAGTGACCCCCCGACCTGCGATGGCCCCGACATACCATATATATATATACACAAGAAAAAAGAAAGATAGCCGGCACAACAGCCTAATACACGGGTGCACACTGCCATGGCATCAGAGTATACAAAAAAAGAGGATTGCAGCAGCACACATTGGTCAAATAAATTGAGGCTCTTAGCGCACTTTTTGATCAAAACGTGTCCCCCATCCACCACGGGGAGGTGGCCTCATTTAGGATGGGAACCTAGCACAAATTCTGAGCCTAACACTCAACTATCCACTCACCTCTGCTGGGCATATAGCCTCTGACTGGGTGACATGCTGGATCCATTTAAAACTCCACCTGTGAGAAAGGGGGAGGGGTGCACAGCTAAACAGGGTGCCATTACCCCCTGAATTGTACACACAAGAAAAAAGAAAGATAGCCGGCACAACAGCCTAATACATGGGTGCACACTGCCATGGCATCAGAGTATACAAAAAAAGAGGATTGCAGCAGCACACATTGGTCAAATAAATTGAGGCTCTTAGCGCACTTTTTGATCAAAACGTGTCCCCCATCCACCACGGGGAGGTGGCCTCATTTAGGATGGGAACCTAGCACAAATTCTGAGCCTAACACTCAACTATCCACTCACCTCTGCTGGGCATATAGCCTCTGACTGGGTGACATGCTGGATCCATTTAAAACTCCACCTGTGAGAAAGGGGGAGGGGTGCACAGCTAAACAGGGTGCCATTACCCCCTGAATTGTACACACAAGAAAAAAGAAAGATAGCCGGCACAACAGCCTAATACATGGGTGCACACTGCCATGGCATCAGAGTATACAAAAAAAGAGGATTGCAGCAGCACACATTGGTCAAAATTTTTTTATATATATATATATATATATATATATATACAGTGACCCCCCGACCTGCGATGGCCCCGACATACCATATATATACAGTGACCCCCCGACCTACGATGGCCCCGACATACCATATATATACAGTGACCCCACGACCTACGATGGCCCCGACATACCATATATATATACAGTGACCCCCGACCTACGATGGCCCCGACATACCATATATATATACAGTGACCCCCCGACCTACGATGGCCCCGACATACCATATATATACAGTAACCCCCCGACCTACAATGGCCCCGACATACCATATATATACAGTAACCCCCCGACCTACGATGGCCCCGACATACCATATATATACAGTAACCCCCTGACCTACGATGGCCCCGACATACCATATATATACAGTAACCCCCCGACCTACGATGGCCCCGACATACCATATATATACAGTGACCCCCCCGACCTACGATGGCCCCGACATACCATATATATACAGTGACCCCCCGACCTACGATGGCCCCGACATACGATCATTTCAACATGCGATGGCCTCTCAGAGGCAGCATCAACCTACGATGCTTTTGTATGTCGGGGCCATCGCATAAACGGCTATCCGGCAGCGCAGACTGCTTCAGCTGACACCGGATAGCCGTTTACGGTGCCCCGTATGGTCCGCTGACGATCACTTACCTGTCCTCGGGGCTCTGGCTCTTCCTTTTCGGGATCCCCTCCATCGTCTGCGCTCTCCATCGTCGTCATCACGTCGCTACGTGATGGCGGCGACGGAAAGCGCGGATGCCGGGGAAGCAGAGGCCTTGCCGGAGTGTCGGGGACACCCCGGGGACGCGGCGACAGTGATGGAAGACGACATCCAGGGCAGCGGTGACGAGCGGTGACGGTCCGGAGCGGCGGGGACAGGTGAATACAACTTCCTCTAACAGTGGTCTTCAACCTGCGGAACTCCAGATGTTGCAAAACTACAACTCCCAGCATGCCCGGACAGCTTGTAGTTTTGCAACATCTGGAGGTCCGCAGGTTGTAGACCACGGTCCTATACTTTACATTACACGGATTCAACATACGATGGTTTCAACAAACAATGGTCCTTTTTGAACGGATTACCATCGTATGTTGAGGGACCATTGTAGTGACAGGAGCAGGGAGACAGCAGCACAGAGTATTTCAGGAGAGAAATGTACTGATTGTGTGGAGATCACACACAGAGTTATGTAGTGGAAGGAGTAGAGCCCCCAGCAGCACAGAGTATTTTAGCAGAGGAGTGTTCTGAATTTGTTGGTGGTCGCTGAGGACACTGAGTTTATAGTGGATAAAGCAGGTGTCCCCCCCCAGCAGTGGGAGTTGTCATGCTATAAAACATATATCTATATACATATAATTTGTTTCTGCAGCGACAACCTGGACAAGACAATCATCCACGCCATTGAGTCGGCAATCATTCACTGGAGCCATCAGGTTCGCGGGGTGCTGAAGAGGGAGTCAGCCGAGCAACTATTACTGGGGAAGAATCCAAACCCAAGTGTAGAGCTGGATTTCTGGAAAAACAGGTAAGTCTGGATATATGAGATCCCAGTGATCATCTCTAGTAGGAGATCCTACAGCTGTCAGGATACCGCCATTGTGGATTGAGCTTTGCATTGGTTTGGGGATCAACCGTTCATCCTGGAATAAAATATTGCAGCTTAGGTCTTGTCTTATCTGAAAGAGAATAGCAGTCATGACTCTCAGACACAATGATGTATCCACTGACTAATATTGTGGTATATCGGGCTAAGCTGCATTACCAGATGCAACCTATGGACAAGAGTGGTGCTGTTTCTGAAATTAAGTAGGCATGTTTTTCATGTTTCATACTCTGGACAAAAATGTTTTTTTTCTAATCTACAGGTGCCAAACAGTCTTACAGGTTTTAAAATTTTAATCCTTCTAGTAAATATCAGCTGCTGTATGCTCCACAGCAAGTTTTGTAGTTCTTTCTTGTCAAACAAAGTGCTCTCTGCTGCCATCTCTCACCATGTCAGAAACTGTCCAGAGCAGGAGCAAATCCCTATGGCAAACCTCTTCTGCTCTGGATAGTTCCTGACATGGACAGAGATGGCAGCAGAGAGCACTGTGTCTAACTGTAAAGACTACATGACTTTCTCCAGGACATACAGCAGCTGATAAGTACTGTAAGGTTCAAAATATTTAAATAGAATTTATTTACAAATCTATAAAACTTTAGCAGTTGATTTGAAATAATTTTTTTTCCAGGATTCCCATTTTAAAGCCAAGATTCCACTTTAATTTGAAGACAGTTTATGGGTTTTCCTATGCTTATCCCATCCCTGTCTTTCTAACTCTGTATGATAATAATGATTAATAATAATAATAATAATTGTACTTTTTTTTGCAGATATGCAGACCTGGAATGTATATACAATCAGCTGAAAACCAGGAAGGTGCGAAAGATGGCCGAGCTGCTTGAGAAAATGGAGAGCAGCTACTTTCCAGCATTCAAAGCCTTGTTCAGGGACGTTGTAGCAGGTAAACTGATAGATGGATGATTGTGTTCACTATATATACAGGTAAAATTGTGGAACTTCACACCACCACCTCTCAATGAGAAAATTATTTGGGATCCACCTTGTGGTTTTTGAAAACAATTGTCTATGTTGATGTTGAGTTCTAGTTCGGCTCCATTGGGGGACACAGGAACCATGGGTATATCTTGCTGCCACTAGGAGGCTGACACTAGGCATTAACAAAAAAGAAGTCGTCCCCTTCTGGCAGCATATACCCCGCCCACTGACTCATAGCTAATCAGTTTTAGCTTAGTGTCAGTAGGAGGCAGACACAGGTCTGGAGCTCTCTAGACCTGGTCTTCTTTTTATTTTTTTATAGTTTTATTAGAGTTACATTTTTTCTCTCCCTTGTTATTTTATCTAGGTTGGGGCGACAGGAGCATGGCGCTGCCTGATCCCCCACTTGCAAGCAAAGGGCACGTCAATGCACCGTTAACCCCTTCTCACCACCGACCAGCGCTAAGGGATGTACCCTGGGTCCGGGTCCCCTCTTGCCCCTCCTCACCCCGCTTTTACAGCCTGGTATCATGCAGGTGGCACCAGACTGGTTGAAGACTTCAGAGGTGATTTTATGGGACATCTTCCTAGGTAAGTTTCCCTGTCCCCTCTCCCTCTCCTCCATCCCCATCCCCCCTTGGGCTGCTGGGGATTCACTTTATTTTTTACTTCTGGGAGAGGGAGCCTGATTGGGAGCTCAGTCTCCCCTCTTGTACTTTAGTATTACAGGCATGGACGGCATATCCTCCACCAGGGTCCGACATGCGACTCTCCTTCTTCTGGTGCGACAGTCTTTCTGACAGTCGCACGAGCCATCTCTCTGCGTCAGCCGCGGTGTTCTATGCACACGTGGCCCTGTTCCGGCTCCTGCCGCCACGCATAATTTTTACTTCAGAGACTGCAGCCGGTCTCTGTATTATTCCCGGCAGTGCGTAGTGTCAGGTACAGGGGCCGCAGCTAATGGGCGTCTGTACAATTTAGCCCGCGGCTTCGGCCCTGCTTCTCCGGCAGGTAGTTGCGCGCACGAGAGGTCAGTGTCTGCCTCTTCTGTTCCAGGCACACTGCAGGGGTCACAGGTCTCCTCCCTCCTGGTCCCTCTACCTATGGGAGGCCATGAACTCCTTGAGGAGGGGGGGGGGGGGACCGCTGCACAACGCTGTTCCTCCAGTTGCTCTCCACAGGGATTCCACGCTGCTGTTCCTGCACACTGCTCTCTGCCAGCTGCTGCTGTTCCTACTCGCTGCTGCTGCTGTTCCTACTCGCTGCTGCTGCTGTTCCTACTCGCTGCTGCTGCTGTTCCTACACGCTGCTGCTGCTGTTCCTACACGCTGCTTTTCTGCAGCTTCTGGACAAGGGTTCTCTTTCTCTCAAGCGACCACCACCTCTGCAAGGGACCTACAACTCTGCAAGGGATCCCCACCGGTTCTGCTTGTTCCTTTTTTCTCTGGGTTGGCTGACTTTTCTGTTCCTTTCCATGTCCGACCCCAGCTCCGAACCCTCTCCCAGACGTGCGGTCGCCGCCATAGTCACTTACTATTATTGCACAAGCTGAAAAACTAAAATGCCAGGTGGTTCTGCTGAGTCCACCTGTTCTGCCTGCTCCGCTTCACGTCCCAGCCCTCCTGTGCCTTCCGCCCAGCATAGCTCCCTGGAGCGTGTGGTCTCTGATCTGGCACAGGTTTCCAGAGAGGGGGCCACTGCCTTGAAGCACTCCTTCTTGTGTCTTCTCTCCCGGGAGGCTTGTTCAGCCTCCTCTGGCCGTCGACACTCTCACAAACGCCCTAAGGTCATTTACTCTGACTCCTCACCCGATGGGACGTCTCCACACCGCTCTCAATCCCTATCGCTATCTACTAGCCGGTGTCCTCGCTCCTGCAGTCGCTCCCTTAGGGGCAGCTCCCGATCCACGGCCCACCATTCCAGATCTTTGTCAACTAGATCTAGAGCCTCCACTACTCGTTCCTAGGGAACTGGTGGACTTGGAGTCCGAAGAGCTGTCATCCATGTCAGACATGGTGGACAGTTTGGTGTCGGCTGTCAGGCACATCTTTCACCTACAGGACACTGGAACTTCTGACCCAGCTCCAGAAGTTTCCTTCCGTCGCACTCGCCGCTCTCCCAATGTCTTCAATACTCATATGGAGTTTGATGACCTGCTGGAGACTGCCTGGAAGCACCCCGAAAAGTGCTTCCAAGGGTCTAAACGGCTGAAGGCTATGTTCCCATTTACCCAGGACCTGGTCTCCAAATGGTCTACCCCCCGTATAGTGCACCCTCCAGTCTCTCGTTTATCCAAATCCACCACTCTTCCTCTGGCTGATGCGGCTTCCTTCAAGGACCCCGTGGACAAGCGAATTGAGAATTAGGCAAAATTCACTTTTGAAGCAGCCGGCTCATTCTTACTTCCGTTCGCTGTGACTCGGGTATCCAAGGCCTTAGCAGCCTGGGCTTCTCATCGTCACCAAGGCGTTTTATCCAGGCCTCCTCCAGATGATCTGGCTGACTTAGCTCTCCAGATCTCCATCGCTGTGCTGCCTTTGCTTCTAGCAACTTGGTGGCTATCCGCCGCTCCATGTGGTTGAAGGCTTGGCATGCCGACGGGCCTCCAAGACATCCCTCACCAAGATGCCCTTTACTGGCGGCCGCCTTTTTGGCAAACGCCTGGGTGAAATCATCTCTCTCAGAATAAGGTGCGTTGCACAGATTCTCACCACAAGTCCTCTTAGTTTCGGTCATTTGTCTCAGGTCACCAGGACAAACCGGCGCCTTCGCAGTCTCGGAAGGCTCCTACGTTCAAAGCGCGCCCCTCATGGAAGCAAGACAGCCTTTCTGGACATTTCTCCGCCAAATCAGGTACTCGCAAGCCTTCCTCCGCCTGAAGGGGTGCCCCCACCTGAGCCTTCCTCTTGGGTTGGTGGTCACCTGTCCCTCTCTTGGGACGTTTGGTTGGCGCAGATCTAGGATTCCTGGGTTCAAGACATTGTTTCAGATGGCTACCGAATCGAGTTTGGTTCTTTTCCCTGGGATCGTTTTTTCCGGTCCCGGCCTCCCCGCTCTCCGGCCCTGGCTGCACACCACACCCTCCTTGTGCAGGGGGTCATTGTGTCGGTTCTGCCCCAGGAACGTTTTTTGGTCTTCTATTCGAACCTGTTCGTTGTTCCCAAAAAAGGGGGAACGGTCCTTCCGATTCTCGATCTGAAGCTCCTCAGTTGGCATTTGCGCCTTCAGAACTTCCAAATGGAATCTCTCCGTTCCGTTGTTGCATCCATGGATCAGGGCGAATTCCTATCTTCGGTGGACATCCTGGTTGTATGCCTCCACATCCCTATTTTTCTGGCACACCAACGGTTTCTGATCATTTTCAGTTTGTGGGCCTGCCCTTTGGGCTTGCCACGGCCCCCAGGGTCTTCACAAAGGTCCTGGCGTTGGTAATTGCCATCCTCCGCTCTCGGGGGGTGTTGGTGCTTCCTTATCTGGATGACCTGTTGATCAAAGCTCCGTCCTTTGCTCAAAATCAGGATAGTCTCCACATCACTCTTCAGACCCTGACCAGTTTTGGGTGGTTGTTCAAACGGGAGAAATCCAGCCTCTCTCCCACGCAGTCTCTGGTTTTCCTGGAGCTTCACTTCAACACCAAAAAGGCTCGGGTTCTGCTTCCATCGGACAAGCGGAGTGCTCTTCTGTCCAGGATCCGCCTATTGCACAGCCCAGAACCGGTGACCATCCCTTGGTGCATGGAAGTGTTCGCAGAATGGTGGGGGCCATGGAAGCCATTCCTTTTGCTTAGTTCCGGTGCCGCCCTCTTCAGTGGGCCATCCTGTCTCTGTGGGACAAGTCTCCTCGGTCCCTCCACTGGATCTGTCTGCCCCCCACGGCTCACCAGTCGCTCATTTGGTGACTCCGCTCTCCACTCCTCCGGGAAGGGCGCTCGTTTCTCCTGCTGTGTTGGCAGGTCTTAACTATCAATGCGAGTCTCCTCTGCTGGAGGGTGTTTTTCAGGATTGGACGGTTCAGGGCTGGCTGTCCAGGCATGCTGGGAGTTGTAGTTTTGCAACAGCTGGAGGCACCCTGGTTGGGAAACACTGACATAGACAATGATTTACAGCTCCCAGCAGATCTTTATTACTTTTATATGTAAGGATTTGCTTTATTTATATTAGTTATCTACTTATTTTTATTTAATTCTCACTTTTTCCTATTTTTGGATGACATTTTGTTGCCTTTATAGAGTTGTGGTCTCAACATACAATGGTTTCAACATACAATGGTCGTCCCAGAACCAATTAAAATTGTAACTCGAGGGACCACGGTACTTGTTTGATCCAGTGTAGACCATCCTGTGAGGATTTTACACCTAAATCTGGTACATTTTAGTAAACTTTTAGGAAAGGATTTGTGCTACTTAGGTGTTTAATTTGAAGGGATATTCCCATTTGGAAATGTATGGCTTATTGGCCGGAACACCTCTGGGACCCGCACATATCTCCAGATTGAGGGCTCCCGGGCACCGTCCAGACAGCTTGTAGCGAAAACAGCTGAGCTACATGAGAGTTAGGGAAAGAGAGTATGCTGATTATGTAACGCCTGCATTTATGCATCTTCTGGAGATAGGTGAGGGTCCCAGAGGTGGGACTTGCCTCTATCAGATATAATGTTTGAGATAGAAATACCCGTAGCAATCTGTAACCCATTTATGTCCTGTCTCTGTTTCCAGCCCTGTCAGAAGCCCAGGATATCAATCTCTATCTGAAGCCCCTCCAGCGACATTTTGAAGAAATCGAAAATGTTGAATTCAATGAGGTGAAACCACTGATTGTTCCTCTAATGCATATGTTGTGCCTGGTGTGGTCTCAGTCCAAATACTATAACACCCCTGCGCGGATTATCGTCCTGATGCAAGAGATCTACAACCTGTTCATCCAGCAGGTATGTGAGCCTTTAGTGACACCATAAATAAATGCACGTATACAGTCTTATGTCCATAAAGCTCATAATGAAAAGTTCTGACGATTTCTAATACAGCGGTCCCTCAACATACGATGGTAATCCGTTCCAAATGAACCATCGTATGTTGAAACCATCGTATGTTGAGGGATCCGTGCAATGTAAAGTATAGGACAGTGGTCTACAACCTGCGGACCTCCAGATGTTGCAAAACTACAACACCCAGCATGCCCGGACAGCCAACGGCTGTCCGGGCATGCTGGGAGTTGTAGTTTTGCAACATCTGGAGGTCCACAGGTTGAAGACCACTGGTATTGGAGGTTATATTCACGTGTCCCCGCCACACCGTACCTTCACCGCTGCCCTGGATGTCGCCTTCCATCGCTGTCGCCGCGTCCCCGGGGTGTCCCCGACGCTCCAGCAATGCTTCTGCTTCCCCGGCATCCTCGCTCTCCGTCGCCGCCATCACGTCGCTACGCACGCCGCTCCTATTGGATGACGGGACGGCGTGTGCACTGACGTGATGACGACGATGGAGAGCGCCGACGATGCAGGCGATCCCGAAGAGGACGCTCCGGAGCCTCAAGGACAGGTAAGGCTGGGTTCACACTACGGTTTGTAACTACGGTTCCCTTATACGGCTGGGAGTAGGGGTGGGCGGGGCTTACCACGTTTTTGCCTGCGGTCGGGAAACCGCATACGGCCGAAAAAGCAGCCGACCGGAGGCTGCGGTTCACTCCGGTCGGCTCATAGTCATACATTAACTACGGTTCCCGAATACGGCTGAGTGCGGGCGCCGCGATTAAGCCCCGACCACCGGTCCTCCCAGCCATATACGGGAACCGTAGTTCAAATCGTAGTGTGAACCCAGCCTAAGTGATTGTAAGCCGACCACACGGGGCACCGTAAACGGCTATCCGGTGGCAGCTGAAGCAGTCTGCGCTGCCGGATAGCCGTTTATGCGATGGCCCCGACATACAAAAGCATCGTATGTTGATGCTGCCTTCAACATGTGATGGCCTCTGGGAGTGATCGTATGCTGAAATGATCGTATGTCAGGGCCATCGTAGGTCGGGGGGGTCACTGTACATCTATTTCTGCAACAACGTGCAACGTTTCCTTTGTCAAGGTAGGAGGGACACGGCTTCCTGCGGCCTGGTGGAATTCCCATAATTTGCAGCACACTCTGGTGGTGTTTACATTTTTAAAACACAGGTTATATTGAATTTTTAGGATCTCTGCTTGCTGTCAGTTAATGGGAATGTTCTTGCTTATATCCAGAGTCTGTAAACCTTCATACTAGGTTTGTTATAATTGTATCCATTTTAGACAGTCCATTGTGAGCTAAATATTCTGTGATCCATTATGTATTTTACTTGCACTTGATACATTGTAACAAAGTATTAGTTGAGGAGAGCTTGTTGTGCTGATGATGTCCGTGCATGATCCCTTTCTATTCTCTGGTCTGGCGCAGGCTCGGAACTACTTAAACCCAGAAGACCTGTTGAAAGGGGAAACGGAAGAAAGTGTGGCTCGTGTCCAGGAGGTTCTCTCCGTCCTGCGATCTCTGATGAACACGTTTGAAGAGAGCAGGGACAAGCTGCCGAGCTACTTTAAAAGTGGTCAGGAGGTGAAAACATGGGACTTTCCACCCATACTTGTGTTTGCAAGACTGGATTGCTTCATAAGGAGACTGGAAACCATTGAGGTGAGTTCTGTGAGGGTGAGGTTATTGAGGCGACACATCTAGAACGTACGTGTAAAATCCTTCTTCCATCCCGCAATGAAATGCATCAGTTGGTTATATAGCACATGACAGTGATATAATACATTACAGTGATGGTGATATAATACATTACAGTGCTATAGAGGTGATATAATACATTACAGTGATATAGAGGAGATATAATACATTACAGTGATATAGAGGTGATATAATACATTACAGTGCTATAGAGGTGATATAATACATTACAGTGCTATAGAGGTGATATAATACATTACAGTGATGGTGATATAATACATTACAGTGCTTTAGAGGTGATATAATACATTACAGTGATATAGAGGAGATATAATACATTACAGTGATATAGAGGTGATATTATACATAACAGTGATATAGAGGTGATATTATACATAACAGTGATATAGAGGTGATATACATTACAGTGATAGATTGCTGCGGGGATAGCTATAGATTGCTGCGGGGATAGCAATAGATTGCTGCGGGGATAGCTATAGATTGCCGCGGGGATAGCTATAGATTGCTGCGGGGATAGCTATAGATTGCTGCGGGGATAGCTATAGATTGCTGCAGGGATAGCTATAGATTGCCGCGGGTATAGCTATAGATTGCTGCGGGGATAGCTATAGATTGCTGCAGGGATAGCTATAAATTGCCGCGGGAATAGCTATAGATTGCCGCGGGGATAGCTATAGATTGCTGCGGGGATAGCTATAGATTGCTGCGGGGATAGCTATAGATTGCTGCAGGGATAGCTATAGATTGCCGCGGGTATAGCTATAGATTGCTGCGGGGATAGCTATAGATTGCTGCAGGGATAGCTATAAATTGCCGCGGGAATAGCTATAGATTGCCGCGGGGATAGCTATAGATTGCTGCGGGGATAGCTATAGATTGCCGAGGGGATAGCTATAGATTGCCGAGGGGATAGCTAGAGATTGCTGCGGGGATAGCTATAGATTGCTGCGGGGATAGCTATAGATTGCTGCGGGGATAGCTATAGATTGCCGAGGGGATAGCTATAGATTGCTGCGGGGATAGCTATAGATTGCCGAGGGGATAGCTATAGATTGCCGAGGGGATAGCTATAGATTGCCGCGGGGATAGCTATGGATTGCTTTGGGGATAGCTATGGATTGCTCCGGGGATAGCTATAGATTTTGCCGCGGGGATAGCTATAGATTGCTGCGGGGATAGCTATAGATTGCTGCATCCAACTTCCAGCATATTAGAGTGTGCTATGTAGCCTGTGTCACTCAACTCGTAATACAACCCACATTTTACTAAGCAGCTAGAATTTGAAGTAGAACTTTGTTTTGTTAATGAAAAGTTCTGCAAGTTTCTACTTTACTTTACATTTTATCCATTTACCATATTAAAATTCTCTGTCAGTCAATGAGAATGTTTTTATTTACATCGGGAGACTGAAATTTCCATAAGATAGCAAATAAAATATCCATGCTACCTTGAAATGGCTAACATTAAAATAGAATACTTTCTTGCAGAAACAGCGCCCCCCTTATCTATGGATTATGTTTGGTATTGCAGCACAGATCCATTGAAGTGAATGGGGCTGAACTGTAATACCACACCAGTTGTGGACAACTCCTTATGAATGCTCAACAGATCACCTACATGCAGGAACCCCCACTGATCAAGAAAGGGGCCATGTTTTTCCCACTTTTCCCACTTTGGGGGGGCAGTCAGACAGATGTGCTGATTCTCCATGTGAGGGCATACCCATATGAGGGCCTGTTTTTTTTTTTAGTGTACCTTGAGGTACATATGACTTTGTGATCATTTTCTCTTTAGCTTTTTTGGGAGGCCAGTTAACAAAATTCAGCAATTCTGGCATGTTTTTATTTTATTTGTTTTGTTACAGGTCTCATCATGTGTGATAAATAATGAGAGAAGTTTTATAGTTCAGGTCATTACGGACATGACAATACCAAATGTGTGTATTTTTTTTATAAAATAAAAAAAGGAAATGCATATTTTTTTTTTTTTTTGCAAAAATTTGCAAAATGTTAAATTACATTTTGCAAATTTTTACTAGTCCCATATGGGACATGCAATCTCCCAATCACTCGCACTACTACTATAGTAGTATCCTGGTAATATAGGGAGGCACAGCCAAGAAGGTGCAATTACATGGCATATTTAGGGGTATATATATATATGAGTCCTCTTGCTGCCATGGCAACCCATCCGCATCCATCCGGCTATGGTTTTGCCTATGCTCTGATGAGGTGACAGATGCCCAGAAACCACTTAGATGCTGTAATCACAATTTTACCACGAGCCAATTTGACTAAGTAGCCAGGCGGACTCTGCTCTGCCGACAAAAGACGTATTGTGGCCGTTAAGGGGATAAATTTCGAGTAACTAAAACCACCGTCAGATCTGGAGCAGGACTCAGCAGTCACTTTCTCCAGACACCTTTTAATGAAGATTGAAGTCCACTAATTTGTAGAAGACTGACCTCACTCTGTACTCATAACCCTTTCCCTGCCGGAGCCGCTCGGCCGCCGCTTTAATGATCCTCAGTTCAATTTTCGGCAGAGCGGTAATAAGGTTCCGAGGAAGGATATTTTTAGAGGTTTACAGATGATCCCGCCGCAGCTCTGGATGGAGGAAAGGCAAGCGACGCTTGGACCCGGTCATATATACCATTTAGCCGTCAGTCCTAATGATTAAATTAAAGCATTTGACCCCCTTCTTCCTTGTCAGCGCGGCTCTGAAAAACAGCCGTGCGTCATTATCACTTCCACCGCAGTCCATTAATATGAGAACACGGCGGCGGTTAATGTGTCTGCTGCCAGCTCATGATGTGGAGGGCCGTAGTATGCCGGAGAGGATATTGTTGTCATTGATAGTAAAGGGCAGCCCGCAGCATTACAGTCCGCGAATAAAGTTAAATGACTTTCCAAATGGTCAGTATTGCAGGTATAACTTGCTTTGTCATCCAGCTTTCTAAAATACTGAATGTCAGATCTACTAAGTTAGGCTCTTTTCACACTTTGACCGTGTTTTCCAACAGGTGATGCAAAACTACAACTCCCAGCATGCCCAGACAGCCGTTGGCTGTCTGGGCATGCTGGGAGTTGTAGTTTTGCAACAGCTGTAGGCACCCTGGTTGGTAAACACTGCACTATGATATGTCTTTTCAGAGGGGTAATTCCCCAACATCTAGCTCAGATGTATAGCCATGACAAATGACATGAAAGCAATATAGTAACAGCCATCATTCATAGACCTCTATAATATAAAAATAAGAATTAATACCACACGGAATATGATTTTACGCCGTTTGGAATTGCCATACAGCAAATAGACGTAAACTGACTTAAAGGGGTACTCCGGTGAAAAACTTTTTTTTTTTTTTTATAAATCAACTGGTGCCAGAAAGTTAAACAGATTTGTAAATTACTTCAGAGGTCATTCTATAGGGAGAGGGAGGCTGATCTGTGAGCAACATGTTTTTTGTGTGTATCGGTTATCTATTAAGTGGGCCAGGAAATCTCCGGGCGTATATATGACATATGGTATTGTATATGCTACAGATCTCGATTACAGGACCGAAACCAAAAGAGTGTAAATGTGGCCTCTGGTTGGTTAGTTTAAAGGGGTACTCTGGTGAAAAACTTTTTTTTAAATGAACTGGTGCCAGAAAGTTAAACAGATTTGTAAATTACTTCTATTAAAAAATCTTAATCCTTCCTGTACTTACTAGCTGCTGAATACTGCAGCGGAAATCCTCTTCTCTTTTTGAAACACAGAGCTCTCTGCTGACATCATGAGCACAGTGCTCTCTGCTGACATCTCTGTCCATTTTAGGAACTGTCCAGAACAGCATTTGTTTGCTATGGGGATTTCCTTTTACCCTGAACAGTTCCTAAAAGGGACAGAGATGTCAGCAGAGAGCACTGTGCTCATGATGTCAGCAGAGAGCTCTGTGTTTCAAATCTACAATTTACAATTTAATTTACAATTTAATTTACAAATCTGTTTAACTTTCTGGCACCAGTTGATTTAAAAAAAGTTTTTCACCAGAGTATCCCTTTAAACTAACCAACCAGAGGCTACATTTACACTCTTTTGGTTTCGGTCCTGTAATAGAGATCTGTAGCATATACAATACCATATATCTTGTATACGCCCGGAGATTTCCTGGCCCACTTAATAGATAACCGGTGCACACAAAAAACATGTTGCGCACAGATCAGCCTCCCTCTCCCTATAGAATGACCTCTGCACAGGTCACAGAATATGCCCAGTAATGCCTCCTATTCATGCCTCCAGCTCCTGTCTATTGTTACCTATGTCAATGGAGCCTACATATCTATAAAAAAAAACTCAGGCAAGATGGCTGTCCCTATAATAATGTACTTAAAATGACATTTAAAAAAAACTACAATTAAAAATTAGAAACAGATTAGAAAAAAAGAACATGTCAAAGTATCTGGCTCTGATCAGGAAAATAAATCTGATATAAGCCATCCATATCAGAATCAATTAATAAATCAATTAATCAGCTGATTGTCATTGTCCTCCAGGTACAGCTCCATGCGTTTAGTAGTGGTGATACTTGGTATTGCAGATCAGTCCCATTTGCTGGAATGGGACTGAGCTGCTCTGTTTTCTAATACAAAAAATATGCAGCCCCTCTGAGAGTTGTATACTGCCCATCTGGAATTGACTGCCTATTTTAATGATAGGCCATGAATTTCTTATAGTCCTGGAGGACCCCTTTAATTGGTACTCCGGTGGAAAACTTTTTTTTTCTTTAATCAACTGGTGCCAGAAAGTTAAACAGATTTGTAAATTACTTCTATTAAAAAAATCTTAATCCTTCCAGTACTTATTAGCTGCTGAATACTACAGAGGAAATTCTTTTCTTTTTGGAACACAGAGCTCTGTGCTGACACCTCTGTCCATTTTAAGAACTGTCCAGAGTAGGAGAAAATCCCCATAGCAAACATTCAGTTCCTAAAATGAACAGAGATGTCAGCAGAGAGCACTGTGGTCATGATGTCAGCAGAGAACTCTGTAGCTCTGTGTTCCAAAAAGAAAATAATTTCCTCTGTAGTATTCAGCAGCTAATAAGTACAGGAAGGATTAAGATTTTTTAATAGAAGTCATTTACAAATCTGTTTAACTTTCTGGCACCAGTTGATTTAAAAAAAAAAAAAAAAAACGTTTTCCACCGGAGTACCCCTTTAACTATTAGACTATTTAGGGGACTTGGAGCTCACTTTATGAAATTTATCAGCACTCAGTGCTCGACCTTAAGAGGACACATTTAATTGGTGGACATTCACTTTAAGACCGCCAGCATATGTTTATTGCATCAAGGCTTAATGCTGCAACACAGTTTTTATGTCCCTGTTTTTTCGTGTTTTTCCTTGGCACGCTCCCTGTCATGTCCGGCAGCAGGAGTTATAGCAGTAAATGCTCCAGATTTTAATTATTCATGTTCTCAGCGTAGTTTTCGCCCCTGTATTTTGCTGTGTGGCAGGCGCTCTTAAACTAATGGACACGCCGCAGAACATTGTGCTCTCTCCTCCTGGATATACAGCGGCTGAATAAAAAGTCTGCTGATCTCTGCGCAGTCTCCCATTAAAACTAATTTTTGCTATTGCACTCCTTATCGACAACAGGGGGTCCACTCTTTGGAGACCACTGATATAGATGCATTCATAATAAAGTAGAAATCCAGATACACTTACAATTCCCTATATACCTAATACTAAATGGTATGTTCTGCTGAGATGTAGGCAGGATAGAGATCTGTGTGTTGTATTAGTTGCACTTAACCCTTATGATATTGTATTTTGTAGTCATTGATACATGCTCATATTGTTCTTTGTGCTGCAATGTCTCTGCAGGATTTATTACTCACAGCCCTGGATATGATGAAACTGGAGAAAGTTGAGTTTGGTGGCATTAAAGGGAAAGTTCTTAGTCGGACGGTGGCCGATATGTACCAGGAGTTCCAAGATGCGTATAAAGTGTTCTCCGAGAGAACGTACGACTGCCTGGACACAGAGAACAAGGTGGGGGCTGCCTATGAGTCTGTAGATATATATATATACATACTATGACAAAATATATTGCATTGCTTGCCACCATTGCTTCCTATACTCAAAACATTTTACAGCAATAATTGAAACACTAACAGAATTCAGATGGTTGCTGTTGGAAACAGTCAGCAAGTTTATAGTCTGATAAAAGTAATTATTTGTAGCAGTATTTAAAATGACCATTAGGTGTCAGGCCTGAGCCTTCTCACCTTCCTGATTGATCGGTGACCAGGTCTGATCAGTCTCTTCTCCTTGGATACAATGTCCCCATTATCATTCTGCGAGTCACCAGCTGATTAAGGAGCTAATGATGATTTTTATTAGACCAATGGCCCCCGAGCTCCCAGAACGAGAGTGGCAGCTGCTCAGCACCGCAATGTTTGGGGCGTCCTATCGGCTTATTGGGAATCAGATAAACAGATAAACTTCGATTAACAACCATGCAAAGAAAGTTAGGAAGGGAAATTTCAAGTCATTATGGGGGGCATTTATTATTGTATTTAGATCTTTTTTTTTTTCTTACAATTGAAGCACAAAATGTTGCATGTGCACCTAAGCACTTTTACTTGCGAATTTTTGCAGCACGAAAAAACCTGCAAACGAAGTTTCAAAAGTTAATTTCAGTTTATACTTTGTAGTGGTAACAAATTTATTAACGGGGTACTCCGACCCGAGACATCTTATGCCCCATCCAAAGGATAGGGGATAAGATGTATGATCACGGGGGTCCCGCGGCTGGAGACCCCCAAGATCCCCCTGCTGCACCAGGCGTTCGTTTAGAGCGTTGGGTGCAGCGCCGGAGACTCATGACGTCACGGCCACACAAGTCTATGAGATGGGGCGTGATGGACGTCACGCCGCCTCCCATAGACTTGCATTGAGGGGGCGTGGCCGTGACATCACGAGCAGGGCGTGGCCGTGACGTTATGAGCAGGGCGTGACCGTGACGTCACGAGCCTCCGCCCCGCATCGCCAGTCATCCTGCAAGGAGCGAAGTTTGCACCGTGCACCGGATGTCTGGGGTGCCGCAGTCGCGATAGCGGGGGTCCCCAGCGGCGGGACCCCCGCGATCAGACATCTTATCCCCTATCCTTTTGATAGGGGATAAGATGTCTAGGGGCAGAGTATTCCCTAAAGTGTGAATGTTGCACAAAAAAATGCAAACCCCTCAAAAACACAACAAATCTACACCAGCCCAAACCTGGCTTACAAAACTGTCACAGCAGTTTTTAAAAAGGTGCACATTTGTCGCAACGGGTTAAAAAGTCGCAGAGTGGAAACCTTTCAAAGGGATGTATTAAAGTAAAAAATGTGTACTAGCGCCATATTTACCACGTGCCCTGCACCATTTGATACATTTGGTGCACATACACTTTTCCCAAACCACAAATTAATGGTTTAAAAAAAACATTCACCTACACCAGTGGTCTTCAACCTGCGGACCTCCAGATGTTACAAAACTACAACGCCCAGCATGCCCGGACAGCCAACGGCTGTCCGAGCATGCTGGGAGTTGTAGTTTTGCAACATCTGGAGGTCCGCAGGTTGAAGACCACTGACCTACACCACCCTTGATAAATCCTCCCCATGTTCTTCAGCTCTTAAAGAAGTGTTTCCCAACCAGGGTGCCTCCAGCTGTTGAAAAACCACAACTCCCAGCATGCCTGGACAGCCTTCGGCTGTCCGGGCATAATGGGAGTTGTAGTTTTGCAACAGCTGGAGGCACCCTGGTCTGGAAGCACTGTCTTAAAGTGATTAGAAAATCATGATTGCTTTGTTCCACAAATCAGCGCCATTCTCATCCTCAGGTTGTGTGAGGCATTACATCTCAGGTCTAGTCACTTCAGTTGAACTGAGCTACAATACCACACACAAAATGAGGACATGAGCAGCCATGTTTTTGTAAGCTTGGATAACCCCTTCACACGTCAGAGTCCTGTATGTTTACGTAATATGAAACGTCTATAATGCAAAACAATATAACAACAATAAATAGCTAGTAACCAGAATTAAATCCACCTTACTTTGAACTGCAGGCAGCATTCAGAGAGCTGGATGAACCAAATCATAGGCTTTGCTTCTATACAGGTATTTCTGCTCATTGTCTCTTTTTTTCACGTCTGTAGGAATTCGAGGAGGATGTCTCTGATTTCAAGCTGAATGTTGAGGACATGGACAGGAGGCTGGGGACGGTGTTCTCCCTGGCGTTTGATGACACCTCGTGCCTAGAGCATGCGTTTCGGGTATGTAGTCACCCCTGATAGTTGTTCTGTGTAAGGGGCGATCAGTGATCTGGGTCTTACTTTGCGGTGTATCTGTAATGGTTTTGGCTTTCTTGCCAGCTTCTGGATATGTTCGGGAGCCTCCTGGACAGGCCCATCATCGCACAGGATGCTTTTGATAAATACCCGCTGCTCATCACCATGTTCGAGGAAGAACTGGACAACTCAAAAGCCATCTATGACCAACACATGCTGGAGGTCAAGGAACAAGGTATATTACTGCATCACTGTGGGAGAGATGTTTTCTGACCTAAATTACACAAAAAGAAGTTACAAGGCCACAGGAGACTTCTAATACGCAGAGCAGGGGGTCAGCTGCTGCAAAACCTCTTCTTTAAAAAAAAAAAAAATAAGAAAGTTGCAGTTACAGACATTGTGGTCTTATATTGTCAGCCACAGTTTGCCCCTATACAATGCCCACAAACAGTGTTCATCGATTTCAGCATGGCTTCCCATCTCATTCCTGGTCCCAGCATGGCTTTCCATCTCATTCCTGGTCCCCAGCATTGATCCCCATCTCATTCCTGGTCCCAGCATGGCTTCCCATCTCATTCCTGGTCCCAGCATGGCTTTCCATCTCATTCCTGGTCCCCAGCATGGCTCCCCATCTCATTCCTTGTCCCCAGCATGGCTCCCCATCTCATTCCTGGTCCCCAGCATGGATCCCCATCTCATTCCTGGTCCCCAGCATGGCTCCCCATCTCATTCCTGGTCCCCTGCATGGCTCCCCATCTCATTCCTGGTCCCAGCATGGCTCCCCATCTCATTCCTGGTCCCCAGCATGGCTCCCCATCTCATTCCTGGTCCCCTGCATGGCTCCCCATCTCATTCCTGGTCCCAGCATTGCTCCCCATCTCATTCCTGGTCCCCTGCATGGCTCCCCATCTCATTCCTGGTCCCCTGCATGGATCCCCATCTCATTCCTGGTCCCCAGCATGGCTCCCCATCTCATTCCTGGTCCCCTGCATGGCTCCCCATCTCATTCCTGGTCCCCAGCATGGCTCCCCATCTCATTCCTGGTCCTCAGCATGGCTTCCCATCTCATTCCTGGTCCCCTGCATGGCTCCCCATCTCATTCCTGGTCCCAGCATGGCTCCCCATCTCATTCCTGGTCCCCTGCATGGCTCCCCATCTCATTCCTTGTCCCCTGCATGGCTCCCCATCTCATTCCTGGTCCCAGCATGGCTCCCCATCTCATTCCTGGTCCCAGCATGGCTCCCCATCTCATTCCTGGTCCCCTGCATGGCTCCCCATCTCATTCCTGGTCCCCAGCATGGCTCCCCATCTCATTCCTTGTCCCCTGCATGGCTCCCCATCTCATTCCTGGTCCCAGCATGGCTTCCCATCTCATTCCTGGTCCTCAGCATGGCTTCCCATCTCATTCCTGGTCCTCAGCATGGCTTCCCATCTCATTCCTGGTCCCCAGCATGGCTCCCCATCTCATTCCTTGTCCCCTGCATGGCTCCCCATCTCATTCCTGGTCCCAGCATGGATCCCCATCTCATTCCTGGTCCCCAGCATGGATCCCCATCTCATTCCTGGTCCCAGCATGGCTCCCCATCTCATTCCTGGTCCCAGCATGGCTCCCCATCTCATTCCTGGTCCCCTGCATGGCTCCCCATCTCATTCCTGGTCCCCAGCATGGCTCCCCATCTCATTCCTGGTCCCAGCATGGCTCCCCATCTCATTCCTGGTCCCCTGCATGGCTCCCCATCTCATTCCTGGTCCCCAGCATGGCTTCCCATCTCATTCCTGGTCCTCAGCATGGCTCTCCATCTCATTCCTGGTCCCCAGCATGGCTTCCCATCTCATTCCTGGTCCCAGCATGGCTCCCCATCTCATTCCTGGTCCCCAGCATGGCTCCCCATCTCATTCCTGGTCCCCAGCATGGCTTCCCATCTCATTCCTGGTCCCAGCATGGCTCCCCATCTTATTCCTAGTCCCCAGCATGGCTTCCCATCTCATTCCTGGTCCCCAGCATGGCTCCCCATCTCATTCCTGGTCCCCAGCATGGCTCCCCATCTCATTCCTGGTCCCAGCATGGCTCCCCATCTCATTCCTGGTCCCCAGCATGACTCCCCATCTCATTCCTTGTCCCAGCATGGCTCCCCATCTCATTCCTTGTCCCCAGCATGGCTCTCCATTTTATTCCTGTTCCCTAGCATAGCTTTTCATCTCATGACTTCCCATTTTATTTCTAGTCCCTAGCATGGCTTCCCATTTAGTTCCCGATGCCTAGCATAGCTTCCTCGCATGGTTCCCCATTTAATTCCTTGTCCACAGCATGACTGCCCTCTCATTCCCTTCCCCCAGCATGTCTCTCTTCTCATTGGTAATCCTATACATTGCTCTCCATCTCATTCCTAGTATACATTATGGCTTCCCATCTCATTCCTAGTATACATTATGGCTTCCCATCTCATTCCTAGTATACATTATGGCTTCCCATCTCATTCCTAGTATACATTATGGCTTCCCATCTCATTCCTAGTATACATTATGGCTTCCCATCTCATTCCTAGTATACATTATGGCTTCCCATCTCATTCCTAGTATACATTATGGCTTCCCATCTCATTCCTAGTATACATTATGGCTTCCCATCTCATTCCTAGTATACATTATGGCTTCCCATCTCATTCCTAGTATACATTATGGCTTCCCATCTCATTCCTAGTATACATTATGGCTTCCCATCTCATTCCTAGTATACATTATGGCTTCCCATCTCATTCCTAGTATACATTATGGCTTCCCATCTCATTCCTAGTATACATTATGGCTTCCCATCTCATTCCTAGTATACATTATGGCTTCCCATCTCATTCCTAGTATACATTATGGCTTCCCATCTCATTCCTAGTATACATTATGGCTTCCCATCTCATTCCTGGTCCCCAGCATGGCTCCTCTCCCCAGTTCTGAATGACATGGGTTGCACCCTTACTATCTCTGACAGCTTCCTCTTCCTATTCAATTATCCAGCATTTCACTCTAGATGTCCCTATTATGTCTCCTTCTTACCCCAGTTTGGTGATAGGGTGCTGTGCTGATCCAGATTTCAGAGCGGATATGACTCCAGCTTGTGGTCTTGATCCCACTGAAAAGATATATGCCTAGATGTGACGTTTCACTGTATGTTATTACATTGTAATCTTAGGATATCCACAGATAAATAAGAATATGCCACTGGTCTCCGGAAATCTGAATTGGGCTAAACAACTGAGAGAGAGGCTGCAGACCCCGTACAGCAACTTCCGCCATATCACACAGCCGTGAGTCTTCCCATGTCTCTGCCATATTGTCATATCAGGCAAAAATAAGGGGGGCAACAATCCTGAGCAATGAACCAATCAACAATTACCATATTCTTAACGGAATTCATAGGATTTGCTATGGGTAGCTGCTCCACTGTTTTGTGCACTAGTGTTTGATATATACTGTAGTTTGGCAGCCATGATGGTAATTCCTCTTCATGAATATGTGGCCTTACTTTATCAGGTGTATGGAGTCAGCAGAAGGTCAAAGAATGAAGCAGAAGTACGAGGAGATGATGTCTCTATTGGACCAGTAAGTATGGAATTGTGGCCCTTGGTTAGTCGGAGAGGTCTGATGCTGAATGAGGATTGGTGGTAGATTTCAATCTGTTTCCAGGAAAGCTTGGTGAAAACCATGATGGTCGCCACCCAGCTGTAGTAAGCTCTGCATGGCAAGTCTGCTAAGTTATATAGCAGTATAAGTGGATGTTGCATATTAGCCACAGTTCTCGTAGATTGCAATGGGAGAAGTGACAGCAGCCTATACCCATGGTGTCCCCCCCCCCCCAAAGAACTCAGCGAGAAAAGTGTTTTATAAGTGAATAACCCCAAAATCCAGTTTTCTCGTTTGTATCACTAGGGGACCCATGGTGTTGGGCCCCCAATGAAACTAATGAGATTCGGTTTTTACAGTAAGTATAGTGGTCCCTCAACATCCGTTCCAAATGGACCATCGTTTGTTGAAACCATCGTATGTTGAGGGATCCGTGCAATGTAAAGTATAGGACAGTGGTCTACAACCTGCGTACCTCCAGATGTTGCAAAACTACAACACCCAGCATGCCCGGACAACCGTTGGCTGTCCGGGCATGCTGGGAGTTTGTAGTTTTGCAACATCTGGAGGTCCGCAGGTTGAAGACCACTGGTATAGGAAGTTGTACTCACCTGTCCCCACCGCTCCGGACCGTCACCGCTGCCCTGGATGTCGCCTTCCATCGCTGTCGCCGCGTCCTCGGGTGTCCCCGACGCTTCGGCAAGGCCTCTGCTTCCCCGGCATCCTCGCTCTCCGTCGCCGCCATCACGTCGCTACGCACGCCGCTCCTATTGGATGACGGGACGGTGTGCGCAGCAACATGATGACGACAATGGAGAGTGCCGATGATGCAGGGGATCCCGAAGAGGATGCGCCGGAGCCCCGAGGACAGGTAAGTGATCGTCAACGGACCACATGGGGCACCGTAAACGGCTATCCGGTGTCAGCTGAATCAGTCTGCGCTGCCGGATAGCCGTTTATGTGATGGCCCCGACATACAAAAGCATCGTATGTTGATGCTGCCTTCACCATGTGATGGCCTCTGAGAGTGATCGTATGTTGAAATGATCGTATGTCGGGGCCATCGTAGGTCGGGGGGGGGGGGGGGGTCACTGTACTTAAATCCAAGTTTGATCCTCAATAGTCTAGAAAAGAACAGGCTGTCTATTTTGCGATCTCTCAAAAATGTATTTAAAGAGAACCTGTCATCAAACCATATTTTCTAAACTAACTCAGATTAAATTCCATAACTCCTCCTAACACCCCTCCTGCCCTTAAAAAATATTTGCGAGCTTTAAAAAGCTGTGTATTATACCTTTCTCCTTGCTCACATTGTGTGAGCCCCCGGCAGGAGAAAGTGGGCGTTCCCCAGCAGGGGTGACATCACTGAAGCCTGTGAGCGCTGTGACTCGCTATGCCGTATGCACTTCCTGAGTTTGGTCTCCCTCCAGGCCGGGAGGAGACCAAACTAAGCGTTTGACTTGTGTCAGGGAACAGAACAGAGCCACCTAGTGGCTGTTTTTTCAATCACATTAAAAACATATAAAGGTTGAGAATTTTAACAGCAAGTAAATAGCAAAGTATCTTATAAACTACATGGGGAACAATATATTAAAAATTTAGTTTGGTGACAGGTACTCTTTAATGTTTGCCACCCAACTTTACCAAAAGCGTTTACAACTTAAAAAAAAAAAATCATTGGCTTTTTGATAAATCGTGATGACTCCCACGTTTAGCATTACTGAGATTTTTATGCTTTTTGCTGGAAAGTGCTTTTTAAACCCAGCAGCAGTTGCGTTGCCGTACAGAGCTCCTGTGTCCACCAGGGATCGGCGGCGGTGTTCTTTCGTTTGGGCACAAGGCGTAGTTTATCAGGCTTAATTGGTTCTCTACAAAGTCCTGTCCTCCGGAGACTCGTGTGAAGTCGGAGGCTGATATAGAAGAAGCGCAGTAATTGGGCTGTGGGCTGATTGAGAAATCTTAATTACAGCTCCAGATCAATGGCCGACACAAAATCTGCACGCCCACTGTAAACTCCGGATTTATTTCAGAGCTGACAGATGTAGAGAGAAATCTACAGAATCGGGGCACAGTAGAGATGTCATCATCTGTTAGCTGCATATCTGTCCATCCATCTTTTCTGTGTCGCACCTATCCAGAATCTCTGCTCCTTTATTCTTCCTCGTTTGTATATGTTGTTTTTTTTTTTTTTTTTCTTTTTTTTTTTTAAAAACAGTGATCCCTCAACTTACAATGGCCTCAACATACAATAGTTTCAACATACAATGGTCTTTTCTAGACCATTGTAACTTGAAACCAGGCACAACATACAATGTACAGACAGTGCAGATCTGTGAAAGGCATCATTGGCCGGAAGAACCGACCAATCAGAATGGACATTCACTGGTAAAACACCTGTATTACTGAAGTTTATGCACTGACTGGTGTCTGGTAGCGCCCCCTACAGTACAGGGAGGTATTACATGTTCTGTACACTTTACCTGTATTACTGAAGTGTATGTACTGACTGGTGTCTGGTAGCGCCCCTTACAGTACAGGGAGGTATTACATGTTCTGTACTCTTTACCTGTATTACTGAAGTGTATGCACTGACTGATGTCTGGTAGCGCCCCCTACAGTATAGGGAGGTATTACATGTTCTATACTCTTTACCTGTATTACTGAAGTGTATGCACTGACTGGTGTCTGGTAGTGCCCCCTACAGTACAGGGAGGTATTACATGTTCTGTACTCTTTACCTGTATTACTGAAGTGTATGCACTGACTGGTGTCTGGTAGCGCCCCCTACAGTACAGGGAGGTATTACATGTTCTGTACTCTTTACCTGTATTACTGAAGTGTATGCACTGACTGGTGTCTGGTAGCGCCCTCTACAGTATAGGGAGGTATTACATGTTCTATACTCTTTACCTGTATTACTGAAGTGTATGCACTGACTGGTGTCTGGTAGTGCCCCCTACAGTACAGGGAGGTATTACATGTTCTGTACTCTACCTGTATTACTGAAGTGTATGTACTGACTGGTGTCTGGTAGCGCCCCCTACAGTACAAAGGCTGTCCGGGCATGCTGGGAGTTGTAGTTCGAACCCTGACCGGCCAATTAAAGGGGTTATCCAAGAAAAAAACTTTATATATATATATATATATATATATATATATATATGTATATATATATATATATATATATATATATATATATATATATACATACACATTCCAGCAGGTGGAGCAGCACTCAAGTATGGTGATGGAGTGCAGAGCGGTGGTTGAATCCTGGCCACGGATTCCAAAGGTATACAGCAAATGGAGACACAGCAGCACTTCCAAGTGGTGATTAATTAGTGGCTTTATTAATCACAGAGTGAATATGCGACGTTTCGGCCACCTCTCGTGGCCTTCATCAGGCTTGATGAAGGCCACGAGAGGTGGCCGAAACGTCGCATATTCACTCTGTGATTAATAAAGCCACTAATTAATCACCACTTGGAAGTGCCGCTGTGTCTCAATTATCTATATATATATATATACAGCAACAGAAGAATACAGCAGCACACTGCCAGCACAAGGATATAGGTGCAACATGAATATGCAGTTAAAACATGGAGAGCTATACAGCTATGGTGTAATAGATGCAAATGTGAAACTATGAAATAGTGAGGCACTTAGCTCGCAAATTTGTCTCCGCCGGCGGTCAAATAGCTTGGACCGTCCCACCGCGATAAGGTAGCCTCCTGGGACGGACCCTACACTATGAATATGCCTCTGTGTGAACAGTTCAGTAAGCATGGCAGGGTCTGGAACATCCAAGCCACCTTATATACACCTGATAGAGGTGGGTGGGGTGCAAGGCCAACATGGAGGTAGCCCCTCCCCCGTATGTGCAATACAGACAAAGAATAAGTCAGCCAGCACTTTAGTTGATACCAAACTCCTTTGGACACCAGGTGAGGGCGGCTCCATGTTACTTTTTTAGGACATTGTATGTTCTGTACAGGACCATGAAGAAGCTCCTGTCCTCTACATAGACCAGTGTTTCCCAAGCAGGGTGCCCCAGCTGTTGCAAAACTACACCTCCCAGCATGCCCGGACAGCCTCTGGCTGTCCGGGCATGCTGGGAATTGTAGTTTTGCAACAGCTGGAGGCTCCCTGCTTGGGAAACACTGACATAGACAGTGATTACAGCTCCCAGCAGATCTTTATTACTTTTATATGTAGAGGACTTGCTTTATCTATATTAGTTATCTACTTATTTTTCTTTAAAGGGGTATTCCAGGAAAAAACTTTTTTATATATATATATCAACTGGCTCCAGAAAGTTAAACAGATTTGTATATTACTTCTATTAAAAAATCTTAATCCTTTCAGTACTTATGAGCTGCTGAAGTTGAGTTGTTGTTCTCTGTCTAAATGCACTCTGATGACACCTGTCTTGGGAACTGTCCAGAGTAGAAGCAAATCCCCATAGAAAACCTCTTCTACTCTGTGCAGTTCCCGAGACAGACAGAGATGTCAGCAGAGAGCACTGTTGTCAGACAGAAAAGAACAACTCAACTTCAGCAGCTGATAATTATTGGAAGAATTAAAGGGGCATTCCGGGCAAAAAAAATTTTCCTCTATCCAAAGGATAGGGGATAAGATGTCCAATCGCGGGGGGCCAGCTGCTGAGACCCTCCATGATCTCCCTACAGCACCCGCATTCTATGTGGGGACTGAGTCTCTAGTTTCGAAAACCTCCGGGTTTCCGGGACTGGGGACGTGACGCCACGCCACGCCCCCTCCATTCATGTCCCATAGACATGAATGGAGGGGGTGTGACGTCACGTCCCCAGTCCCGGAAACCCGGAGGTTTTCGAAACTAGAGACTCAGTCCCCACATAGAATGCGGGTGCTGTAGGGAGATCATGGAGGGTCTCAACAGCGGGCCCCCCGCGATTGGACATCTTATCCCCTATCCATTGGATAGGGGATAAAATGTTTTTGCCCAGAATACCCCTTTAAGATTTTTTATTAGAAGTAATTTACAAATCTGTTTAACTTTCTGGAGCCAGTTGGTCTATAAAAAAATTTTTTTCCCTGGATAACCCCTTTAAAACTTTTTATATCTATCTACTTATGACAGTGCCCATTTAAAGGAAATCACCTTGAAAAATGTGGAGGGAGAGAGCTGCTTTGCATATTCTTGTTTCCCAAAATTCCCAGTGAAGCATGAAAGTCTCCACGTGTCTTCATGACGCTCTTCTCAAGAAGAAACAAAATGGTTCTTCATGTCTTACACAGAAAAGAAGACCAGCGTCCTACAAACACCAGGGGGGGGGGGGGGGGGGATTTATCAAAACCTGCGCAGAGGAAAAGCTGCTGAGTTGCCCATAACAACCAATCAGATTGCTGCTTTCACTTCTCAGAGGCCTCTTCAAAAATGAAAGTAGCGATCTGATTGGTTGCTTTGGGCAACTCAGCAACTTTTCCCCTGGACAGGTTTTGATAAATCTCCCCCCTGAAGACTGTGCTTTATACGTCTGTGCTTTATACCCATGTTTTGTACCGCAAAGAACCCAACAAGAAAATGATTTTATTAGATTGGATTGGATTGTGCAGGAATAACATTTATTTATCTATAAGATGTTTCCAGAACTGGTCCTGTTCTACTGGATACTGGATGTCACAGAAGTGAGCACAAAAATCATTTCACGTTGTGGTGGTTTTTCAAAGAACTAAATTGTATTGATTTTTTTTCTTCTCGCCTGGAGATGACCACAGATCTAAAGTTATATAGTCTAACATTAAACTCTCCCAAAGTAACACAACAATTCTATACGTGATTGCAGGCTGGACGCGCCTCGCTTCATTTAGCCTTTAAATATGGAAGAGCACATCTGCCGGCCGTAAAAATGCTGCTCTCTGCCCGTGTTCGGGTGCGAGAATATATTGCTTATACTACCAATAGAATTGGCTGGAGGCAGAGTTATATGAAAACATAAGCCATAGACATAGACAGAGTAGTAGTGGAGAGAGCAGAGAGCGCAGAGTATTTCAGGAGAGGACGCTGCTGATCATGAGAGTCACGTAGTGGAAGGAGCAGGGACTCCAGAAACACAGAGTATTTCAGTTTCCACTAGATGAAAAGTGACTATACTTATTTTTACAGGTACATAGAAAAGCTTTATGAAGAATGGTGCCAGACAGTGTCGGAGAAGTCTCAGTATAATCTCATGCGTCCGCTCCTCACACGTGATGAAGACTCCAAGCTCATTAAAGTCAATTTTGACCCTCAGGTAATTTACTACTACTACATAACTACAGTGTACAGTGATCCCTCAACCTACAATGGCCTCAGCATACAATAGTTTCAACATATAATGGTCTTTCCTGGACCATTGTAAGTTGAAACCAGACTCAACATACAATGTACGGACAGTCCAGATCTGTGAAAAGTGTCAATGGCTGGAAGAACTGACCAATTAGAATGGGCAATTTACTGGTAAAACCCCTGTATTACTGAAGTGTATGCACTGACTGGTGTCTGGTAGCGCCCCCTACAGTACAGGGAGGTATTACATGTTCTGTACTCTTTACCTGTATTACTGAAGCATATACACTGACTGATGTCTGATAGCGCCCCCTACAATACAGGGAGGTATTACATGTTCTGTACACTTTACCTTTATTACTGAAGTGTATGCAGTGACTGGTGTCTGGTAGCGCCCCCTACAGTACAGGGAGGTATTACATGTTCTGTACTCTTTACCTGTATTACTGAAGTGTATGCACTGACTGGTGTCTGGTAGCGCCCCCTACAGTACAGGGAGGTATTACATGTTCTGTACTCTTTACCTGTATTACTGAAGTGTATGCACTGACTGGTGTCTGGTAGCGCCCCCTACAGTACAGAGATGTATTACATGTTCTGTACTCTTTACCTGTATTACTGAAGTGTATGCTCTGACTGGTTTCTGGAAGCGCCCCCTACAGTACAGGGAGGTACAACTTGTTCTGTACACTTTACCTGTATTACTAAAGTGTATGCACTACTACTACATAACTACAGTGTACAATGATCCCTCAACCTACAATGGCCTCAGCATACAATAGTTTCAACATATAATGGTCTTTCCTGGACCATTGTAAGTTGAAACCAGACTCAACATACAATGTACGGACAGTCCAGATCTGTGAAAAGTGTCAATGGCTGGAAGAACTGACCAATTAGAATGGGCAATTTACTGGTAAAACCCCTGTATTACTGAAGTGTATTCACTGACTGGTGTCTGGTAGCGCCCCCTACAGTACAGGGAGGTATTACATGTTCTGTACTCTTTACCTGTATTACTGAAGCATATACACTGACTGATGTCTGATAGCGCCCCCTACAATACAGGGAGGTATTACATGTTCTGTACACTTTACCTGTATTACTGAAGTGTATGAACTGACTGGTGTCTGGTAGCGCCCCCTACAGTACAGGGAGGTATTACATGTTCTGTACTCTTTACCTGTATTACTGAAGTGTATGCAGTGACTGGTGTCTGGTAGCGCCCCCTACAGTACAGGGAGGTATTACATGTTCTGTACTCTTTACCTGTATTACTGAAGTGTATGCACTGACTGGTGTCTGGTAGCGCCCCCTACAGTACAGGGAGGTATTACATGTTCTGTACTCTTTACCTGTATTACTGAAGTGTATGCACTGACTGATGTCTGGTAGCGCCCCCTACAGTACAGAGATGTATTACATGTTCTGTACTCTTTACCTGTATTACTGAAGTGTATGCTCTGACTGGTTTCTGGAAGCGCCCCCTACAGTACAGGGAGGTACAACTTGTTCTGTACTCTTTACCTGTATTACTGAAGTGTATGCACTGACTGGTGTCTGGTAGCGCCCCCTACAGTACAGAGATGTATTACATGTTCTGTACTCTTTACCTGTATTACTGAAGTGTATGCACTGACTGGTATCTGGTAGCGCCCCCTACAGTACAGGGAAGTATTACATGTTCTGTACTCTTTACCTGTCCCAGGGTTAGCTGCTCCTTTGGACACCAGGTGAGGGCGGCTCCATGTTACTTTTTTAGGACATTGTATGTTCTGTACAGGACCATGAAGAAGCTCCTGTCCTCTACATAGACCAGTGTTTCCCAAGCAGGGTGCCCCAGCTGTTGCAAAACTACACCTCCCAGCATGCCCGGACAGCCTCTGGCTGTCCGGGCATGCTGGGAATTGTAGTTTTGCAACAGCTGGAGGCTCCCTGCTTGGGAAACACTGACATAGACAGTGATTACAGCTCCCAGCAGATCTTTATTACTTTTATATGTAGAGGACTTGCTTTATCTATATTAGTTATCTACTTATTTTTCTTTAAAGGGGTATTCCAGGAAAAAACTTTTTTATATATATATATATCAACTGGCTCCAGAAAGTTAAACAGATTTGTAAATTACTTCTATTAAAAAATCTTAATCCTTCCAATAGTTATTAGCTTCTGAAGTTAAGGTTGTTCTTTTCTATCTAAGTAATCTCTGATGACACTTGTCTCGGGAACCGCCCAGTTTAGAAGAGGTTTGCTATGGGGATTTGCTTCTAAACTGGGCGGTTCCCAACTAGGGATCGACCGATATCGGTTTTTAGGGCCGATACCGATAATCGGTGGAGGTTAGGGCCGATAGCCGATAACTTATACCGATATTCCGGTATAAGTTATCGGCTATTTAACCCCCTGCGACACCGCTGTAGATCATTGATTTAAAGCGAGCGCTTTAAATCAATGATCTGCAGTGGCTTTTGCGTGGCCATAGGCTGCCGCCGCCACCACCACCCGCTTCTCTCCCCTACCTGCCAGGGTGCTCCGGGCCATCCATCGTTCCTGTAGTGTCCGGGGGCGTTCCGGGTGGAGGGTGGTCCGGTCCGGGCTGTCCTTCTTCTCCGGCGGGCCTCTTCTCCACTCCGGGCAGGCTCCGGCCTAGTACGCTGCATAGACGTCGCTGCGCAGTGACGCCCGTGCGCAGCGACGCACCTGACGTCACGGCGTAGCGGCGTCTATGCAGCGTACTAGGCCGGAGCCTGCCCAGAGTGGAGAAGAAGACCGTGGGAGAAGAAGGACAGCCCGGACCGGACCACCCTCCACCCTCTGATGAAATCCCATAGCAAACATCAAAGTGGGTTCTTCACCTATCAAATTAATAGCGGGCACTGTAGTGTATTATCAGCACTAGAGATGAGCGAACTTACAGTAAATTCGATTCGTTATGAACTTCTCGGCTCGACAGTCATCAACTGCCGAGCCGAGAAGTTCGTGACGAATTGAATTTACTGTAAGTTCGCTCATCTCTAGTCAGCACGTGAAAATCCATTTCTATCTTAAAAAGCATATATATACATATATATATATATATATATATATATATATATATATATATATACTTACTATGTAGTCACTAGAAGGGTACCCTGGCTAAATATTGCTATTGTTTTTTTTACAGCTGGTGTCTGTTCTTCGGGAAGTGAAATACCTCCAAACGCTTCGCATGGAAACCATACCAAAGGAGGCCGAAGACATCTTCTCTACCAAGGAGTCCTACAGACAGTACACTGCGAATCTGGAACTGTCCACCAACTGGTACAACAAAATTCTAAGCACCATACTGGAGGTGGAGTTCCCCCTAGTGGAGGGGCAGCTTAAAGAGATTGATATTCGACTAAAATCAGCAGAAGAAACATTAAACTGGAAAGCACATGGTATGGTCCTGTGTGAACACGTTCAGCATTTTTAGTCAAATTGAATGTTCACCTCTGAGGAATATTTGTGCATGTGTGTATATCTGTATTTATATTGATATATATTAGTGTTCCGGTTATGGCATTAAATTCACATTAATTTGCTAAATTATAAAATTGTGGCTGAGCCTCTACACACTTCATGATATATGGTTATGTCATGACGGAGTATGGCGCAGGAGCACAACCTACTCCATAGGTGGCAAGTTTCAGCTGTTAACTACTAGCGTCACATGTACTTTGCCAATGCCAGAAAAAAATTTGTAAAATATATAAGTAAAAAGTAGTCATATTGACTCACGGAATCATTTTTCCCCAATTTCATCCCAAAAATAATTTTTTTGTTTTTAGTACATTATATTCTAACAAGAAGGGTGGCATTAAAGGGGTTATCCAGATTTTATTACCTTTTCACTATTGTGCCTGTGATGCTAAGTTATGTCTTAAAGGGGTATTCCAGGAAAAAACTTTTTTTTTATATATCAACTGGCTCCAGATTTGTAAATGACTTCTATTAAAAAATATTAATCCTTCCAATACTTATGAGCTTCTGAAGTTAAGGTTGTTCTTTTCTCTCTAAATCCTCTCTGATGACACGTGTCTCGGGAAAAGCCCAGTTTAGAAGCAAATCCCCATAGCAAACCTCTTCTAAACTGGGCGTTTCCCGAGACAGGTGTCATGAGAGAGGATTTAGACAGAAAAGAACAACCTTAACTTCAGAAGCTCATAAGTACTGAAAGGATTAAGATTTTTTAATAGAAGTAATATACAAATCTGTTTAACTTTCTGGTGCCAGTTGAGATATATATATATATATAAAGTTTTTTCCTGGAATACCCCTTTAAGTTCTTTACTTTCCTTACATGGGTGGGGTGGATAGACCCCTTTTTTGTGATTTCATGGTTCCCCTATGTTCAGCATTCCTCCAGTCTCTGGATGACTGTTGTCTCGAGCCTTTCCCAGGATCCTGTTTGGCTGGAGACCACAGCTAATAACAGGGGCGGCGGAACATACAGCTGTACTGCACATGTCATCAGGGGGCTGGCTTGTCAGGGAAGACAAGAAAAAGCCAAGCCCCCCCCCCCCCCCCCCCCCTGTGATCAGCTGTTGTCTTGAGCCGAACAAGATCCTAGGAAAGCTCAAGACAACAGTCATCCAGACAGCAGAGAAATGCTGATCCTGAGGGACCATGAAATCACAAAAATGAGATCTATCACCTTCATACATGTAAAGTATAACTTGGCATCACAGGCATGATGGTGAAAAGGTAATAAAACCTGGATGACCCCTTTAAACAGTACAACCTGTATATAAAATAAAGTGAAAGACAAAAATTCTTAAATTAAAAAAATAAAAAAAAATAAAAAAAAAATGTCCTAAAGACATGTCAAAAGTTTGGATCAGTCAGACCCTGACAAATTGCTAGAACAAGCAGGGGGAGAAGCACGCAGCTAAGCGATTCTCGGCTCGTTTCAACGATCGGTCGTGAGTGACAGTGCCATTGAAGGGGTTAAAGGAGCTTTAATGTCATAATAGAACATATCCATACATATCTAATTCACAGACCAGAAAATAAATGTTTCCGCTACTTGTCGTTGTGATGTTCGTAACGCTGTCCACACATATTGTACTGTAACTTGTATATTTTTAGTGCAGAACCTCTGCCGTAAACAGACGTAACAAACAAATTCATCTATATATCTTTGTATCTCTATGTTAAGGAGTTTGGGATTACATCCAGCAAGTTAGAGATACCATCCACGATCTGGAGAGAAGGGTACAGAAGGCCCGGGACAATGTGGAAGAAATCCAGTCCATCATGAAGACGTGGGTGCTGCCCATATTTGAGAGGAAGGATGGCAAAAAAGACACTCTTCTTAACCTTGACGATCGGAGCGAACGTCTGGAGAAGAGATATAACCTCATCCGGGAATCTGGCCACAAAATTCACCAACTTGTGCAGGTATAGTCAGACGAGCCTATAAGGGAACTGCCATTGTGGTTGGCAGTACAGTGACCCCCCAACCTATGATTGCCCCGACATAGGATCGTTTCAACATACGATCACTCTCAGAGGCCATTGCATGTTGAAGGCAGCATCAACATGCGATGCTTTTGTATGTCGGGGCCATCGCATAAACGGCTATCCGGCAGCACAGACTGCATCAGCTGACACCGGATAGCCGTTTACGGTGCCCCGTGTGGTCCGCTGACAATCACTTACCTGTCCTCGGGGCTCCGGCGTGTCTTCTTCGGGATCCCCTGCATCGTCGGCGCTCTCCATCGTCGTCATCACATTGCTGCACACGCCGTCCCGTCATCCAATAGGAGCGGCGTGCGGAGCGACGTGATGGCGGCGACGTGAGAGCGAGGATGCCGGGGAAGCAGAGGCCTTGCCAGAGCGTCGGGGACGCGGCAAGGCGACATCCAGGGCAGCGGTGACGGTCCGGTGCGGCGGGGACACGTGAGTATAACCTCCAATACCAGTGGTGTTCAACCTGCGGACCTTCAGATGTTGCAAAACTACAACTCCCAGCATGCCCGGACAGCCGTTGGCTGTCCGGGCATGCTGGGTGTTGTAGTTTTGCAACATCTGGAGGTCCGCAGGTTGTAGACCACTGTCCTATACTTTACATTGCACGGATCTCTCAACATACGATGGTTTCAACAAACGATGGTCCATTTGGAACGGATTACCATCGTATGTTGAGGGACCACTGTAATTGTTCATGAATAGCAGTGTTTCCCAACCAGGGTGCCTCCATCTGTTGGAAAACTACATCTCCCAGCATGCTCGGACAGCCTTTGGCTGTCCGGGCATGCTGGGAGTTGTAGTTTTCCAACAGATGAATGCACACTGGTTGTTAAACACTGATGTATAGTGACATGATATTGTCATTAACATTACATTGATGCATCAGAGCAGTAGGCGATGGCAACCAAGACAGAACTTTAAGGGTAGGGTCACACGAAACGGATCTGAAGCGTATTTTACACTACGGACCCGCTGATGACCAACCTTATAGTGTGCCTTCTGCTGCCTGTGTTGTCTGCTTGTAGCAGCAATCTGCCGCTACGAGCAGACACACAGGGACCCGCGACATTGCGGCCGCTCTCGGCCTAACTCAGGGAGCAGACCGCGATATCTGCGAGTAGACTGCGCGTGGCGACTCGCAGGTCCCTGTGTGTCTGCTCGTAGCGGCAGATTGCTGCTACGAGCAGACAAAGGCACAGCAGGGTCGGTCATCAGCGGATCCGCAGCATAAAATACACTGCGGATCCTTTACGCGTGACCCTACCCTTAACATTATTTTGATTGTATTCTCCTTTTAGTTGTCATATTAGTGGTCACAGATTACATTTTCCCTCTCATTTACCTTACGGCAGGGGTGGGTTATTAGCCTCTGATTTAGTTCTGGTATTCTGTCAAGAACCAGGAAAGATAGGAAAAACAATCCTATACATCTCTCTCACATTAAACAGTAACTGTTAATGATACAGTGAACATATAAATTCACTGCTGCATCTTTGGAGCTCCTGGAATAGTCCTTTAAGAGAAAAGAAGCTGTGCGGATGCACATGAACTCGCTGCTGTCGGAACGCAAAAATCATTAACAGAAGTCTGCAGATATATTAAACCACCTGCATCCCGGTAGGAATATACAGGGTTATTATGTGATCTGGGGACTATGTACGTCCTGAAGTATAAAATTCAATTAAAACCAACCTGTTCAGCCTTATGTGGGTTATTTTTATAGAAGGTTGTAAAAGAATAATGAAACACTGATATTTAATGGAGGAGATGCATTTGCCGATGCCTCCAGGTATTCTTTCTCGTTCTTACATTTCCATTGGAAATAAAAAACGATATCCTTGAGGGACCAAGAGGTAAAATAATGTCCGTCTTTTCTGATTTATAATTTATTTATTTTTTTGTTTCAGGAGAATATGCAACTCTTCTCTGCAGACCCGGATTCTGATGTGTGGAAAGCCTACGAGGATTACATAGACGAGATGGTTCTTGATGGGTTCTTTAATGCTATTGAATGCTCCCTGAAGTTTATCATGGATAACATGGGTACGTGTTAAGCTTCATGACTTAAGAAATTAAAAATGCTTTCCAAGGGGACACAGGGCTAGTCACCTCCATTTGCACACCAAAGGCAGATCTAGCCTTTAATTGTCACTAACCTTTGATAATCAATGCTTATATCAAAAGTATAAGCAAATATAGGAAACTTTCTAATATATCTTATAAGAGAAAAATGCCTTTCTTCACTTATCATGCTCTTTTCATCCTACCCCCTACCTCAGAAACTCATTATTTACTCCACAAAACTGCTAAAAGACTGTCTGTCTTGTTACAACTGCCCATAGAAATCTATGGGGGGGGGGGGGGGGATTTGCTGCAGAGTGAGACAGAATCTGGGAGACACAAAGAAGCTGCTGAAAGCTCTGGTAAGTGTTAAATCTCACCCAGGGCTGGATCCACAGCGTACACTGCTATATACTGCCCCTTTGGCCTCCATGCTGCCCATATACATCTATGAGGCGGTGGAGTTACAATGTGAGGCAGAGACAAGGAGACAAAAAAAAGCTGTTGAAGGCACTTATAGAAATGGGGAAGGAAGGAGCTACAAGGTAAAACAGAGGCAAAGAAACACAGAAAAGTTTTATGTCACCCTAGTTCTGGATCCACAGCTTACACTGATACGTACTGCTCTATAATGCCCTCTATGCTGCCCATAGAGGGCATGGAGAGTAGAGGTACAGTAAAGAGGTAAAAAGAGGCAGAGAGATACAGAGAAGCTGCTGAAAGCTTTAGTAAGTTTTATGTCACACTAGTTCTGGATCCACAGCTTACACTGATAAGTACTACTCTAAAATGCCTTCTATGCTGCCCATGGAGGTTAGAGGAAGAGTAGCGCTACAGGGGAGACAGAGGCAGAGAGACACAGAGAAGCTGGTGAAATCTTTAGTAAATTTTATATGTCACCGCAGTGCTTGATTCACAACAGTTTATTTGCTGACAGGTTAGTGACCATTTAGGCTGTTTTTCATTTGTGATGAATTTATACTATAACATTTCCTTACAGATACCAAGGCTGGACTCTCTCCTTTATTTGAGGTACAACTAGACCTCGTAATACCAGACATGGTGTTCCGACCATCCTTGGATCTCGGAATCAGTGATGGCTTATATGACATTGTAGAAGGCCTCATCAATGATATCTACAGAATTTCCTCTTTGGTGCCTCGGCTCTCAAAAACCAGCACCTTCCCTAATTACCAGGTGGATATGGAAGACATGGCGGACTTGGCAGATATGCGTAACTTCTTAATGGAAAGTGTCCAAAACATGATGACCACATGCACTGAATATCGAAACTCCTTCGACCAGCATGCCTACCTGTACGTGGATGACCGTAAAGAGTTCATGCGTCAGTTCCTCCTGTATGGCCATGTACTGACCCCAGAAGAGATAGAAGCTCATGCTGAGGATGGGGTCCCAGAAACACCTCCCACCTTACTACAGTTTAGAGAACAGATAGACTCCTATGAGAAAATCTATGTGGAAGTGAACCAAATGGAGCCAGTAAATGTATTTGATTATTGGATGAAGGTGGATGCCCAGCCTTTGAAATCTGCCCTACTTAATGTGATCAAGAGATGGAGCCTGATGTTCAAGCAGCATCTGATTGACCATGTAACAAACAGGTAAGAAGTCATGAAGGAGAAGGTCCACACTGCTACATAATCTACACCTTGGACATATTGTACCAATTGGACATTAAAGGAGATATATCATGGGGAAAAACGTATCCCCTATCCAAAGGATAAGAAAAGGGTCCAACTGCTGGGACCCCCAACGATCTCCTGTACGGAGCCCCGGATCTCCCTAGGAGCGGTGCGTCATGACCCCTCCATATATCTCTATGTGAGAGCCGTTCAGCTATCTCCAGCACTTCCATAGAGGTATATGGAGATGGCCTGGCTGCCCCCGATTCGTGCAGGGGTCGTGACGCACCGCTCCCGGGAAGAGATGGGGGTCTGACCACTGGGACACCCTGCAATCTAAAACTTATCCCCATAGTACTTCTCCTTTAATGCTTGTCCCCCCCTTTGGAAAGCCACGAAAGGGTTATTCCACCTGTATAGAATGAGTCTGTCCTGAGTGTAATGCTCTCTCTCTATGGGCCCCATGTGGAGAATTCCCTGAGTATTGATGGGTTGATCTCCAGCTCTGAAGTATAAAACAGGATGTAACTCAGGATCAGTACAGGATAAGTAAAGTATGTACACAGTGACCTCACCAGCAGAATAGTGAGTACAGCTCTGGAGTATAATACAGGATATAACTCAGGATCAGTACAGGATAATTAATGTAATGTATGTACACAGTGACCTCACCAGCAGAATAGTGAGTACACCTCTGGTGTATAATACAGGATGTAACTCAGGATCAGTACAGGATAAGTAATGTAATGTATACAGTGATCTCACCAGCAGAATAGTGAGTACAGCTCTGGAGTATAATACAGGATATAACTCAGGATCAGTACAGGATAAGTAATGTAATGTATGTACACAGTGACCTCACCAGCAGAATAGTGAGTACACCTCTGGTGTATAATACAGGATGTAACTCAGGATCAGTACAGGATAAGTAATGTATGTACACAGTGATCTCACCAGCAGAATAGTGAGTACAGCTCTAGAGTATAATACAGGATATAACTCAGGATCAGTACAGGATAAGTAATGTAATGTATGTACACAGTGACCCCACCAGCAGAATAGTGAGTACACCTCTGGTGTATAATACAGGATGTAACTCAGGATCAGTACAGGATAAGTAATGTATGTACACAGTGACCTCACCAGCAGAATAGTGAGTACAGCTCTGGAGTATAATACAGGATATAACTCAGGATCAGTACAGGATAAGTAATGTAATGTATGTACACAGTGATCTCACCAGCAGAATAGTGAGTACAGCTCTGGAGTATAATACAGGATATAACTCAGGATCAGTACAGGATAAGTAATGTAATGTATGTACACAGTGACACCAGCAGAATAGTGAGTACAGCTCGGGGTATAATACAGGATATAACTCAGGGTCAGTAAAGGATAAGTAATGTAATGTATGTACACAGTGACCTCACCAGCAGAATAGTGAGTACAGCTCTGGGGTATAATACAGGATATAACTCAGGATCAGTACAGGATAAGTAATGTAATGTATATACACAGTGATCTCACCAGCAGAATAGTGAGTACAGCTCTGGGGTATAATACATGATATAACTCAGGATCAGTACAGGACAAGTAATGTAATGTATGTACACAGTGACCTCACCAGCAGAATAGTGAGTACAGCTCTGGAGTATAATACAGGATATTACTCAGGATCAGTACAGGATAAGTAATGTAATGTATGTACACAGTGACCTCACCAGCAGAATAGTGAGTACAGCTCTGGATTATAATACAGGATATTACTCAGGATCAGTACAGGATTAGTAATGTATGTACACAGTGACCTCACCAGCAGAATAGTGAGTACACCTCTGGTGTATAATACAGGATGTAACTCAGGATCAGTACAGGATAAGTAATGTATGTACACAGTGACCTCACCAGCAGAATAGTGAGTACAGCTCTGGTGTATAATACAGGATATAACTCAGGATCAGTACAGGATAAGTAATGTAATGTATGTACACAGTGACCTCACCAGCAGAATAGTGAGTACAGCTCTGGAGTATAATACAGGATATAACTCAGGATCAGTACAGGATAAGTAATGTAATGTATGTACACAGTGACCTCACCAGCAGAATAGTGAGTACAGCTCTGGGGTATAATACAGGATATAACTCAGGGTCAGTAAAGGATAAGTAATGTATATACACAGTGATCTCACCAGCAGAATAGTGAGTACAGCTCTAAGGTATAATGCAGGATATAACTCAGGATCAGTACAGGATAAGTAATGTAATGTATGTACACAGTGACCTCACCAGCAGAATAGTGAGTACAGCTCTGGAGTATAATACAGGATATAACTCAGGATCAGTACAGGATAAGTAATGTAATGTATGTACACAGTGACCTCACCAGCAGAATAGTGAGTACAGCTCTGGGGTATAATACAGGATATAACTCAGGATCAGTACAGGATAAGTAATGTAATGTATGTACACAGGGACCTCACCAGCAGAATAGTGAGTACAGCTCTGGAGTATAATACAGGATATAACTCAGGATCAGTACAGGATAAGTAATGTAATGTATGTATACAGAGACCTCACCAGCAAAATAGTGAGTACAGCCCTGGAGCATAATACAGGATATAACTCAGGATCAGTACAGGATAAGTAATGTAATATATGTACACAGTGACCTCACCAGCAGAATAGTGAGTACAGCTCTGGGGTATAATACAGGATATAACTCAGGATCCGTACAGGATAAGTAATGTAATGTATGTACACAGTGACCCCACCAGCAGAATAGTGAGTACAGCTCTGGAGTATAGTACAGGATATAACTCAGGATCAGTACAGGATAAGTAATGTAATATATGTACACAGTGACCTCACCAGCAGAATAGTGAGTACAGCTCTGGGGTATAATACAGTATATATTAACAAAATAGTTCAGCCTCATATAATTTTCTTTGTTTCTAATTTGCTTTGTTTCTTTTTCTTAGTTTGTCAGATCTAGAAGAATTTATCAAAGTGGCGGAACATGGGTTAGGTAAACAGCTGAAGGAAGGAGACCTCAATGGTCTGGTGGAAATAATGGGTCACTTAATGGCCGTGAAGGATCGGCAGAGCAGCACCGATGAGTTGTTTGAGCCCTTGAAGCAGACCATAGAGCTCCTAAAGGTCTATGAGCAGGAACTCCCTGATGAAGTCTACAAACAGCTTGAGGTCAGTCCAATATGTTCTGTGTGATTTGTGTAGGTTTCTTTGTGGGTTTTAATTCCCTACAATTTTTTTCCCACGGTATTTACTTAGGTTTCCCTACATGTTGCACTTATCCCTACATTTTCCTTTTTTACACATGTTCTGATCTGTCCGGTTTTTCCTCAGCTGAAATCCACCAAATTTTCTGTGGAAACCTTAGTAAATATGTTGTTTTTTTTGTGAAAATGTCCCTTTTTGGTGACCACGCCCCCTTTCCCTGACACCACGCCCCTCTTTCGGGTTTTCTTAGTAAATTGGAGAGTTAGTCTGTTTTTTTTTTTTTTTTTTTTTTAAATTCTGGCACAAATACTGGCGCAGATAGATTTCTGGCGCTATGCGCCAGAATCTGGCACACAACCCGACAAAACATGTCGGGTTTGCAATAGTAAATGAGGGCCACTGTCTTTACAGATTTTCCTACATGTTGTTTCCATTAAATCAGGACTAGCTGTAACCAGCCATCACCTGAGCTTGGTCAAAGTGCCGCCAAGCTCACACAATGGCCCTGATTTACTAAACCCCAGTGTTTAATTTAATGTGGAGTGTTTTTCTTTTTACTCTGTTCCCCCCCCCCCCCCTGATTTACTAATCTATTGCCGGTCTCTGTTTTTTTGTGTCGCACGGGTTTAAATCTGTCGCACAAAATTTATTCTGCCCTGACAGGCAGTATTGCCAAGATGATTACAGAAACATCCAATTAAAGATAGGAAAGGTAGAAGCAAACACACAGAACAGAAGATATTTAACAGGAGATATATGGGTCAAAAAGAATTTTAAAAAGTTGTACAATGTAACATGTTGAAAGGCTGCATTCACACAGCCTTCTGTATGTGTAAATTCAGACTACATTGGTGCTTGTACTACTACCCCCATAATGGAACAGGGTCTGTTCCATGTTGGGGGCAGTAGTACAGGGGCTGAGGAATTGATCACCTCTGAGACCCGATCCGATCAGAAGTTATTAAGCAAGGGGGCGGACGGCATGCTCCTCCCCAGCGATGTACAGTGTACTTATACTTTCATTTTTAAATTCCCCGCTGGGAGCAGTGAATGCCCAGTACTGAGGAGCCATTCAGGGCTCCCGGCGGGGTTTTCAAATAGAGGCGCTGAGGTGGGGAAAGATATATAGAATCGCTGGGTGGACATATATGTCTGGCACCCTGCAGCGCTTCTATATATATCTTGTCCCCTGCTGTGCTATATATGTCTTGCCCCCCGCAGCTCATTTATATAGGTATTGTCCCCCCCAGCGCATGTGTATATATATTTTCCCCCAGCAGTGCATGTGTATATATATTTTTACCCCCTGCAGCACTATCATAATCCCCCGACAGCGCTATGAAGGAAAAGTATTCTATTAGCAGCACATTGGGCGGGAAGCCGGACGGCTCGATGTGCTGCTGGAAGAATACTTGTCTTTCATAGCGCTGCGGCGGCATATGTACATAGAAGCACTGTGGGGGCCAGATAATGCTATATGTCTGGCCCCCGACGTGCTTCTATAATCATATGCCTCCACAGCGCTATGAATGAAAAGTATTCTAACAGCAGCGCATCTGGCCGAGAAGCCAGCCGACCCGATGCACTGCTGATAGAATAGTTTTCATTCATAGCGCTGTGGGGGCCAGACATATGGATATATGTCTGACCCCCGCAGCGCATCTATATATAGATGCCGCCACAGCACTATCAATGACAGGTATTCTTTCAGCAGCTCATCGGGCCGGACGGCTTCCCCGCCAGATGCGCTGCTGTTAGAATACTTTTCATTCATAGTGCTGCCGGGGGCTTATGATAGCGCTGCGGGGGGAAAATATATATATACATGTGCTGCGGGGGCATATAATTGCACGGCGGGGGACAATACCTATATAAATGCGCTGTGGGGGCAAGACTTATATAGCTCAGCAGGGGGCAAGATATATAGAAGTGCTGCGGGTACCCCCCCCCCCAGCATTTCTGTATATCTTTCCTCACCGCAGTGCTTCTATTTGAAAACCCCGCCGGGAGCCCTGAATGGCTCCTCAGTGCCGGCCATTCAGGGCTCCGAGTGGGGAATTTTAAAATGTAAGTAAAAGTACACTGTACATCGCTGGGGAGCGGAGCATGCTGCCCGCTCACCTGCTTAATAACTTCTGATCGGATTGGGTCTCAGAAGTGAGACTCGGTGCGATCAATCCCACAGCCCCTGTACTACTGCCCCCAACATGGTACAGACTCTGTTCCATGATGGGGGCAGGATTCACTCGGCTTTGAGTAATTTCGGGTTTTGGTGAAGCAAAATTCACACATTTTTCTGTGAGTTTTTCATCATACTCGGAGTGTTTTTTTTTTTCTTTTTTGTCGGGATCACGCCCCTTTTTAGGCTAACCACGCCCTTTTTGATGAATTAAAAAAACTCTTGAGTGATGGTATTTTGTGTTGGGAAATTGTGTCGCACAAAGTGTCACATGGGCTATGGGTCACAAATTTGGTCGCACAACCCGCGAAAAAGAGTCGTGTTTATATTAGTAAATCAGGGCCAATAAGTGTAATATTTGAAGCCAACCCAAGAACATTAATAATTCAGTATATTTTCTAGATGTGGCTATTTATACTGGCATCCAGTGACCTGATTGGCCAATGCACAGAGCACTTCTTGCTTTTGAGGGCACAACGTTGACATCAGTTCAGCCATTTCATAATGTATTTGCTCTGTAACATCACTGGGGGGGGTTCAAGTCATCTATTCCACTTTAATGCATTTGCTGTTTGTTTTTATTTGATCTACAGGAACTTCCAGAGAAATGGAACAACATTAAGAAGATGGCCATTACTGTAAAGCAACAAGTAGCACCGTTGCAAGCCAATGAAGTGACGCTTCTCCGCAGGAAGTGCGCTTCCTTTGATGTTCAGCAATTTACTTTCAGAGAGAAGTTCCGCAAGGAGGCGCCTTTCAGGTGATTTCGGTGGTGTTACTGTAGCCTGGCCAATAAGACTCTCGGTTAATGCTGGGAGTTTTAGAGCCACCAGTTGTAGACCACTGCTGTAATCCAGAGGGATGTTGTTCTGGGACAGCCGCAGGCAGTCTGCCCATGCTCGGAGTTGTAACATTGCAATAGGTGGTGGCTGCCAGTTGGAAACCAGTGGTCTAAACAATAGGGAGGCTGTATAGGGACAGCCGCATGCTGGGAGTTGTAGCATTAGAACAAGTGGTGGCTGCCAGTTGGAAACCAGTGGTCTAATCAATAGGAAGGTTGTGTAGTAGGTTGTAGCCTCATCAATATTATTTTGGGTCTTGGTCAATTATAAGGTCCCCATTTGTTTTTCCAGATTTGACAGCATCTCTCCATACCAGACACTTGATCTCAAACATCAGGAAATCCAAAAAATGGAGGCCACCATGGCTTCTATATACGAGTCTGCAGCTTTATTTGAAGTCAACGTTCCAGACTACAGGCAGCTGAAGCAATGCAGGAAGGAAGTGTGCCTGCTTAAGGAGCTCTGGGACATGATCAGTCTGGTGACATCCAGTATGACCGACTGGCAAACTACAAGGTGGAGAGAGATCAATGTGGAAAACATGGACCTGGAATGTAAAAGGTTCGCAAAGGACATCCGAAATCTGGACAAGGAGATGAGGGCATGGGATGCTTTCACTGGGCTTGACAACCAAGTGAAAAATATATTGACATCTTTAAGGGCTGTGGCAGAACTTCAGAATCCAGCCATCCGTGAAAGACACTGGAGTCAACTCATGCAAGCCACCGGCGTCCGCTTCACCATGGACGAAGACACTACTCTTGCCGACCTGCTAAAACTCAACCTCCATAATTTCGAGGATGAAGTGCGTGGCATTGTGGACAAAGCTGTGAAAGAGATGGGCATGGAGAAAGTGCTGAAGGAACTGGATACCACCTGGAGCGGAATGAACTTTCAGTATGAGCCCCACCCCCGTACTAATGTGCCTCTGATTAAATCAGACGAAGAGCTCATTGAGACCTTGGAAGACAATCAAGTTCAGCTCCAGAATCTAATGACTTCCAAGTACATCGCCTTCTTCTTAGAAGAAGTCTCCGGCTGGCAGAAGAAGCTATCCACTGCTGACTCTGTGATCTCCATCTGGTTTGAAGTCCAGCGCACCTGGTCCCATCTTGAGAGCATTTTCATTGGTTCAGACGACATTCGCTCACAACTTCCTGAGGTAAGTAGTGATGTTGTGTAGTGGCACAGTACAGGGATAATACACACAGTGATGTCACAGTACAGGGGTAATACACACAGTGATGTCACAGTACAGGGGTAATACACACAGTGATGTCACAGTACAGGGATAATACACAGTGATGTCACAGTACAGGGATAATACACACAGTGATGTCACAGTACAGGGATAATACACACAATGATGTCACAGTACAGGGATAATACACAGTGATGTCACAGTACAGGGATAATACACAGTGATGTCACAGTACAGGGATAATACACAGTGATGTCACAGTACAGGGATAATACACACAGTGATGTCACAGTACAGGGATAATACACAGTGATATCACAGTACAGGGATAATACACAGTGATGTCACAGTACAGGGATAATACACACAGTGATGTCACAGTACAGGGATAATACACACAGTGATGTCACAGTACAGGGATAATACACAGTGATATCACAGTACAGGGATAATACACAGTGATGTCACAGTACAGGGATAATACAGTGATGTCACAGTACAGGGATAATACACACAGTGATGTCACAGTACAGGGATAATACACAGTGATGTCACAGTACAGGGATAATACACAGTGATGTCACAGTACAGGGATAATACACAGTGATGTCACAGTACAGAGATAATACACAGTGATGTCACAGTACAGGGATAATACACACAGTGATGTCACAGTACAGGGATAATATACACAGTGATGTCACAGTACAGGGATAATACACACAGTGATGTCACAGTACAGGTATAATACACACAGTGATGTCACAGTACAGGGATAATACACAGTGATGTCACAGTACAGGGATAATACACAGTGATGTCACAGTACAGGGATAATACACAGTGATGTCACAGTACAGGGATAATACACAGTGATATCACAGTACATGGATAATACACAGTGATGTCACAGTACAGGGATAATACACAGTGATGTCACAGTACAGGGATAATATACACAGTGATGTCACAGTACAGGGATAATACACAGTGATGTCACAGTACAGGGGTAATACACACAGTGATGTCATAGTACAGAGATAATATACACAGTGATGTCACAGTACAGGGATAATACACAGTGATGTCACAGTACAGGGGTAATACACACAGTGATGTCACAGTACAGGGATAATATACACAGTGATGTCACAGTACAGGGATAATACACAGTGATGTCACAGTACAGGGGTAATACACACAGTGATGTCATAGTACAGAGATAATATACACAGTGATGTCACAGTACAGGGATAATATACACAGTGATGTCAAAGTACAGGGAAAATACACAGTGATGTCACAGTACAGGGATAATACACAGTGATGTCACAGTACAGGGATAATACACACAGTGATGTCACAGTACAGGGATAATACACAGTGATGTCACAGTACAGGGATAATACACAGTGATGTCACAGTACAGGGATAATACACAGTGATTTCACAGTACAGGGATAATACACAGTGATGTCACAGTACAGGGATAATACACAGTGATTTCACAGTACAGGGATAATACACAGTGATGTCACAGTACAGGGATAATATACAGTGATGTCACAGTACAGGGATAATATACACAGTGATGTCACAGTACAGGGATAATATACAGTGATGTCACAGTACAGAGATAATATACACAATGATGTCACAGTACAGGGATAATACACACAGTGATGTCACAGTACAGGGATAATACACAGTGATGTCACAGTACAGGGATAATACACACAGTGATGTCACAGTACAGGGGTAATACACAGTGATGTCACAGTACAGGGATAATACACACAGTGATGTCACAGTACAGGGATAATACACAGTGATGTCACAGTACAGGGATAATACACACAGTGATGTCACAGTACAGCAGTGGTCTCAAATTGTGGCCCTCCAGATGTTGCAAAATGTCTGTCCGGGCATGCTGGGAGTTGAAGTTTTTCGACATCTGGAGGGCCACAGTTTGAGACCACTGCAGTACAGGTATAGTCTACAAAGTGTTGTTGAAGTACAGGGATGACATGTAAAAAGTTACAATGTACATTGTGACATCACAGCATCGGAATAAAAGTGTACATGATAAAGATGTCATAAACTATCACAACACAGGAGAGAAGGAATAAAACACCCCGCAGGGATAATCATGTGACCTATAGTAAAACACAATGGGGCTGTATTAAAATCTCCATCCCCGAGACAGAAATCGCATCTTGCGTCTTTTTTCTTCCCGGTCTGGTATTTTATTTGCTGTCTCCATGTCACTACATTCCGCGCTTTCTGCTGAAAAGTTACAAATCCCATCATTTTGTCTCTTCATGAAGCAACAGCCCGAAGCCTTATAAAATAGCATTTAGTGCTCCGTCGGAGAATCGTAATCCGACAGTAATAAAATTCACGTAAAGCAGGAAATATGTTCTCGTTTTACATCAAGTAAATGAAAGACACTTAAAAATTCAGACACTTGAGGAGCACTCTGCAGCCTGTCAGGGGAAACAGAGTCTCCGTGTAATGTGCCAATAGGAAGGGAATAGGACTCTGCACCGTACAAAGGTTTCTTATTATTTGACTGAATTCCTGTGTGGGCCTGTCCGGTCTTCTCTAAGTGTAGTCATTCATCTTGTAGTGAAGATCTGCAGTTTTCAGCCAGTCTTATATTTAAAGGGGCACTCCGCTGCCCAGCGTTTGGAACCAACTGTTCTGAACGCTGGAGCCGGAAACTGGTGTCGTCATAGCCCACCCCCTCATGACGTCACGCCCCGCCCCCTCAATGCAAGTCTATGGGAGGGGGCGTGACGGCTGTCACGCCCCCTCCCATAGACTTGCATTGAGGGGGCGGGGTGTGACGTCATGAGGGGGCGGGGCTACGACAACACGAGCTTCTAGTGCCGGCTCCAGCGTTCGAAACTGTTTGTTCAAAACGCTGGGCAGCGGAGTACCCCTTTAACTATGCTGAAGTAAGATTTGCCCAAGTTTATTAAGAAATACAGACACCTCTTAAAGGGGTACTTCAGCATGAGTTAAAAAAAAAATAATAATAAAATGCTACAGAAGCAACATATAGCAATGCTTACTTGTCTGCCTGGTTCTGAAACCACCAAAAATTAGTATTGGGGGGTCTTAGTCCTGTAGCTCATGGTTGCATTTTCTAGTTGAGCAGTTGTTCAGTACTTCAGTTCCCAGAATGCTTTTCTTTCCTTCAGTTCTTCATCTGAGCCCTCCACTCTGCTCACTCCCCTCCCATAGCACTCTGTGCAGTTCCCCACCCAGAGCTTTTGCAGAACATCTCATTACACAGAAGACTATTGCACAATCCTTGAGGTTACAGCACCTGCCCCATTCATTTCCTGATCTTGTGAGTGGGCTAGAGCGCATGGACTAGATATAGCCATGTCTCCTGAGGCAACAGAGCATGATGCATTGTTTTGGAAGAAAGGGAGGAGCCAGGGACCTACTGAGACAATACAACACTGACAATGAGAGGACTACACAACTTCCTGTCAGGAGAGAGAGAGAGTAGCAGGAGAGCAGCTGAAAGAACACAACATTGACAATGAAAGGACTACAAAACTTCCTGTCAGGAGAGAGAGGAGCTAGGGAACAGCTGAAAGAACACAACATTGACAATGAGAGGACTACACAACTTCCTGTCAGGAGAGAGAGAGGAGCTAGGGAGCAGCTGAAATAACACAACATTGACAATGAGAGGACTACAAAACTTCCTGTCAGGAGAGAGAGGAGCTAGGGAACAGCTGAAAGAACACAACATTGACAATGAGAGGACTACACAACTTCCTGTCAGGGGAGAGGAGCTAGGGAACAGCTGAAAGAACACAACATTGACAATGAGAGGATTACACAACTTCCTGTCAGGAGAGAGGGAGAGGAGCTAGGGAGCAGCTGAAATAACACAACATTGACAATGAGAGGACTACACAACTTCCTGTCAGGAGAGAGAGGATCTAGGGAACAGCTGAAAGAACACAACATTGACAATGAGAGGATTACACAACTTCCTGTCAGGAGAGAGGGAGAGGAGCTAGGGAACAGCTGAAATAACACAACATTGACAATGAGAGGACTACACAACTTCCTGTCAGGGGAGAGGGAGGGGCAGTAAAACTGAAGACAACCCCACACTGACAATGAGTGGGCTGCACAACTTCCCGTCAGGTGAAATCACACTAAAAACATGCTAAGGCCAGTAAAATCAGTAATAACACTATATTAGTAAGTTATGTCTTTGGGTTGGAAACAAAGAGGCTGCACGACTGAGCCCCCTTCCATCAGCTGGTTGGTAGGGGTACCAAAAGTTGTAATCCACCAATCCTGGAAAATTCCCATAATGCCTCCAGGCTTTGGGGGGAAATAAACTCATATGACATAATTTGTGTTTGGGGGGGGGGGGGCAATGTGCTAAACTGAACCATCTCTTTGATACTGGTGCATAGTGAACATTGCCTGAGATTCTAGTGCTTTCAGCTATCTGGTAATAAGAGCCCACAATAAAAGTTTTTTTTATTATTCTGCCAAGGACTCCAAGAGATTTGAAGGTATCGACACAGATTTCAAAGAATTGGCCCAAGATGCTAAAAGGACTCCAAATGTCGTTGAAGCCACCAACAAGCCAGGACTGTACGACAAGCTGGAGGATATTCAGGAAAGGTAATGTCTGTATGTGTGCTGATCAAGAGGGTGAAGGAATTATATCGGCGCGGGACAGCAAGCGTAAAAACCAGGTCTGTTTATTCAGCAGAGATGCAACGCGTTTCGCTGCAGCGAAACGCGTTGCATCTCTGCTGAATAAACAGACCTGGTTTTTACGCTTGCTGTCCCGCTACCTCCATTCGTCCAGCGCCGATATCATTCCTGCACTCCCAGTCACCCTCTTGATCAGATTTTTCCAGGAAGACTGCGGACGATCTATTGATAACTTCCACGCGCTCTCCATTGTTGTATGTGAGTTCACACAACCTACTCTGGTAAGCGGCTATTGGCTCCCCTGCCCCCCACCTTGATCCTGAGATCCCACACATGGAGCACCTTCCACCTTCTCTCTTGCTGTAAGGGATCTTACATGGATCTAATTCTATGATCACAACCAGCGATCACTACAGGCCTGATGATGAGTCTAGTTCAGACTCAAAACGTGTTGCCTGTGCGGTTTCTCAATAAATTAGTCATGTGACCATATAGAGTTTCTATGTTTGTAGCATGCATTGATTCATTGCATATTGTTGTGCAGCAATTCTATATATTGCACATTGTTGTACAGTTGTGTCTTTGTATGTAGATTACTGTGGCCGTCCCCTTTAATTTGTGCCATCAGAGTGCCCCTCTAATACTTTTGGTGCCCCAATGTCTTCCCATGGTTAATGTCACAGAGTGCCCCCACTTTACCCTGTGGCACCGCACTTGCTTGCTGTTTTGGACCTGCGCTATAATTGTATAACATGATGATGTCACAGAAGCTGTACCCGCACCATCACCTGCAGGAAGACCACTGGCATTATCATTACAGCACAGACACTACCAATAACAGAGCGTTTAAAGATTTAGGGAAATGAGCCTCAGAGGGGGTGTAATCTAACTTTTTTTGGTGTTCATACGTTGTGTTTGATAATTCTATGTATTGATCCTTGGCAATATGTTTTTTAGGTTATCTTTATGTGAAAAAGCTTTGGCCGAATACCTGGACACCAAGAGACTGGCATTTCCCAGATTTTATTTCATATCCTCAGCAGATTTATTGGACATCCTGTCCAACGGAACCAATCCACAACTCGTAAGTCTCCATTTAGTCACTTTTAGAATTGATGTTCATGAAGAACAGAGCAGCGTATATACAGGACAGCAATAACAATAATGTGGAGCCATTAATGCCATAATGATTGATTGGCTCAGTAAAGCAATTGCTTCTGTCTAAAGCTAGCCTTAGGCCTTAGAGCTATGTCAGGAATCTCATGGACCATCAGTAGTTAAGCCGAAAAGTCCAGGTAACACCTGACACCTCATACCTTAACATATGATGGAATTTCCCTTTCATTAAAATGATACATTAACATGTTAATACATGTATAATAACTTTGTAAATTCATAATTTCTCTATCGGCTCCATTGGGGGACACAGACCGTGGTGTATGCTGCTGTCTCTAGGAGGTGTGACACTATGGCAACAAGAAAGTCGGCTCCTCCCAGCAGGATATATCCGCCTCCAGGCCCTGAGCTAATCAGTTTTAAGCTTAGTGTCTGAAGGAGGTGGACATGGTCTGGATTTCTCCAGACCAGGTCTTCTGTTTTATTATTTTCCTAGTTAGGGAATGTGTTAGTTTTTTTATTCCGTTTTCTTTCATGTTTTCAGGTGGGGACTCAGGAACTGCGGCTCACTGTTTCCCCATTGCGAGTAAGGGGGCACAGACATTTCGTATATGCGCTGTTCAACCCCTCTCGCCAACGGTCAGCGCATGGGGTTGTACCACATGGGTCCGGGTCCCCCTATTCCCTGCTCGCCTCGCTCACACATGGTAGCTTGGCGTGATGCAGGTAACAGAAAGCTGACTGAAGACTTCACAGAAGACTTCCTGAGGTAAGTTCTTCTGACTGAGGTGAGTATATATTCTTCTCCCTTTAGGTGCTGACTTGCATCATCTGGAGACCCTCATTTTGTGGCCCACCTTTCAGGGTTCAGGGGCTGGCCTGTGTTAGAGGCTCTATTTTTCTATTGGCTAGCCTGTTCTCCTCTCTGTCTGCATAGAGCGGTGTTTCCTCTCAGCAGGGACAGAGTGTTACAGTGTTGGGGTTAAAATCTTTACTGTCACAGGGGACACAAATCTGTTCCTCCCTCTAAACTGACAACTAGACTGCTAGTCTTCTATTTTGTCTGTGTGACATATTATTCCAAAAATGCCTGGCTCTGCCTGCTCCACTGCTCACCCAGACCCCCTAGCTTCCCCGGATGTTACAGTTCCGGTGGATTCGGCCTCCCCTCCAGCCTGGGTTTCTTCCTATCCCAGTGTATGGCTGACTTGACTCAAGTCTTCCTTTCGATGGCTGAGGCCTCCCGTGACATGGTGTCTACCTTGAAGAGGTCTGCCCTGCGCCGGCCCTCTAGTGGGTCCCGCGCCTCTTTTCCACAAGCCTCACGCTCTCACAAGTGTACTAGGGGTGCTTTTTTTAACTCTTACATTGAGTCTTCAGGTAGACGTGGGCGTCCCCCCGTGGATCTCGCTACCTCGTGTCATCTGGTCACAGACGTCGCTCCTCCAGAGGACGTTCCCGGAATCGCCGCTCTGCCTCGCCAGAGCCGCGTACCCAGTCAGGGTCGCCCCTCTCCAGGGCTGCCTCCACTCATTCACATTCTCCTGGTGAATTGGCGGATGACGCTTCTGAATTGGCATCTGATTCAGAGGCCCGCTCGGATACAGTTGAAACGGTGAACTCATTGGTTGCAGCCATAAGAGACACCTTTCACTTACAGGACCCAGGATCTTCGGACGTGACTCCTGAAGTATCCTTTCATCGTGCTCAACCAGCACCTCAAGGGTTCAGCTCTCACGCTAAATTTCACATCCTTCTGGAATCTGCATGGAAACATCCAGGCAAGAGGTTCCCGGGAATGAAGAGGGTTTAAGTGCGTTACCCTAAGGTGCCTCTAAGGTGTTTTCCCCTCTCTCGGTGGATTCACCAATTTCCCGCCTCTCTAGGCTACTACACTGCTGCTAGCAGATGCGGCTGCCTTCAAGGACACCACAGACAAGAAGGTGGAGTCCTTAGCGAAGTTTGCCTCTGAAGCAGCAGGCTTTTCTCTGTTTCCCACCTTTGCCTCTGCATGGGGGTCCAAGGCCCTTTCAGTGTGGTGCTCAAAACTCAGTCAGGGTATCCTGGCGGGATTCCCCCCCAGAGGATCTATTTTGCTTTGGTTCTCCAATGCTCTAAAGCTGGAGACTTTCTGTGCACAGCTTCCATGCAGTCTGTCCGTTGTGCTGCCTTTGCTGTGGGTCTCCTAGCGGCCCTCCGCCGCTCCATGTGGCTTAGGCCGTGGGATGCGGATGCCGCCTCCAAAAGGTCTCTTACCAAGTTTCCTTTTACTGGTACCTGTCTTTTTGACAAGCGCCTTGACGAGATTATCTCTTAGGCGACGGCGGGTAAGAGTTCCTTGTTGCCTCAAAATAAGGTTCGCTTTTCTTCCCAGGGGAAGTCCTCTTCCTTTCGGTCCTTTCGGACCTTTGGCCCCTATAAGGGGTCTGGGCAGGCGCCTTCGCAGGACAAGAGGTCTCCCTTGTTCGGGGCGCGGTTTTGCGGCCAAATCGGGTAACCGCATTCCCACTTCCGCATGGAGTGAAGCCACCACCCGCAGGTTTTTCTTGGTGAGAGGTCGTCTCTTACTTTTTCGAGACAGCTGGACCACACACATTCAGGAATTCCTGAGCCCCCCGATCTCCTTCTCTGGCGAAGCAGTTTCGGGAGGCCCTCCAGTCCCTGCCCAGGCAGTCATTGTCCCCGTTTCTCCAGGGGAATGTTACCCGGACTTGCCTTCCGACGGACAAACGTCTGACGCTCCTGTCAGGAGTCCGCTCTCTTAGGGCCCAGGCCCCAGTTTCCATCCGCAATTGCATGGAAGTCTTGGGTCGGATGGTAGCGGCCATGGAAGCCGTACCCTTTGCCCAGTTTCATTACCGTCCCCTTCAACTGGCGATTCTCTCTCGATGGGACAGATCTCCTCTGTCTCTCGATCGCAAGTTTACTCTCCCTCGTCGGATCCGTCAGTCCTCTCTGGTGGCTCTGCTCCCCCCTTCATCTTCAAGGGCGATCATTTCTTCCCCTCCACTGGCAGGTAGTTACAACGGATGCCAGACTGTCGGGCTGGGGCGGTGTGTTCAGGGACTGGACGGTTCAAGGCCTCTGGTCTCCCCGGGAAGCCCTTCTTCCGATAAACATCTTGGAACTGAGGGCGATTCTTCTTTGGGAGTCCCTGCTTTAGTCCCACCCTGTCCGCGTCCAGTCGGACAACGCCACGGCCGTAGCGTGCATAAATCGACAAGGCGGCACTTGCTGCTCGGCAGCCATGGGCGAGGTGACAAAGGTTTTTCATCTGGGCGGAAAACAAGGTTCCGGTCATTTGGTGATTCACATTCCGGGTGTGCACTTCTGGGAAGCGGATTTCCTTAGCCGGTCCTCAGCCAACCCCGGAGAGTGGTTCCTGCATCCAGAGGTCTTCGCGAAGATCTGCAACCTCTGGGGCATTCCAGACGTGGACCTCTTCGCATCGGCGCAATCGGAAGATCCTTCCATTTGTGTCAAAGTTCCGGGGCCCCCTGGCTCTAGCCATGGACGCCCTAGGGATTCCTTGGGCGGGGTTTGCTCTGCCCTATCTGCTCCCTCCCCTTCCGCTCCTTCCCATGGTTCTGAGAAAGCTCAAAGCGGAGATCGTTCCTGCCATACTGGTAGCTCCAGTTTTGCCCCATAGGTGGTGGTACGCCGACGTGGTCAGGTTCCTGGACGACACTCCACTGCGCCTTCCACTTCATTCGGACCTGCTGTCTCAGGGTCCTCTTTGCCATCCCATTTTACAGTCGCTGCATTTGACGGCGTGGCGGTTGAGACCAAGGTTTTGAGAACCCGTGGTTTCTCTTCCCAAGTCATTCGCACCATGTTCAGGGCTCGCAAGGCCTCCTCGGCGAAAATTTACCACCATACCTAGCGGTCTTATTTTCGTTGGTGTGAAGCTCAGGTCTTGTCTCCTGTTACCTTTTCTGTCCCCCGTCTTCTTGCAGTCGGGATTGGGACTGGGATTGTCTTTCAGTTCCCTTAAGGGTCAGGTTTCGGCCTTTTTTTATTCTTTTCCAGCATCCTCTAGCTTCTAATTCTCATGTCCGGACCTTCCTTCAAGGAGTGGTGCATGCTGCCCCTCCTTATCGGTCACCTTCTCCCCCTTGGTTCTGGATGTCCTCCAAAGTGAACCTTTTGAACCCCTTAGGGAAGGTGTCCCTGCGCCTCTTTTCTTGGAAAGTGGCGTTTCTTGTTGCCATCACCTGCATTCGGAGGGTGTCTGAATTGGCAGCTCTCTTCTGCCGTTCTCCGTTTCTGGTGATTCACCAGAACAAGGTTGTCTTCCGACCAGATCCTTCCTTTATGTCTAAGATTGTTTCGGCCTTTCATCTCAATGAGGACATTGTTCTTCCGTCCTTTTGTTCCGCTCCTTCTCATCCTAAGGAGCATTTACTCCACAAACTGGATGTCATTTGAGCTGTTAGGTATTACCTCTCTATCTCCTCTTCGTTTCGTCAGTGCCATTCCTTTTTCGTCCTTACGGAAGGTCGTCGTAAGGGACAACCTGCTTCCAAGGCCACCACTTCTCGGTGGATCCTGTCTGCCATTTCGGAAGCCTACCGCTGTAGGGGGAAGATTCCTCCCTTCAGGTTGTGGCTCATTCTACCTGTTTCTGTTGGGGCATCCTAGGCTCTCCAGAACAAAGCCTCGGCCTCGCAGATTTGCAAGGCGGCTACTGGGTTGTCTTTGCACACTTTCTCGAAGTTCTACCGGGTTCATAACTTCGCATCAGCTGATGCTAGTCTGGGCCGTAAACTGCTGCAGGCGGCAGTGGAACAGCCTTCTGCCTGACTGATTATCTGCCCACCCAAGGGACGGCTTAGGTACGTCCCATGGTCTGTGTCCCCCAAAGGAGCCGATAGAGAAAAGGAGATCTTTTAACATTTACCGTAAAATCTCTTTCTCGAAGGATCCATTGCGGGACACAGCTCCCGCCCTTTTGGGTTTCTCTTTTCTTCTGGTTCTCAGACAGTTCGTGTTTTTTCCTTGACCTGTCGGTCCTCTCCTATTGCTCTGGTACTTAAACTGATTAGCTCAGGGCCTGGAGGCGGGTATATCCTGCTGGGAGGAGCCGACTTTCTTGTTGCCATAGTGTCACACCTCCTAGAGACAGCAGCATACACCAACGGTCTGTGTCCCCCAATGGATCCTTCGAGAAAGAGATTTTACGGTAAGTGTTAAAAAATCTTATTACTAATCCTGTACTGATCCTGAGTTATGTTCTGTATTATACTTCAGAGCTGTACTCACTATTCTGCTGGTGAGGTCACTGTGTACATACATTACATTACATTACTTATCCTGTACTGATCCTGAGTTATATCCTGTATTATACACCAGAGCTGTACTCACTATTCTGCTGGTGAGGTCACTGTGTACATACATTACATTACTTATCCTGTACTGATCCTGAGTTATATCCTGTATTATACTTCAGAGCTGTCCTCACTATTCTGCTGGTGAGGTCACTGTGTATATACATTACATTACTTATCCTGTACTGATCCTGCGTTATATCCTGTATTATACTCCAGAGCTGTACTCACTATTCTGCTGGTGAGATCACTGTGTACATACATTACATTACTTATCCTCTACTGATCCTGAGTTATGTCCTGTATTATACCCCAGAGCTGTACTCACTATTCTGCTGGTGAGGTCACTGTGTACATACATTACTTATCCTGTACTGATCCTGAGTTATATCCTGTATTATACTCCAGAGCTGTACTCACTATTCTGCTGGTGAGATCACTGTGTACATACATTACATTACTTATCCTGTACTGATCCTGAGTTATATCCTGTATTATACCCCAGAGCTGTACTCACTATTCTGCTGGTGAGGTCACTGTGTACATACATTACTTATCCTGTACTGATCCTGAGTTATATCCTGTATTATACTCCAGAGCTGTACTCACTATTCTGCTGGTGAGGTCACTGTGTACATACATTACATTAGTTATCCTGTACTGATCCTGAGTTATATCCTGTATTATGCTCCAGAGCTGTACTCACTATTCTGCTGGTGAGGTCACTGTGTACATACATTACATTACTTATCCTGTACTGATCCTGAGTTATATCCTGTATTATACTTCAGAGCTGCATTCACAGTTATATGGGCTTCAGAGCTGAAATCTCCCTTAGTCTGAACAGAGCTTGGTGTAACTCAGGATAAATAACGTAATGTGTGTACACAGTGACCCCACTAGTAAATCACTGTCCAAAAAACAAAGGTAAAGCCAGCTGACCCTCCTTGTAAATCGTATATGCTCCTATAATTAAACACATCTTGAGAACAGATTCTGTTTCTGGCATTAGCGCTGTTACCGACACGGGTAAACATAGTTGTACACAATATTGGCTAAAAATATCCAGTGTTAAAATTCTTAAACTTTATTTGAAAACATTAAGATCCATCAGCATGAAAAAGTATAAAACAGAAACATGCCATAATGGGGACGCGTTTCAGGCGTAATGTTCTTATTAAAATTGCAGCTCTGAAATATGATACTGGGTGCAGCTGGGGATAAGTAATGTCTTATATTTACCCAGTGAACTGTTCATGTGGGTTAATCCTATAGATGTGATAGATGAAAGAGAGAACCAGATACGATCTGTACAGCAAGAATTTGCCAATAAACTTTGGACTGAAATTGTGATCGTTCTTCTACCGCACTCTGCCCGTTGATGTCTTTGGTTGTTATGTTGGGAATCATAGGCTTTCTTTATGGTATATGTACTATAGAAAGACAGGCCTTTTGCTGCATCAGTCGCTTACAATTTGACAGTTATAAAGAACACGATATACAAATCATGTACAAACGTATGTGTGTTTTAAATGACATCCCCGCTTCACTGCAGGTCATGCGCCATCTTTCCAAACTGTTCGACAACATGGCAAAGATGAAATTCGAAGATGGAGAATCCAAGACTGGCCTCGGCATGTACAGCAAAGAGGACGAATACGTCACATTCAACGAGTCTTGTGACTGCAGCGGCCAGGTAAGACGTATAGATAGGATAGAGGTCAGACAGACTCATGGATTCCATGTAACACACAACCCAGTCGAAAACTAAAATGTCCCAACTTCCGTTTAAAATCATAAGTAAAGAAAGTTTGCATGCAGCAAACAAACAACAATACAAGCAAAGTTTAGTGTATTCTTCTTTGTAAGTCACACATTTACCAAATACAGTGGTCCCTCAAGTTACAATATTAATTGGTTCCAGGACGACCATTGTATGTTGAGACCATTGTATGTTGAGACCAGAACTCTAAGGAAACCTGATAATTGGTTCTAAAGGCACCAAAATGTAATCCGAAAATAGGAAATAGTGAGAATTAATACAAAATAAGTAGATAACTAATATAGATAAAGCAAATCCTTACATATAAAAGTAATAAAGATCTCCTCGGAGCTGTAAATCACTATCTACTCCCGGCTGTCCAGGCATGCTGGGAGTTGTAGTTTTGCAACAGCTGGGGCCACCCCGCTTGGGAAACACTGGTCTATGTAGAGGACAGGAGCTTCTTCAGAGTTCTGTACAGTACACAATGTCTTAAAAAAGTAACATGGAGTTGCCCTCACCTGGTGTCCAAAGAAGCAGCTAACCCTGGAACAGGTACTGTAGGGGGCGCTACCAGACACCAGTCAGTGCATACACTTCAGCAATACAGGTAAAGAGTACAGAACATGTAATACCTCCCTGTACTGTAGGGGCGCTACCAGACACCAGTCAGTGCACACACTTCAGTAATACAGGTAAAGAGTACAGAACATGTAATACCACCCTATACTGTAGGGGGCGCTACTAGACACCAGTCAGTGCACACACTTCAGTAATACAGGTAAAGAGTACAGAACATGTAATACCTCCCTGTACTGTAGGGGCGCTACCAGACACCAGTCAGTACATACACTTCAGTAATACAGGTAAAGAGTACAGAACATGTAATACCTCCCTGTACTGTAGGGGGAGCTACCAGACATAAGTCACTGCATACACTTCAGTAATACAGGTAAAGAGTACAGAACATGTAATACCTCCCTGTACTGTAGGGGGCTCTACCAGACACCAGTCAGTGCATACACTTCAGTAATACAGGTAAAGAGTACAGAACATGTAATACCACCCTATACTGTAGGGGCGCTACCAAACACCAGTCAGTGCACACACTTCAGTAATACAGGTAAAGAGTACAGAACATGTAATACCTCCCTGTACTGTAGGGGGCGCTACCAGACACCAGTCAGTGCATACACTTCAGTAATACAGGTAAAGAGTACTGAACATGTAATACCTCCCTGTACTGTAGGGGACGCTACCAGACACCAGTCAATGTATACATTTCAGTAATACAGGTAAATAGTACAGAACATGTAATACCTCCCTGTACTATAGGGGGCGCTACCAGACACCAGTCAGTGCATACACTTCAGTAATACAGGGATTTTACCCGTGAATGCCCATTTTGATTGGTCCGTTCTTCCAGCCATTGACATGTTTCACAGATCTGTACTGTCTGTACATTGTATGTTGAGTCTGGTTTCAACTTCCAATGGTCCAGAAAAGACCATTGTATGTTGAAACTATTGTATGTTGAGGCCATTGTAAGTTGAGGGATCACTGTAATTACTTTATTTCCTGTCCTGACTGCCAAGAGAAGTGGTGTGTAGCAGAAAATGCTGACACTTCATAAGACATGCTGCCCTCAGCAATCTGCTTCCTGAGGCGAGATACTCAGCTCACCTCATGGGAGGTATGGCACTCTACTCCCCCAAACATGGTGACCTAATAATTCTTTCTGAATGCTATGTTATCCTAAACTAAGATGGCCTGTACAGATGACAGCTCTATATAATGTTGCTCTATAAAAACATTAGTACTTGGGAATGAGATACATAAATAATCCATGGTATTTGGTGGAATTTGAGGTAAAATCAGATGAAGAATTGATACATTGTATTTGACTTGTGTCTTCAGGTGGAAACCTGGCTGAATCGGGTTCTGGACTCCATGAGGGCCACCGTAAGGCATGAAATGACTGAAGCCGTCACTGCATATGAGGAGAAGCCCAGGGAGCAATGGCTGTTTGACTACCCTGCCCAGGTAAATATCATGACTGAACAGGGAAGACAACATTGCATAAAAACAGAATACATCAATTGATTATTCAATTATGGTTTTATTGTCATAAAAGGCAGAGAGGAAAATTAAATGTTATAGGATGAAGCAGCACAATGTATAATATCTAGGGCCTTCAGCTATGTAGACACTGTGTCTTATAATCTTTAGGGCAAAGTCTCACTGAAAATAGAGACTGAAAAATGAGCCATTGAATCCATGTGACATGTGGAATCTGTGCAGAATTTCATGCAGATTCTCACAAAGTTTATGGTTTCCATTTATTTCAATAGGAGAAATGCAGTCAGAAACATGTCAGGTCCTTTTAGAGTCTGCACGGTTTCCCATTGAAGTCAGTGGCAGCAATTCTTATGGAAAAGATGCAGATTCGTTTGTGGAATAGGCAAGCTTTCAGCCCCCAATTCAGTGCCTCTTGTGACTTGAGCCTTAGGCTTTGTCTACATTAAAGGGGTTATTCAGGAAAAAACTTTTTTATATATATCAACTGGCTCCAGAAAGTTAAACAGATTTGTAAATGACTTCTATAAAAAAAAAAAAATCTTAATCCTTTCAGTACTTATGAGCTGCTGAAGTTGAGTTGTTCTTTTTTGTCTAAGTGCTCTCTGATGACACCTGTCTCGGGAACCGCCCAGTTAAGAAGCAAATCCCCATAGCAAACCTCTTCTACTCTGTGCAGTTCCCGAGACAAGCAGAGATGTCAGCAGAGAGCACTGTTGCCAGACAGAAAAGAACAACTCAACTTCAGCAGCTGATAATTATTGGAAGGATTAAGATTTTTTAATAGAATTAATTTACAAATCTGTTTAACTTTCTGTAGCCAGTTGATCTAAAAAAAAAAAAAAAAGTTTTTCCTGGAATACCCCTTAAGAGTTTTTTTTTTATAATGCAGATTCTGGAGCGTAATTCTTGTGAAATATGTATCCCATGGTTTTTAATTTTATTTTATTTAGTTCATTTGACTGTCATTTTTTTCTGCTGCTTATTTGAAATGGCAGATTCCACTTTAGATTTTTTTACAATGGAAAAACACCATTATGTGAGAATGTACCTGTAGATAAAAAAGAAAAAAGAGACGGAGGGCGCCTCGTGTATTACCACTTAGATCCTGTAGGGAATAAGGTAGGGGGAAGGGCTTTGCTGGCCCTTAAGTAATGGCCGCTCACCTGGAGCGAATATGAAATTCGCATATAACCCAACAAAGTGCGTAACTTATGAAAACAGGAACAGCTGCTGTGCCCAGGGTTCCAGGAGAAGGGATGATCCAATCCTGAAGCGAGTAGGTAGGAATAGAGGAAAATAGCCCTTTGGATGGCGCTGCTGTGTCCAATAAGAAGTGACGTCCAAACCAGGAATATTTCAAAGCACTGGAGTGGTTTATTAAAATAAAAAACAAAAACAATAAAGAATGACGCATTTCGGAGGAGACACCCCTTTCCTCAGATCAGTGTAGGGGTACTTAGATACAGCCAAAGTATATATATACTTACAAAAAATGGCGCCAGTACAAAATGGGGCGGAGCTAGAGTGTTTACATTATACATCAAACAGTGAACAATTTCTCAAATTACATAGAAATGTACAGCATCATGAGTCAAAATACCAGTATGTTAACATGCAGATTCAAAGTAAAATTTATTCAGAGTACATAGTGTAAATGGGCAGAAATCAGCACTGCTACGGAGCCCGCAACATCCGGCTTCCAGATGTCAGCATCCTGCGGACGATGTTTGGCAGTGCTGGAGCCAGAGGCTGCGCCGCGCCGCTGTGCGTGTGCATCCACGTGATCAAAGTGGACCTATCATAAAGAAGGGGTGGGTGCGGCTGTCATCGCTCTTTCTGTGGGCATCTCTAATCCATCGGAGCTGTCAAGATGGACTGTGATTTATGGTGGGCATAATATAGAAGCGCATCGAGAGTTCGCATAACTGTACAATCCAGATGTGAGAGTAATTGTCCTGATAGAGAAATCTCTCAGGTATTCATCTGCGGCTAACAATCAGTAAGACTGGAGTTCAATGAATGACCACACATGGGTGTGAATCAACAATACTCTAGCTTTATTCTGGAAGCAAGTTGTTTTATATGAGTTAAGAACAAAGGGGGCAACTTTTAGCCCAAATATTCCCTTTTGCCCAGACACAAATGCAGCCAATCAAACAATTAAGCACTTAAAATTATCAAGCCACAAATTTTCCGGAGTAGTAGACATCTGCATCCTGAAACATAGATTTTACAGAACTTTGTCTGTGTTTGTTCCTTAAAGGGGTACTCCAGTGAAGAACATTTTTTTTTATCAACTGGTGCCAGAAAGTTAAAGAGATTTGTAAATTACTTCTATTAAAAAATCTTTATCCTTCCAGTATTTATTAGCTACTATATACTACAGAGAAAGTTCTTTTCTTTTTGGATTTCTTTTTTTTTTCTGTCCATGGTGCTCTCTGCTGTCACCTCTGTCTGTATCAGGAACTGTCCAGAACAGGAGCAAATACCCATAGCAAACCTATGCTGCTCTGGACAGTTCCTGATAGAGGCAGAGGTGTCAGCAGAGAGCACTGTGGACAGAAAACAAAAAAAGAAATACAAAAACAAAAGAACTTTCTCTGTAATATACAGCCACTAATAAGTACTGGAAGGATAAAGATTTTTTTTAATAGAAGTAATCTACAAAACTGTTACATTTTCTGGCACCAGTTGATTAAAAACATTTTTTCCACCGTAGTACCCCTTTAATTCTCTTACAAGTAAATATAGCGAATTCAGCAAGTCATCAGATAATAGTATTTAAGTATTTTGTAGAGTTCATTTATTTTAACCATTTGATTTCCTTATCATGCCCTTCCAGGTGGCTCTTACCTGCACACAGATTTGGTGGACCACTGAGGTTGGCATCTCTTTTGCTCGGCTGGAAGAAGGCTATGAGAATGCCATGAAGGAGTATTACAAGAAACAAGTCAACCAGCTAAACACCCTCATCACTATGCTGATCGGTCAGCTGTCCAAGGGGGACAGGCAGAAAATCATGACGATATGTACCATTGATGTTCACGCTCGTGACGTGGTTGCTAAAATGATTGCACAGAAGGTAAGTGGCTTTTTTTTAATTCATGTACTTTTTATGGTGTAAAAAATTTTTTCCGTACGACTTGACTAATAATATTGCCTATGTTTACTTCTACAGCCTTTACAATGTGCAGTATGAATTCTTTATTGTCTCTATATACAATTCTCCCCTGCAGACATCCTCTTGTCTGCTCTCCTCTCTCTCTCCAGCCTGTATGGGCTGTCCTTCGGGTGTCTTTCCTCCCATCTACTATTTAAGCTGACTTGTAACCTCTCTGCTGCTGTTCTTTAAAGGGGTACTCCGCCCCTGGCATCTTATCCCCTATCCAAAGGATAGGGGATAAGATGTTAGATTGCCGCAGTCCCGCTGCTGGGGACCCCGGGGATCGCCACTGTAGCACCCCGCCATCATTACTGCACAGAGCGAGTTCGTTCTGTGCGTAATGACGGGCGATACAGGGGCCGGAGCAGCGTGACGTCATGGCTCCGCCCCTCATGACATCACGGCCCGTCCCCTTAATGCAAGTCTATGGCAGGGGGCGTGACGACCGCCACGCCCACTCCCATAGACTTGTATTGACAGGGGCGGGCCGTGATGTCACGAGGGGCGGAGCCGTGACGTAATGATGCTCCGGCCCCTGTATTGCCCGTCATTACGTGCAGAGCGATCTCGCTCTGCGTAGTAATGATACTGGGGTGCCGCAGCAGCAATCCCGGGGTCCCCACCTGCGGGACCCCGGCGATCTGACATCTTATCCCCTATCCTTTGGATAGGGGATAAGATGTCTAGGGGCGGAGTCTCCAGCCGGACAAATTAGCTGCCGCGAGGACCGAACAGGCATTGCCGTCCCCATAAACGGCAATGTATGCAGAGCGGAGATCTGCCAGAACATTGAATGAGTTGAATACTGTGGCGGAATTTTACAAGGGGATTTTCTGGATGGAAAATCCACCTCAAAAAACTCTGCAGTGTGCATTGTGCAGCGGAATCCAATTGTCAGCAATGGGACTCTGCTGCACAGGAATTCAAACCCAAACTACTCAGAAATTCCATAGTGTGAACCAAGCCTTTGGACCAGCTTTATTATGTTAACCATGGCTGAGAGAAAGCTTTGACGCTGCGCATGGATGAGGTATACGGCACATCTGATGGATTTATCTTATCTTACTCTAAGTTGCAGCTTAGTGCAAGATTTTTTTTTATAAAGACTATATAAAAAGTGCCTTCATTTTCCATTCAGGAAACTAATCAACAATAAAAGAAATCTGGGCAAAGGAGTACATGGGTTTTAAAGTGTACCGATCATTATAAAAAAAAAAAAAGAGACGTATGAAAAGTTTATAGTGGTCGGGGTCTGAGTGTTCAGATCCTGACTGATCAATAATATGAAATAAGTGTGTGCTTGACCAGAAGCTTGTGGCAGCGAGGTTCTCTACATTTTCATTCTACTAAATGCTTAGACTCTGACCAAAGAAACTTAAGACTTAAACCCTAGGACTTGTCAAATGTTTTTATAATTACACCTTAAAGCGGTACTCCAGTGGAAAACTTTTTTTTTTTTTTAAACAACTGGTGCCAGAAAGTTAAACAGATTTGTAAATTACTTCTTTTAAAAAATCTTAATCCTTCCAATACTTTTTAGCTGCTGAATACTACAGAGGAAATTCTTTTCTTCTTGGAGCACAGAGCTCTCTGCTGACATGATGAGCACAGTGCTCTCTGCTGACATCTCTGTCAGTTTTATGAACTGTCCAGACCAGCATATGTTTGCTATGGGCATTTTCTCCTACTCTGGACAGTTCATGAAATAAACAGAGATGTCAGCAGAGAGCACTGTGCTCGTGATGTCAGCAGAGAGCTCTGTGTTCCAAGAAGAAAATAATTTCCTCTGTGGTATTCAGCAGCTAATAAGTACTGGAAGGATTAAGATTTTTTAATAGAAGTCATTTACAAATCTGTTTAACTTTCTGGCACCAGTTGATTTAAAAAAATAAATAAATAAGTTTTCCTCCGGAGTACCCCTTTAATGTTCTCTTATGCTAAAATCGTCTTCCAATTTATCCATAGTTATTGGGGTGATGACTGTAGCATAACATGGTGCCATGCTCCACATGGTCATACCGAACCCTTTTACAGCAGGGATGTCCATACAGTGTGTATAGACAGGAGTAGCACTGAGAGGAAATTCCCTCTAAGACCCAACATTTTGTATTCTTGCAGCTTTGCCCGGCCTATGGTTGTATATACATTGTCACATTATTTAGCATTGGAATCGTCTTTACTTATACAGGCAGCGCTGTTTTCTGCAGCAAGGGGTTAAGGTGTTTGGCCATCCAAAGATGTTGTGTCAGGAATATTGTGGCAGCTTTAGCTCTTAGGTTGTCATCTTTACAGATGGAGCTTAACCTGCGTGTCATGTCCTCATTTCACAGGTTGACAATGCCCAGGCTTTCGTGTGGCTGTCTCAGCTCAGGCACCGCTGGGACGATGACAAGAAGCATTGCTTTGCCAACATCTGTGATGCCCAGTTCATCTACTCTTATGAATATCTTGGCAACACTCCCCGGCTGGTTATCACTCCTCTTACAGATAGGTATGTAACAGTCTACCAGACCTGCAGAGCACAGCTTTCCTCCTAGCACCATATTTTGTCTAGCCCTTATCTAACAGCATGGATTTTTTTTTTTACACAATTAATGTAAAGGACACAACTTTTCCATACGTGTATCTGAGAATAAAAGTTTTAGTTGGGGTTTGGAAGTGAAATAGCATCTAAAGTTCATTTTCATCTTAATATTAAAGGGGTATTCCGGGCAAAAAATGTTATCCCCTATCCAAAGGATGGGGGATAAGATGTCTGATCACAAGGGGCCCGCTGCTGAGACCCCCGCAATCTCCCTGCAGTTTCACCAGTTTCGGAAACCTCTGGGTTTCCGGGACTGGGGACGTGATGTCACGCCCCCTCCATTCATGTCTATGGGAGGGGGCGTGACGGCCGTCATGCCCCCTCCCATAGACATGAATGGAAGGGGCGTGGCATGACGTCAATTCCCCAGTCCCAGAAACCAGTAGGTTTCCGAAACTAGAGACGCAGTCCCCACTTGTATTGCGGTGCTGCAGGGAGATCGCAGGGGGTCTTGCAGCGGGCCCCCTACGATCAGACATGTTATCCCCTGTCTTTTGGATAGGGGATAAAATGTTTTTGCCCAGAATACCCCTTTAATAAACCTTATAAGTGAATATAAATCCTTTGAAAGTTGAGCATACACATATCCTCTGGAGACCCACACAGCAGTAATTCGGTTACCTTGTACTTTCTAGATGTTACATTACTTTAACCCAGTCCCTTCATCTCACCATGAGCGGAGCGCCTGCTGGACCAGCTGGTACTGGTAAGACGGAAACCACTAAAGACTTGGGCCGAGCTCTTGGCATCATGGTATACGTCTTCAACTGCTCTGAACAGATGGACTACAAGGTAAGTATCCTGGCCACGTCCTACATAAAAACATCAGCAGAGATCTCGCTAAATTCAGGATTGATTTGTTATTTTCTCTGTCAGTCCTGTGGAAACATCTACAAGGGTCTCTCACAGACCGGAGCCTGGGGTTGTTTTGATGAGTTTAACCGAATCTCAGTAGAGGTGTTGTCTGTGGTCGCTGTGCAGGTAAGCAGAGATTTAATAATTCTTTATTAATAATAATAATTCTTTATTTATATAGCACACACAGATTTCACAGCGCTATACATTGAAATTGGTCAACCCCAATATTTATTGTGCACACATTATGGAAGAAAGTATATCCCATCTAAGTTTCTCACGATCGTGGAGATTCCACCAATGGTAAAGTAATGGCATATTCTAGTAATACGCTGTCACTTTATGATAGGGGAGTCAACCGCCAAGGTTATTGCTTCAAATTTTGTTACAAGATTAGTGCATTTCATAAGAGTTTTGTGTTACTAGTGTTTTGGGGAGCACAGGGTAGGATGACCTCCTATAAGGTAAGCACACTTCTCTCCTAAAATATTATGTACTGCTGGGAACCCTGTGACCTCCCACTTGTCTCCCCTTTTATTCACGTATCCTGATGCTAGGACCTGTCACATTCAGCCCTGTCCTTGCTAACCTGATTGAAGAGATCACTTGACCAATTTTACATCTTTCTGCTTTCCTGAAATACTGGACTGGTCATTTAGCACACTACTCCTCAAATACTCTGTACTGCTGGGATTCATGGTCCTTTGTCAGTGTAATTGTGTGTGACCTCCCAAATGTCCTAGTGACCCCCCCCTCCTAATATAAATTACATATCATCTTGGTCACCGCTGTCTTCGCCAGTCCTTTATTAGATCCTCACATTATTCTTCTCAAATACTCTGTGCTGCTGTGACCTCCCACATGTCTGCCTTCCACTTCTCACTTTCTTACACATCATCACGAGAGTAGACCGGGCGGTCCCTGTCTCTCCACAAGGTCAGAAACTGAAATATTTGGGCTGCTCTTACCCCTATTATACTGTGTAGAGCTGGGCGGTATGACCAAAAATGTGTATTAAGGTATTTTTGTAAGTTATGGCGGTTCCACGGTATTTAACTGTATTTTCCACCCCTCTAATCATGTGACCCTCCTGGACAGGAGGTCAAATCTAAATAAAATTCAATGCTGAAAATATAATCAGATGTACAAATGCAAGCACAACCCGGCTTGTATATTTTTATCGATTTTGATGATCAATATCCAGTGCAATTAATTGTTACTAGGACAGAAGGGAAATGTTCATGTAGGTTGGAACGTTTGTAGCATTGTGTAGTTATATAAGGACACTTGTGCCTGAACTGAGCCTGCTGATGAATTATGTTGCATTATACTTGGTGTCAGGTAGCTGAAATGTAACGTGTTCTCTTCACCACTAGCAAGCAGTATCGAGGGGCTTCCCATCAGAAACATTGTGGGTGTTTCTTAGGCTTCAAATGGCAACCTTTACAAATGTGAGACCTTTTAAAGCGATGCCTGTGGGGCCCCAGAGAGATGCAGAAGCCAATGTAAAGGTCACGGTTTATTTCACTTTTCTTCCCATCACTTTGGCTGTCGGGCTTCTCAGTGGACGTTTCAACTCTGCTTTTCTTTCCACCAGTCTGCTCTTATTAGATTGCCTAAAAGTAGGAATTTCTCGATCGGCTCCATTGGGGGACACAGAAACTGTGGGGTATATGCTGCTGACACTAGGAGTCTTGACACTAGGCAACAAATGAAATTCGGCCCCTCCCAGCAGGATATACCCGCCCACAGGCACCTGAGCTAATCAGTTTTAGCTTAGTGTCAGTAGGAGGCAGACACAGGTCTGGAGATCTCCAGACCTGGTCTTCTTTTTTATTTTATAGTTAGGGCCTATTTTAGGTAAACTACCTGTTCCCCCATATGCGGCTAGCGGCATAAAGTATGCACCGTTAACCCCTTAATGCCAATGGCCAGCGCCTGGGGTTGCACCTTGGGTCCAGGTCCCCCTATCTCCCCTGCTGGTCCTGCTTTCTCAGTCTAACGTGATGCGGGTGAATGTAGCTGGCTGGCTGTATCTTAGGTGAGTATGGCCGTTTACAGGGTGAGTATATCCCCCTCCCCCTCTCCACTTTCCCACCACCGCTTTCTATAAATTTTTGCCTCTTTTATATAGATATCTCAACCCGGAGGGGAGTTTCTTTCCTCGGTGGATATCCAAGATGCCTACCTTCACATCCCCATTTTTCCAGCACATCAGTGCTATCTCTGATTTGCAGTTCTGGAGGGCCATTATTCAGTTTGTGGCCCTTCCTTTTGGCCTGGCCACGTCCCCAAGGGTCTTCACCAAGGTCCTGGCGGCAGTGATTGCCATCCTGCGGGCCTGGGGTGTTTCCGTGATTCCCTGCCTGGACGACCTCCTGGTCAAGGCTCCAACCAGGGCCCAGGATCAAGAGAGTCTTCGTCTCTCTCTTCAGACCTTGTCCTGTTCCGACTGGGTGCTCAAACAGGACATGTCCAACCTGATTCCCACCCAGTCTTTGATCTTCTTGGGACTCCAGTGCCGGAGCGACGTGCTCTGTTAAGAGTTCGCCTTCCCCAGCGTACGGTTTCAGTTTCCATTCAGTTCTGCAGGGAAGTCCTGGGTCGGATGGTGACGGACATGGAAGCAGTTCTCTTCGCCCAGTTTCATTATTAACCTCTTCAAATTTCTCTTCTGTAAGTCTCCGCTATCCCTCGATCGCAGCATCATTCTTCCTCCCAGGACTCGCCAGTCCCTCCTGTGGTGGCTTCAGTCCCCTCTTCTTCGTCAGGGGCGATCTTTTCTGCCCCTCCACTGGCAAGTCATCATGGAGGATGCCAGTCTCAGCGTTTGGGGGGTGGTAGGGGGAGTCTTCTGGGTCCAGGGCCGTTGGGTCTCCCAGGAAGCTCTCCTCCCCTTCAACATCCTGGAACTTCGCGCAATTTATCTTTGCCTTCTATGTGACCGTCCTGTTTGTGTCCAGTCGGACAACTCCACGGCTGTGGCATATGTCAATCGCCTGGACGGCACTCCGCAGCCCCGAAGAGTTGGCCGAGGTCTCCAGGATCCTCTCTGGGCGGAATCCAGCGTTCCCTCCATCTCGGCGATTCACATTCCGGGAGTGGACTTCTTCAGTCCCTCCTCAGCTGACCCCCGCTAGTGGTCTCTTATTCCAGAGGTGTTTCCGGAGATCTGCAACCTCTGGGGCACTCCAGATGTGGACCTCTTTGTGTCCCCTGGCCCTAGCCATAGAGGCCCTAGTGATTCCCTGGTCGCACTTGCCCTCCCCTATCTCTTCCCTCCTCTTCCTATCCTTCCAAGAGTCCTGAGGAAGCTCAAAGTGGAGGGCGCCCCAGCCATTCTCGTGGCTCCGGACTGGTCCAGGTGAGCGTGCTACGCCGACGTGGTTCGACTAGTGGACGACGTGCCACTGCGTCACCCAGTTTGTCCAGACCTGCTTTCTCAGGGGTCCCCTTTGCCACCCCAATTACCTTTCGCTTCATTTGACGGTGTGGCAGTTAAGACCGCGGTTCTGAGGGGCAGGGGGTTCTCTTCCCAAGTGACCCACACTATGATGAAGGCGTACAATCCTTACTCTGCCAATATTTATCACCGTACTTGGCGGTCCTACTTTCGATGGTGTGAATTTTAATCCTTCTCTCCGGTTGTGTTCTCCCTCCCACGACTTGTTTCCTTTTTACAGTCTGGACTGGAGCAACTTTGCAGTATTCTTTCCTGGAAAGTGCCCTTCCTCATTGTTATCACTTCTATTAGGAGAGTTTCGGATCTGGTAGCTCTCTCCTGTCGTTCTCCCTACCTGGTCTTACACCAGGACAAGGTTGTTTTTCATCCAGTCCTGTCCTTTTTGTCCTGCCTTTCATCTAAATTGGACATTGTCCTTTCGTCTTTTTGTCCTGCTCCGTCTCATCCCAGAGCACGTTTGCTACATGGTCTTGATGTGGTACAGGCGGTTCGGATTTACCTTTTAGTCATTTTTTCCTTTTGCCAATGTGACTCCAGAGGCTTTCTCCTTTGAAGGCGACCATTTCGCGGTGGATCCGTTCTGTCATTTCGGAAGCTTATCGCTGCAAGGGGAAGACTCCTCCTTACAGGGTCTCATCTCATTCCACTTGTTCTGTCGGGGCCTCCTGGGCTTTCTCTGCAACACGCTCCTGCCTTGCAAATTTGTAAGGTGGCCACCTGGTCGTCCTTACATACGTTTATGCAGTTTTTCCAGGTGCATACCTTTGTATCTGCTGATGCTGGTTTGGGTCACAAAGTGTTGCAGGTGTCTGGGGTTCAGCCTTCCACCTAAGTTGCTTGAATTTTTTGCCCACCCCAGGGACTGCTTTGGTACATCCCACAGTTACTGTGTGCCCAATGGAGCTGATCGAGAAAAGTTGATTTTTATGCTTACTGTAAAATCTCTTTCTCGGAGGATCCATTGGGGGGACACAGCAGCCACCCATTTGTTCTGGTGTTCAGCTTTCGGTTACCTGTCTAAGGGTGTTTTCAGTTAATGTTTATTCTGTGCTTTCCTCGGACAGTTACTGTTTTTGTCTTACCTGTCTGTCCTCTCCTACTGCTTTGGGACTAAACTGATTAGCTCAGGTGCCTGTGGGCGGGTATATCCTGCTGGGAGGGGCTGACTTTCTTTTGTTGCCCAGTGTCAATCCTCCTAGTTGCAGCAGCATATACCCCACGGTTTCTGTGTCCCCAATGGATCATCCGAGAAAGAGATGTTACGGTAAGCACAAAAATCATTTTTTTTTTTTTTTTTTGATGGGAAGGGGGATGGTTTTATCACACAAGGTATACAATCCATATTTTAGTTTGCGAGGGAGGAGACACGTAGGCTGCAAAAAATATATGTATTCATGTTTTCTAGAGCAATTCTCTATGGATTATTATCAGAGTTTGCAGAGTCTATAGTCTGAAGGAAATCCATTGGTAAAGTCTGATGATACATGTAAAGAGGAAACGCAAGGGACTTGATGTTTTAAAGTGATTTAGAGCAGTTTTGCCAGAATCACTATTATGTAAATATTACTCCAGCAGTTCTCCACTTACATATATTGAAAACTGCCAAAAACTGCCGTCCTTTTCTATCAGGTAAGTCTCCAATTGGATGTATGGTAGCAAAGGCTATCGACACCTTTTACATATGTTATTGGTTACTTTGAGATGAAAAAGTTGCACTAAATTTTAAGCTGCAGTCTTCATTCTGTAATTCATTGATTTGTTCATTCATTCATGCACTCATTCGCTTTTTATTTTCAGTTTCCCTGATATGTAGTTTACAAGATGCCCCTTTTTTCAGACCCCCTAATATGCATTTGTCAACCTGCTCCTAGTTTCAGACTCCCTAATCTTAGTTTCAGATCCTCTAATATGCAGTTTACTACCCACTCCTAGTTTCAGACCTCCTAATATGCAATTTACAACCTGCTACTATTTTCAGAGCCCTTATGTACAGTTTACAACCTGCTCCTAGTTTTTGACCCCCTGATATGCAGTTTACAACTTGTTTTAGACCCCTTTATGTAGGTTATAATTGGGTAAATTAAAAACCTTACTAATGTGGTTCTCCCAGTTATAGATACTAGGCGGGAGTGGTTTTTTTCACTCGCGCTTGTGTATCAGCACAGCTTTATTTGTGGACTAATTTCTCCTTCCGCAGCCCAGGAAGGATCTCCTCTCTCATGTGGTAAGGCATTTTCATGAAGGAATTTTGAAGTCACTTCATTTTGCATTTTAGAAGTAAATAAACGGTAAAAAGGCAATGCAAATGAGTTCTTAAAGTACAGGAAAAAAGTGATGCTGCATATGTTCCACAATTGGTGTCAGTAAAGAATGAGGACAATAAAGAAATGGCAAACAGAAAATATAACAAAGTCCTTCACACAGCAAAAAAAATGGTAAAAAGGGCAACCGGGCACCAAATTATAGGTTAGGGCATCTGTATGATTTGCTTTAAGAGCAGATAGATACATTCATTAGAAACCCTGTAAACTAGAATCAGTCTATATGAAAATCATTGTATATTATCCTAAACAGGTGAAGAGTATACAAGATGCCATAAGGGACAAGAAAAAGAGATTTAACTTCCTAGGAGAGGAGATCAATCTCATTCCATCTGTCGGGATCTTCATCACCATGAATCCAGGCTACGCTGGCCGTACCGAACTTCCAGAAAATCTCAAGGCTCTGTTCAGGTAAGACTTATCCCATACAAAATTAAAGGGTATTCCCATCCCCATTTTTTAATCTTCCCAGCCCCCTCTGACCTTTTTGGGTTTAAAAAAAAAATCATTCACCTACTCAGTCACAGGTTTACTTCTATTTTTTTGTGTTTTGTTGGAGGGTCTGGAGCTCGATCTTAACCCCCTTCAGCTTCACAATGCTGGTGCCAGTTACATTGTGACTGGGGCTCTTCGCCCAGTCAATTGCTGCTGCCAAAAACTTAATCTGTATCTCCCCTCCAGGCCCTGTGCGATGGTGGTCCCTGATTTTGAGTTGATCTGTGAGATTATGTTGGTGGCAGAAGGATTTATTGAAGCCAGGCTACTGGCCAGGAAGTTTATTACCCTCTACCAGCTGTGCAAAGAACTTCTGTCTAAACAGGTATGTGTGCACTACAAGTCTCAGCAGCTGGGCCTCCATGTTCCTGTGTGTACATGTATGTATATCAAGTTTAAAAGTAAAATGGTGCACGTAGTCCAGATTGCCCTGGTCACAGACCCAAATGCAGATCCAAACACAAAGGTGGCTGCAGCACTCGGATAAATGCAAACACAGGTGGTTTTATTCCATTTTTAAATACAGAGACATTCAATGTTTCATCTGCCCATGCAGCTTTTTTTTTTTTTTACGCATCATGTTTGAAAAAGGCTGCATGGGCAGCTGAAACGTTGCAGGTCTATATATATACAGCAGAATAGTGAGTACAGGTCTTGAGTATTTTAGGATTATTGAATCCACCAGAATAGTGAGTGCTGTGGAGTATATAGTGACCCCTCGACCTACGATGGCCCCGACAAATGATCATTTCAGCATACGATCACTCTCAGAGGCCATCACATGTTGAAGGCAGCATCAACATACGATGCTTTTTTATGTCGGGGCCATCGCTGACTGCTTCAGCTGCCGCCGGATAGCCGTTTACGGTGCCCCGTGAGCTCCGGTTATGTCTCTTACCTGTCCTCTGGGCTCCGGCGTGTCCTCTTCGGGATCCCCTTCATCGTTGGCGCTCTCCATCGACGTCATCACGTCGCTGCGCACGCCGTCCCGTCATCCAATAGGAGCGGCGTGCGTAGCGACGTAATGGCGGCGACGGAGAGCGCATTGCCGGGAAGCAGAGGCCTTGCCGGAGCGTCGGGGACACCTCGAGGAAGCGGCGACATCGATGGACGGCGAAATCCCGTTCAGCGGTGACAGTACAATTTTCTCTAATAGTGGTTTACAACCTGCTGACCTCCAGATGTTGCAAAACTACAACACCCAGCATGCCCGGACAGCCAACGGCTGTCCGGGCATGCTGGGTGTTGTAGTTTTACAACATCTGGAGGTCCGCAGGTTGTAGACCACTGTCCTATACTTTACATTGCATGGATCCCTCAACATACGATGGTTTCAACAAACGATGGTCCATTTGGAATGGATTACCATCGTATGTTGAGGGACCACTGTAATATAGAAGGTTTCTTGGCTGGAGATACCCCTTTAAGTCATTCGGAGTTATGACAATCTGAATTCACAAGCACAAAATAAGTCACTATATAAAGTACTTTAGTGCCTCGGAGAGTGGTGACCCCGAGGTGCCGAAACTCACTGGGAATACTGGCTCACTGAGTTGAAGCACGGGCACCATTACTCTACACCTTTGTGGCACTCACCTCTTGATTCCCGGCCTTCTGGCTAGGATCAGAGAACTGTTTATAGATCCGTCCGGATGTCCGGGCAGTATATCTGCACACATTCACTTATTTATTTATTTTTGTCTCACTGTGTCACTTTTTGCGTGTTGTGTGTCCACAGGATTTGTCAGGATGCGGTAGCCCTTCAGGGTGTCCCTCCTGGCGGTCTAGGGGAGGTGTGTGTGGCCATTAGGTTCCGCAGCTCCCTGCAAACACCCCGGGTACTCCTGCTTTGGCAGGGTACCGACCATTATCGGCTCTGCGGGCAGATACCTTGGCTAACGCCAAGGGGGATGCTGGGAGCATTTGTGGTCCCTTAGTAGCTTCGGCGAAAAGGGACATCGAACCTGGAACCTCGCAGGTACCTTTTGGTCCGGAGGCGAAGGGTAAGGTTTGTTGGGGGGCCTCTCTCCTATCGGAGAAGGGCTTGCGATGGACCGCATCCTTTGTGCACGTTTTTTTTGTGTAACACGTTTGCACTTTTTCTTGCACTTTGGGTGATTCGAGAGCACGTTCCTCGGCTTTAAAAAAAAAAATATATATATATAAAGTAATACAATTGCACATTACAATTATAACCATAGTACTCATTCTAGCACTGCATTTGTGTAATCTGTCCATGGTACAGAATGGTTAATAATGGCTCCATGTTTCTGTAATCACTAAACTTCCCTGTCTGTATATCTTCACCCCTCAGTAGTGCTCACCTTCCATTTCATTGCTCTATTACAGACAGATGACATTTTTATTGAGGGTCCCCCCCCCATCCCCCTATATATTTGCGCCTCGCCCTCTTCCGTTAATGCATACCACGTCCTTCGTGTAATGCTAAGCCTGGCGGAACACACTTGAAAGGACTCATTACCAGGCGGCATGCTTGGCCAGACAGTCACTCCTGTATTTTAATGCTGAATCTGTAACTTCGTTCATCTTTCTTCTGTTACATAAAGGTTACAGTATCAAACCCGATTTGCCGGGGCCGGTGTGTGACATTGTGATTTAGCACCGGAGCAGAACAATCTATCCTTTTTTCTGTGGCTCAATGAAGCGGCCAGTCCTGCCACTTTAGTACAATACTGTACGTGACAAAAGGTCCCATTGATTTAAAGCAGACACTTTTGTGAGAGATATGAGTACGGCCGGTTAAAGGTTGTTTCAAGTTTAAAGTGTTTCCAGTTTTACTAGGATGAAGATGAGTATGAAATAATCGCGGCCAAGCGTTACGAGATCTATATCACACAGCTGGGCAGGTCCGTTTTACATAGTGTCGAACCGGAGGTCTAGTTTAACCACTGCTGGGATGACCTCCGTTGCGTTTACTTTACTTAACCGCTTCCCAACCCATGACATACACGTCATGGGACCGGCTCGGTAGTCGGGTCCGCTATTAGCAGCAGACATCTGCCGGTAATGATGGTTATTGGCGATTCCGTCATTTAAAGGAAAACTGTCACATGTTTTCTCCCGCACTATCCACAGGTACTGGTGGATAGTGCAGGAGATGCTGATTAAAATGAGCCCTACCTTGTCTGGATCTGCGCCGCCGTTCTCCCGCAATTGTGGTTTTATTATCTGTTGAAATCTTGCTGAAACTGGCACGGGCGGGGCTTCGGGGCTTAACTGGCACTGACGTCAGCGCCGCTTATGAATATTCATCCCCCCTCCCCCCATTTAGGAGCGGCAAAGAGAGCTGGAGGGAGGGGGGATGAATATTCATAAGCGGCGCTGACGTCAGTGCCAGTTAAGCGCTGAAGCCCCGCCCATGCCGCTTACAGGAAGATTTCAACAGATAATAAAACTACAATTTCGGGAGAACGGCAGTGCAGATCCAGACAAGGTAGGGCTCGTTTTAATCAGCGTCTCCCGCACTATCCACCACTATGGATAGTGTGGGAGAAAACATGTGACAGTTTTCCTTTAACTGTTTAAATTCTGGAAACAATAGCAATCTTTGCATTTAAACATTAAATGCCGGTCTTCCCTGTGTCTAGTGGCCCCTCTTTGTCAGAGGAAAAATAAAAAAAAAAGATATGTGAGGAGGACCAATACGTAACCTACAAATCCAAATTTGGGGGAAGCATGAAGCAGGGTAATATATTAACACACTTTATGTATCAAGTACTTTGCTTACTATAAGTGAACGGGAACATGTTACACTCTGCAATACAGCAAACATTAACTTGACATTTTCATTGGCATGTGGAGTGTTAAATAATAAATTCAAATTTGTACATACCTAACCCCTCCTCCATTGCCGAGAGTTTAAAAAGTATGAAAGGTATGTAAATTAGGCTTTGGAGCCCACTCCCCACAGCTGCTAGTGCCCAGCACCGTTCTACCCCTTCACTAGTTAGTCACTCCCCTCTGTACTCTGGTCACCTCCTCTACCTCCCACCCCACGATTGACAACAATTGGCCTGTACTCCGCCTATAATCTCTCCTGTAATCTAGCAGATGAAAGGAGTACTCTCTAGGGCAGTGGTCTCCAACCTGCGGACCTCTAGATGTTGCAAAACTACAAATCCCAGCATGTCCGGACAGCCAACGGCTGTCTGGACATGCTGGGAGTTGTAGTTTTGCAACATCTGGAGATCTGCAGGTTGGAGACCACTGCTCTTGGGCACTCCAAAGTCATAAACAGACACAGCCTTAATATATACCCTAAAAACCTGCTGACAGGTCGGCTTTATGGGTACATCTGTTAAGGATTAGTTAATGTGCGGCCTTAATCTGTGAGTGACTACCGCTGTACTAATTTCCGACGTAAGAAAATTCACACCAGGCCAGGTTGGTATGGGTTCCCTCCTCGGTACACCAGGGAGTTCTGTTTATTACAGGAAGTAAATTTGGTTTTTACATTGCACAAAGAAGGAGGGTGAATTATGACATCACAATTAGCATATTACATTCTGATTGGTCGTTTAAATATTGTGTACGTATATATTAGCATATCTAGTGTCCATTAATTTCTTTCTAGGCCAAAGATCATTTATGCAGCCCTCTCACTCTAATACTGGAAAATTCCAGTTCTTTACCCTTTTTCTACAATCTGCATCTTCCTCAAATGTTTTGACTCGACGTCTCATCTTGGGTCTTCTTGCGTTGTTCCAAGATTATTTAGTCACGAGTAGATTGCAAGCTCAGGAAAGTGGTGCATAGTTCAGCAAATATCTTTTTCCTTCAGCATTAGAAATTACATATAAATATATCAGTATTAATATATATATTGATCGGCAGCCAGAATCATTTTGAGCAACTTGACACATCCACACATATTTTGCTGCAGGTTTTCTTCCAAGAGCCCATTCACCCTATAGAATCCTTCTGCACTGTGCACACTACAAATTTCTCTGGGTGAACATTCTGTAGTGTCAATGATAAAATCTGCACGTGTGAACTGAAACACAGATTGTTTTAGAAAGTTGAAGTTTTCGGAATGCACAGATTATTCATTATTATTTCAAAAATACAAAACTGTGGAAGCCCCTTTAAGATTTTTTTTTTTTTTTCTTCTTTTGATTTTTTTACATGACATTTTTGTCATATTTTCTTCCATTTTTCTCCCTATACAGGACCACTACGACTGGGGTCTGAGAGCTATCAAATCTGTGTTGGTGGTAGCTGGTTCCCTGAAGAGAGGAGACCCTGATCGCCCTGAAGACCAGGTCCTCATGAGAGCTCTGCGTGACTTCAACATTCCCAAGATAGTCACAGATGACATGCCTGTCTTCATGGGTCTGATCGGAGATCTTTTCCCAGCGCTGGATGTGCCCAGAAAGAGAGATATGGATTTTGAGACATTTGTAAAACAAGCGGTTTTGGACCTGAAACTGCAAGCGGAAGACAACTTTGTGTTAAAGGTAAAAGATTTTATAATTTATAGAGTGAGATGGCAAATTACACACATGCAGTGTAACAATCCCATCAGCTGTATGAGCACGACTAGTTCATGACAAACTTTCACCCTCTGATTAGAAACTTAATTGAATAATTGCTATTAAAGGAGAACTTTCTTATAGGAAAATGTATCCCCACTCAGAAGGATAGGGGATAAGTTTTAGATTGCGGGGAGTCCGACCACTGGGACCCCCCTGTGATCTCGTGCATGGAACCCCAGCAATCCCCAGGAATGGAGTGCGTTGAACCCCGAAGAAGTGGCGGCCGACACCTCCCCTCCATGTGTCTATATGGCACTCGTTCTTGGGGAGAACCGGGTGCCGTGCAGGAGATCACGGGAGTCCCAGCATTCTGACTCCCTGCGATCTAAAATGTATCCCCTATACTTTGGAGAGGGGATACATTTTCCTATTTTTCCTATTATGAAGAATAATAACTATGACTATTATTACTTAGTAATGATAATGGTTACAGAGATACTAAAACTGTAAAGAACTGAGCACAACCACAAGTGTATTAAAAAGTTCCAGAATTTGTTGTTACACAATGATCAAGCTTTATTTGTGTAAAAACCCAGCTTGATCCCAATATGACAGTGTTCCAAACCTGTGGCACTCCCAGCTCCCTACAACTACAACTCCCAGCACGTCTTAAAGGGGTATTCCAGGAAAAAACTTTTTTTTATATATCAACTGGCTCCAGAAAGTTAAACAGATTTGTAAATTACTTCTATTAATTTTTTTTTAATCCTTTCAGTACTTATGAGCTTCTGAAGTTAAGGTTGTTCATTTCTGTCTAAATCCTCTCTGATGACACCTGTCTCGGGAAACGCCCAGTTTAGAAGCAAATCCCCATAGCAAACCTCTTCTAAACTGGGCGTTTCTGTATCATCTGTGTATTTTTATTACTTTCCTTTGGTATCACATTGAACCGAATGTAATGCCACTTGTTCCCTTTAGGTTGTCCAGCTGGAAGAGTTGCTTGCTGTTCGCCATTCTGTGTTCATCGTTGGCAATGCTGGAACCGGGAAGTCTCAGGTACTGAAGTCCCTGAACAAGACCTATGGGATCATGAAGCGGCGTCCAGTGTGGACCGACCTGAATCCAAAAGCGGTCACCAACGACGAGCTCTTTGGCATTATAAATCCGTCCACGCGAGAGTGGAAAGACGGTAAATACACAATTTATTTCCCCCAAATTGGTGGAAAGGAGTTTAAAGCGTATTGTCACTTTAAAAAACATTGTCATGTCCTAGAGACATGTAAAAAGTTTTGATCGGTCAGGGTCTGAGTGTTCACACCCTGCGCGATCACTAGAAGGAGCGGGGGAGAAAAGCGCGCAGCTTAGTACTTCTCTCCCCGCTCTCTGCGCCAGCAACCAAGACAATCCTATAGACTTGTAAAGCTGCATTCACACCACATTTTTGCAGTACAGTTCCCGTATACGTTTTCTATGTGAAAACCGTACGGAACCATATTGAAAACCGTATGCATTGACTCTCCATTGAAAACCTTATAGCAAAAGATTCATCAGGTTGCATCTGTTCTGCATCCTGTGCGGTTTTGTCAGGTTTTTTTAACCGTACCCAAAACCGTAGCCTACCACAGTTTTTGGTCCGGTTTAAAAACTGTATTAAACCGTTTACTTTTTTTCTTTAACATGGGAGTCAATCGGAACCGTACAGAACTGTATGTGCTTACGGTTCCATCCGGTTTTCACCATACGGTTTTTTACTTTGCACAGTTTTTTTTCTTGGAATTTCAATCAAACAAGTGAAACTTTATACAAAATGGAGTGAAAAGTTAAAAACGTATACGTATACATCATTTTTCAAACCAAATCCGGTTTTTAGGAATCCATTTTTCATCAAAAACCTGATACGGGAAATGTATTACAAAAACGTGGTGTGAATGCAGCCTAAGTTTGTAACTTGGCACAGAGCTGAGACGGAACGGTTAGTGCTTGTTCTAGAAATCTGTCTGAACCGGTCAAACATTTCACTTATCTCTACAACATGTCAAAAGATGCAGCACACGTGCTGCTGCCCTATTCAAAGTCTATGGGGCTGTTTGAAGAGAGTCCTTGACTTTTTCCAATGGTCCTGTAGGAAGCGTTTAGAGCAGCAGCGTGGATGTTGGATTTATGCTCCTTCTTGCCACGGTCATACAGTGAGGAAGTAATAACCTATGCAAATCCCAGTGATTCTGCAATTTTGTCTGGGAAAGCCTTGTTAAAGCCACCTCTTATACCCTCTACTACCGTATATACTCGAGTATAAGCTGACCCGAATATAAGCCGAGGCCCCAATTTTACCCCAAAAACCCAGGAAAAGTTATTGACTTGACTATAAGCCTAGGGTGGGAAATACATCATCCCCCCATGTAATCATCCAGACCCCCGTCATCATCCCCGCCCATCATCATCACCGCCTTTCAATCCCTTCATCAGTGGTCTTCAACCTGCAGACCTCCAGATGTTGCAAAACTACAACTCCCAGCATGTCCGGACAGCCATCGGCTGTCTAGGCATGCTGGGAGTTGTAGTTTTGAAACCTCTGGAGGTACGCAGGTTGAAGACCACTGCGGCCTTCGTCCTCATCCAGCCCCCCTCCCCTTTTGTTTTGTACTCACCTCCCCTCGGCGGGAAGTTAGGGTGAGCTGGTCCGGGCCATCTATGCTGCAGCGACCGTCCGGTGGGGATGGTTAGTCGTTGCGGGCTGTCCATTTTCACTGGGGGGGCCTCTTCTCCGCGCTTCGTGCCCGGAATAGTGACGTTGCCTGAACGTCCCTGTGCGTCGTCGTCACGGCAACCGGGGCCGTGCCTAAAGCACGGAGAAGAGGCCCCCCGGGGAAAATGGACAGTCCGCAAAGACTAACCATCCCCACCGGACGGTCCCTGCAGCAGAGATGGCCCGGACCAGCTCACCCTAACTTCCCGCTGAGGGGAGGTGAGTACAAAAGGGGGGGGCTAGATGATGACTAAGGCCGCAGTGGTCTTCAACCTGCGGACCTCCAGAGGTTTCAAAACTACAACACCCAGCATGCCCTTGCTGGGAGTTGTAGTTTTGGGTCATCAGGAAGTCCGCAGGTTGAAGACCACTGATGAAGGGATTGACAGGCGGAGAGATCACTCGAGTATAAGCCGAGGGGGGGTGTTTTCAGCACGAAAAATCGTGCTGAAAAACTCTGCTTATACTCGAGTATATATGTTATGTATAATTCTATGCATGACACAATGAATTCTGCGGGATACAGAGGGTTTAAATTGTTCACACTCCTGGAATGTAGACCCTCTGGTCTTGAAAAGTTAAAGGGGTACTCCAGTGGAAAACAAATGTCAAGTCAAGTTAAACAGATTTGTTAATTACTTCTATGTAAACAGCATAATCCTTCCAGTACTTACTAGCTGCTGTATGCTCTAGAGCAGTGATAGGCAATCTTCAGCACTGCAGATGTTGTGGACTACATCTCCCATGACACTCTTACAGCCAAAAAGCTGCCAAAGCATCACAGGAGCTGGAGTCCATAAAGATCTGCAGTGTCGAAGGTTGCCTATGCCTGTGCTAGAGGAAGTTGTGTAGTTCTTTCCAGTCTGACTACAGTGCTCTCTGCTGCCACCTCTGTCCATTTCTGGAGCTGTCCAGGGTAGGAGCAAATCCCCATAGCAAACCTCTCCTGCTCCAGACAGTTCCTACTACAGACAGAGGTGTCAGCAAAGAGCACTGTGGTCAGACTGGAAAGAACTACACAACTTCCTCTGGAGCATACAGCAGCTAATAAGTACTGGAAGGATTAAGATAGTTAAATGGGAGTCATTTACAAATCTGTATAACATTCTGGCACCAATTGATTAAAAAAATATATTTCACTGGAGTACCCCTTTAATGTGGGTTAGGGGAATATTAAGATTATAGCACAGAACATTATTATAGTAAATTCTATGCATAATATTTCAGGCATTAAAGTGGTATTCCAGGAAAAAACTTAATTTTTTTATATATATAAACTGGCTCCAGAAAGTTAAACATATTTGTAAATTACTTCTATTAAAATTTTTTAATCCTTTCAATATTTATCAGCTGCTGAAGTTGTTGTTTTCTGTCTGGCAACAGTGCTCTCTGCTGACATCTCTGCTTGTCTCGGGAACTGCACAGAGTAGAAGAGGTTTCCTCTGGGGATTTGCTTCTACTCTGGACAGTTCCCGAGACAGGTGTCATCAGAGAGAACTTATACAGAAAAGAACAACTCAACTTCAGTAGATCATAAGTACTGAAAGGATTAAGATTTTTTAATAGAAGTAATTTACAAATCTGTTTAACTTTCTGGAGCCAGTTGAGATATATACATATATATATATATATATATATATATATATATATACATAAGTTTTTTTGTATAGGTAACATTGATGATGTCCCAAATGGGCTTAGTATATAAAATATTAGAACAAAAGTGTATAGGTGCCATTACTTGGGACCCCATAAATGGCGCTTATTATAATGGCATTTTTCGGTCATTGCAGCAGGTGTCTGATGTATAAGGCTGAGATTTCCAGTTTCTTCAGATAAGATTGTGGAGCTGAGTGATCTCTTCTTAGGAGACTGTGTGACTCTGGAGGCCGCCATCAATATTCTGTTTGTGTTGTAGGTCTGTTCTCCTCAGTCATGCGTGAACTGGCCAACATTACACACGATGGACCCAAGTGGATAGTACTTGATGGAGATATTGATCCAATGTGGATTGAGTCCTTGAATACAGTCATGGATGATAATAAGGTACGTGAGGAGGGATGAGAAGAGCTCACCAGTATCAAACCTGTCTTCAGCAAATAATCCAGCAGCCATCTTCCTGCTATTGATCACATGATCAGGATCCCTGCATAGTATTTACAGGCAGAGATCATAGGCACATACTATGTAGAGAGCAATGATTCCCAACCAGAATGCCTCCAGCTGTTGCAAAACTACCTCCAGAATGCCTCCAGCTGTTGCAAAACTACCTCCAGAATGCCTCCAGCTGATGCAAAACTACCTCCAGAATGCCTCCAGCTGATGCAAAACTACCTCCAGAATGCCTCCAGCTGTTGCAAAACTACCTCCAGAATGCCTCCAGCTGTTGCAAAACTACCTCCAGAATGCCTCCAGCTGTTGCAAAACTACCTCCAGAATGCCTCCAGCTGTTGCAAAACTACCTCCAGAATGCCTCCAGCTGTTGCAAAACTACCTCCAGAATGCCTCCAGCTGTTGCAAAATTACCTCCAGAATGCCTCCAGCTGTTGCAAAACTACAACTTTCTAACCAGTGTGCCTCCAGCTGTTGCAAAACTACAACCCCCAGCATGCCCGGACAGCCAAAGGCTGTCCGGGCATGCTGGGGGTTGTAGTTTTGCAACAGCTGGAGGCACGCTGTTTAGAAAACACTTATGTATTACAGCACCGCTCTACCCCACTTGCATACTCAGAATCATATGCCAGAACGTTCATTGATATAAATGGTTCCCCTATAGTACTTATCCCCTATGTAAAGCCCCCTGCGATCTCCTGCACGGCATCCCTGCAGTCCCCAGGAAGGAAGCGCGTGCACCCCCGCATGAAGCTGTGATCTACACACCCTCTTCATATATCCCTATTGGAGAGCTGGAGGTACAGCGTTCAGGTACCTCCAGCTGTGTCATAGAGATACATGAAGGGGGGGTGTCGGCTGCCGTTTGTGCGGGGGTCGACACGTTCTCTTCCTGGGAGATCGCAGGGGCCTCAGCAGTTGGACCCCCCACAATCTAAAACTTATTCCCTATCCTTTGCATAGGGGATAAGTTTTAGTGCACTGGAGTACTCCTTTAATGACAGTACAAGATCAGTAAATCTAGAATCTGTAGGATGTGACAGGTCATCCTCCTTTATTCTCCTCTCAGGTCCTGACTCTGGCCAGTAATGAGCGAATCCCACTAAATCCAACCATGAGGCTGGTGTTTGAGATCAGTCACCTGAGGACCGCCACGCCAGCTACAGTCTCCAGAGCAGGTAACCTCCACATCAGCACCTCAGAGACCTCAAACTCCGCAATTGTGTCATGCACTTAAAATCATAGGAAGCTTTCCCATTGTCCGTAGTGGAAAATCTGACGTATTTCCGCCAGTAAATCTGCAGCTTCGAATCCACACATCATTTTGTGGATTTAGGTGCAGAATTGCTGCAGGAGATTTTTTGTGTGAACATTTTTTAATTAAACGGGTACTTCGGAGGAAAAAGTATGTTTTCAAATCAACTAAAGTTATACAGATTTGTAGATTGCTTCGATTTAAAAATCTTAACTCTTCTAGTACTTATCAGCTGCTGTAAACTACAGAGGGAGTTGTGTTGGTTATTTCAGTCTGTCCACAGTTCTCTCTGCTGCCACTTCTGTCCATGTCAGGAACTGTCCAGAGCATGAAGAAATCCCCATAGCAAACCTCTCCAGCTATGGACAGTTCCTGACATGGACAGAGGTGTCAGCAGAGAGCACTATGATCAGACTTAAAAGAACTACACAACTTCCTGTGGAGCATACAGCAGCTGATAAGTACTGGAAGGATTACGTTTTTATATAAAAGTAATTTACAAATCTGTATAACTTTCTGGCACCAGTTCATTTGAAATCATGAGTGTGTTAGAAAAATACAGTTTTAGATTTTGCTGCAGTATTTTCTGCAGCAAAATCCACAACAATAAAACTTTATTGAGGAATTACATACAAAGAAACCGCATCCATAGTCCCATCAGAGTCCGAAAGAGTGTAATTATGCTCTCTGTTTAGGTGGGTTACTGTGGGGTTTACATTTATTAGCTTTTTTTATTTTTTTACATGTATGTATACGAGTATAGAAAGCTCTTAGTCGTGCAAATTATGAGATCTATTTCATTTTTAAAGATTTTTTCAGGCTTCTGAAATACTTAAAACAAGATTGTTCATATTCACTGACAGCTAGCAGAGATCTTTAACGCCTTTGAGCAATTGAAACACAAGGTTTATAAGAAAGTGACAGAGCTTTTCACTATACAGTGGTCCCTCAAGTTACAATATTAATCGGTTCCAGGACGACCATTGTATGTTGAAACCATTGTATGTTGAGACCAGAACTCTATGGAAACCTGGTAATTGGTTCTGAAGCCCCAAAATGTCATCCAAAATAGGAAAAAGTGAGAGTTAAAGAAAAATAAGTAGATAACTAATATAGATAAAGCAAATCCTTATATATAAAAGTAATAAAGATCTGCGGGGAGCTGTAATCACTGTCTATGTCAGTGTTTCCCAAGCAGGGAGCCTCCAGCTGTTGCAAAGCATGCTGGGAGTTGTAGTTTTGCAACAGCTGGGGGCACCCTGCTTGGGAAACACTGGTCTATGTAGAGGACAGGAGCTTCTTCCGGGTCCTGTACAGAACACACACTGTCCTAATAAAAGTAACATGGAGCCGCCCTCACCTGTTGTCCAAATGAGCAGCTAACCCTGGTACAGGTAAAGAGTACAGAACATGTAATACCTCCCTGTACTGTAGGGGGCGCTACCAGACACCAGTCAGTGCATACACTTCAGTAATACAGGTAAAGAGTACAGAACATGTAATACCTCCCTGTACTGTAGGGGGCGCTACCAGACACCAGTCAGTGCATACACTTCAGTAATACAGGTAAAAGAGTACAGAACATGTAATACCTCCCTATACTGTAGGGGGCGCTACCAGACACCAGTCAGTGTATACACTTCAGTAATACAGGTAAAGAGTACAGAACATGTAATACCTCCCTGTACTGTAGGGGGCGCTACCAGACACCAGTCAGTGCATACACTTCAGTAATACAGATAAAGAGTACAGAACATGTAATACCTCCCTGTACTGTAGGGGGCGCTACCAGACACCAGTCAGTGCATGCACTTCAGTAATACAGGTAAAGAGTACAGAACATGTAATACCTCCCTGTACTGTAGGGGGCACTACCAGACACCAGTCAGTGCATACACTTCAGTAATACAGGTAAAGAGTACAGAACATGTTGTACCTCCCTGTACAGTAGGGAGCGCTACCATACACCAGTCAGTGCATACACTTCAGTAATACAGGTAAAGAGTACAGAACATGTAATACCTCCCTGTACTGTAGGGGGCGCTACCAGACACCAGTCAGTGCATACACTTCAGTAATACATGTAAAGAGTACAGAACATGTTGTACCTCCCTGTACAGTAGGGAGCGCTACCAGACACCAGTCAGTGCACGCACTTCAGTAATACAGGTGTTTTACCAGTGAATGCCCATTCTGATTGGTCAATTCTTCCGGCCATTGACATGTTTCACAGATCTGGACTATCCGTACATTGTATGTTGAGTCTGGTTTCAACTTACAATGGTCCAGAAAAGACCATTGTATGTTGAAACTATTGTTTGTTGAGGGATCACTGTACAGTGATCAAACTTTACTAACGGATAATTCTGCACTAAGGTTTAAAGGAGAACTGGGGCAAAAATTTACTTATACCCTATCCACAAGATAAGGGCTAAGTAGATGTCGGACCCCCCGCGATCTCCGGGATGGGACACAGCGCTCAGTAAGGAGACGGCATGCGCTCCATTCATTTCTATGGGAGCCCCAAAAGGACCCGCGTAAGCTTATTTGTGCCCTTTCTAAGCTTCCCAGGATACTTTGTGCCGTAACTCATGATTAATCATTCCTGTTTTGTATTATTTGCATGTCTGGGCGGATGGAGATTTTGTTTTATATGTTTGCTTTATTATATTTTCTTTCTTACTACTGTGGCCGGTCTTATCTGTACAGATTTTTCATGCATACTGATGTGCAAAGTATGTTTTTTTTAACATGTTATTGTCTATTTTGTACTGACTGTCTGACCATGTAACCAGTGTTTTTAATTGTTTCAATAAAACAAATAAAAAAAGGACCAGAGTACAGCACTCAGGCATCATTGGCGCTCCCTTAGAAATGAATGTAGCGTGTGCAGTCTACACACGCTCCTCAGTGAGAGAGTCGGGGTCCAGTAACGGAGATCAGCTACTTGTCCCCTATCCACAGGCTAAGTTAAATTTGCTGGAGTACTCCTTTAAAGGGGTACTCCGCTGGAAAAAAATATTTCTAAATCAACTGGTGCCAGAAAGTTAAACAGATTTGTTAATTACTTCTATTAAAAAATATTAATCCTTCCACTACTTATCAGCTGCTGTATGCTCTACAAGAAGTTCTTTCCCTTTTGAATTTCCTTTCTATCTGACCACAGTTCTCTCTACTGACACCTCTGTCCATGTCAGGAACTGTCCAGAGTAGAAGAGTTTTGCTATGTGGATTTGCTTGTACTCTGGACAGTTCCTGACATGGACAGAGGTGTCAGCAGAGAGCACTGTGGTCAGACTGAAAGGAAATTCAAAAAGAAAAAAAACTTCCTGTTAAGATTATAGCAGTTGATAAGTACTGGAAGGATTAAGATTTTTTAATAGAAGTAATTTACAAATCTGTTTAACTTTCTGGCACCAGTTGATTTAAAAAAAAATGTTTTCCACCGGAGTACCCCTTTAAATCAACTGGTGACAGAAGGTTAAACAGATTTGTAAATTACTTCTATTTAAAAATCTAAATCCTTCCACTACTTAGCTGCTGTATGTTCCACAGGAAGTTCTTTTCTTTTTGAATTTCCTTTCTGTCTCAACACAGTGCTCTCTGCTGACACCTCTGTCCAGAGTAGGAGAAAATCCCCATAGCAAACCTCTCCTGCTCTGGACAGTTCCTGACATGGACAGAGATGTCAGCAGAGAGCACTGTGGTCAGACTGATAGGAAATTCGAAAAAGAAAAGAACTTCCTGTGGAACATACAGCAGCTAAGTAGTGGAAGGATTTAGATTTTTAAATAGAAGTAATTTACAAATCTGTTTTACCTTCTGGCACCAGTTGATTTAAAGGGGTACTCAGGTGGAAAACATTTTTTTTTAAATCAACTGGTGCCAGAAAGTTAAACAGATTTGTAAATTACTTCTATTAAAAAATATTGATCCTTCCAGTACTTATCAACTGCTCTATTCTCCACAGGAAGTTTTTTTCTTTTTGAATTTCCTTTCAGTCTGACCACAGTGCTCTCTGCTGACACCTCTGTCCAGAGTAGGAGAAAATCCCCATAGCAAACCTATCCTGCTCTGGACAGTTCCTGACATGGACAGAGGTGTCAGCAGAGAGCACTGTGGTCAGACTGAAAGGAAATTCAAAAAGAAAAGAACTGGAAGTACTGGAAGGATCAATATTTTTAAATAGAAGTAATTTACAAATCTGTTTAACTTTCTGGCACCAGTTGATAAAAAATAAATGTGGGTCTTTAGCAGGTCAGTCGGCAGGAGAATCACCAGCTGAAATAATCCAAAAGCGTCAATAAATCCGACATAACAATGACCTCCAGCAGATTGATATTGGGATGATACATTGGCCGTTCTGCAGAGTAATTCTTGCTGAGTCTCAGCATTTCTACATGAGAAGTGAGGCCCTTTATCTACCATTGTGCCAAGGGGCTCATTGAGGAGTTAATTCTGTCACTGTCCTTGGTGGAGTCTGTGGTGCAGTGCGGGGGCTCAGAGAAAGGTTCAGTATATGGCAGCGCTATGTAGACATCCTGGTGCTCACATACAGAGTAGTGATGTAGTATAAAGAAATGGATCATAATGGATCTGTCAGATGGTTAAAGGGGTACTCCACTTGGCAGCGTTTGGAACTAAATGTTCCGAACGCTGTTTTCACGCTGCGGGGGTCGTCCACGTCCCCTCAATGCAAGTCTATGGGAGGGGGCATGACGGCAGTCATGCCCCCTCCCATTGACTTGCATTGAGGGGACGTGACCATGATGTCATGAGGGGCGGGGCCGACCCATGCAGCATGAAAACAGCGTTCACTGGCCAGGGGAGTACCCCTTTAAATGGGTTGTTCAGTGAAAATTATGTTATCCCCAATCTGCTGGGGCCCCCTGCGATCTTTTGAACGGGACCCTGGCTCGCAATGAGGAGCACGTGCTGTAGACGACGCGGCTCATTAGGTTTAGCCTGTTTTCCCTGATTTTTAAGGGGTTTTCCTGTTATATTAGTAGCCCCCCAAGTCGATCACCTGATTAAGGGGGCGTGGCTTCATCCTATTCATTGTGTACCAGCGCCGTCATTTTGTAGTGGCTGTGTCTAGTACTGCAGCTGTTAGTGGCTAAGTGTTATTCAAGTGAGCAGCAATACCAGGCGCAGCCACTACAAAATGTACGGCGCTGTGCCTGCTAAACATGAGAGAAGCCTCTGGAATTGCCCGTGTGCCATTAACCCTTTCCTCCGATTGCTTTGTGTTGAGTTTGAGTCTGATATTGGTGGCCTATACTAAAGTGTCCCTCTCTTTTGAATTTTTTTTCGTTTGTCACAGAGACATGTCAAAAAGTTTTGATCGGTCAGGGTCTCAGTGCTGAGACCATGACTGATCAGTTCTCTCCAGCTTGCAGTGATCTCTGTCCTGTGGCCCTATTATAAGTCTATGGGTCTGTTCTGTGAAGCCGGACATAGGTCGCTGAGAGCTTGGGAGTGGAGCGCACCATCACTTGCTTCCCATAGCTCATTCTGCTGGTCAGTGGAGACCTCCACTGATCAAAACGTTTGACGTGTCCCTGTGAAAATTTTAATTTGTTTTAAATGACGGGAACACTTGAAAGAAAGGTGATCAGCCTTAAAGTCCTATAACACCCATTTGAAGTGTACCTGTCATTTAAAAAAACATGTCACAGCAGCTGAATGGAGATTGGTGCCGTACACTTCTCCGCACTCATTCTCCTGATTTGGGGGTCTCAGCACATTGGCGTATGTGTTCCCTTCATGAGGCCTAGTAGGACTTCAACTGGCACGTTTATCTGCTCATTGCTTGCAACTGTGACCCAATAACCTCCAAGCTGCAATAGTTAAAGAGGTACTCCATAATTGTCTGGTCACAGGGGTCTGACCTCATGGACCCCTCATGATTTCCTGAATGGTGTCCTGACTCTCCTCGTGCACAGAGCAGGGTTGACACGCTACCTCTATGCATCTGTAAAGGGCTCGTGTATCTCTGGCGCTCCCATAGACATGCATAGAGGGAGCCGTGTCAACTCCGCTCTGTGCACAAGGAAAGTCTGTCAGACACTTGTTTTCTGTGTAACTATTGATTGTCCTCGCTGCTGAGTCTTACTGATGCGTTCTATAGATGTATGACCTAGCTTTATGTCCCCACAGGGATCCTGTACATCAACCCCGCAGACCTGGGCTGGAACCCACCAGTCACGAGCTGGATAGACAAGCGGGAGGTCCAGTCCGAGAGAGCCAATCTGACCATTCTGTTTGACAAGTATCTGCCTGCGTGCTTGGACACTCTCCGAACCAGGTAATGATTAGGGCTGAAACAACTAATCGATTAATCGGCAACTAATTGATTATGAAAAATGTTGTCGATTAATCAGTTGGTCGTAGAGCTGGGCGGTATGACCAAATATGTGTAAATCATGTTACCCGCCAGCGCTGTTCTGCTCCCCCCCACCAAATCATGTTACCTGCCAGCGCTGTCCTGCTCCCCCCCACCAAATCATGTTACCTGCCAGAGCTGTTCTGCTCCCCTCCCACCACCACCAAATCATGTTACCTGCCAGCGCTGTTCTGATCCCCCCCCCCACCACCAAATCATGTTACCTGCCAGCGCTGTCCTGCTCCCCCCCACCAAATCATGTTACCCGCCAGCGCTGTTCTGCTCCCCCCACCACCAAATCATGTTACCCGCCAGCGCTGTTCTGCTACCCCCCACCACCAAATCATGTTACCCGCCAGCGCTGTTCTGCTCCCCCCCACCAAATCATGTTACCCGCCAGCGCTGTTCTGCTCCCCCCCACCAAATCATGTTACCCGCCAGCGCTGTTCTGCTCCCCCCCCACCACCACCAATTCCTGTTACCTGCCAGCGCTGTCCTGCTCCCCCCACCAAATCATGTTACCCGCCAGCGCTGTTCTGCTCCCCCCATCACCAAATCATGTTACCCGCCAGCGCTGTTCTGCTCCCCCCCCACCACCAAATCATGTTACCCGCCAGCGCTGTTCTGCTCCCCCCCAATTATCAGCCCAACGGGGTACGACTCACATATGTCACCCGCAAACACTGCCCTCCTCCTCTTTGTTGGGGGCCGCCGGCGCTGGAACTCTATACTGTACGCCAGTGGTCTCCAACCTGCGGACCTCCAGATGTTGCAAAACTACAACTCCCAGCATGCCCGGACAGCCAACGGCTGTCCGGGCATGCTGGGAGTTGTAGTTTTGCAACAGCTGTAGGTCAGCAGGTTTGAGACTGCTGCTGTACGCTGTATCCCTATGCCCGGGCTGCAAAAGATAAAGAAAATAAACTTTAACTTACCTACGTCAGCCTTACACTGGGGACGGGAACGTCGGACAGCCGTCAGCCTATCACTGGCAGGAGCAATGTGATAGGTTAAACGCACTGTCATGTAAGAAATCAGCCAGAGCTCCTTACATGACAGTGGGCTCAGCCTATCACTGGCCGGGGCGGGACATCGCTCCGGCCGGTGATAGGCTGACGTCTGTCCGACGTTCCCGTCCCCAGCGTAAGGCCGACGTCGGTAAGTTAAAGTTTATTTTCTTTATCTTTTGCAGCCCGGGCACAGGGATACAGCGTACAGCAGTGGCCTCAAACCTGTGGACCTCCAGCTGTTGCAAAACTACATCTCCCAGCATGCCCGGACAGCCGTTGGCTGTCCGGGCATGCTGGGAGTTGTAGTTTTGCAACATCTGGAGGTCCACAGGATGGAGACCACTGGCGTGCAGTATAGAGTTCCATCGCCGGAGGCCCCAAACCAAGAGGAGGAGGGCAGTGCTTGCAGGTGACATCGGTGAGTAGTACCCTGCTGGGCTGATCATTAATTGGGGGGGAGCAGAACAGCGCTGGCGGGTAACATGATTTGGGGGGGGGATGCAGAACAGCATTGGCGGGTAACATGATTTGGGGGGGAGGATGCAGAACAGCGCTGGCGGGTAACATGATTTGGGGGGGGGGAGCAGAACAGCGCTGGCGGGTAACATGATTTGGTGGGGGGGGAGCAGAACAGCGCTGGCGGGTAACATGATTTGGTGGGGGGGGGGAGCAGAACAGCGCTGGCGGGTAACATGATTTGGGGGGGGGCAGAACAGCGCTGGCGGGTAACATGATTTGGTGGGGGGGGAGCAGAACAGCGCTGGCGGGTAACATGATTTGGTGGGGGGGGAGCAGAACAGCGCAGGTGGGTAACATGATTTGGTGGGGGGGGAGCAGAACAGTGCTGGCGGGTAACATGATTTGGTGGTGGTGGGGGGGGAGCAGAACAGCGCTGGCAGGTAACTTGATTTGGTGGAGGGGGAGAATAGAACAGCGCTCGCGGGTCAAATATGATTAGTTCCCCGATGTGGGGACAGCGCATCGCTGGGCTGATAATTCATTCCCAAGGGGGAGGGGACCAACCGGTATTGCAGTATGGGAAATATTTATATCGTGCAGCACAAAAATGTCGGTATTCGGTATGAACCGGTATACCCCCCAGCCCTAGTTGGTCGATTAGTTGGTCAGCCAATTTCTAAAGTTCCCATACACTTCTCCATTATGACTCTGTATGTGTGCACCTGTGGTCCTCGGCAGTCTGTTTAGTGAAGAGGGGCCCAGCACACAATCCTCTGCAGCTTTCTGTAGCTCCTTTCTGCACCTATGGTTAGTCCTTGGATTTCGGGTTCTGTGCTAAAGGCCATTCTCCCAATAGTTATAGAGAGAAGATGCAGGGTGGAAGATTATGTGTTCTGGCCCCTTCTTCACTAAATGGGCTGCAGGGGGTACGTAGGATGGACATCCAGGGAAAGTGCTGCCCCTCCTATCTGGCTACAGGTGAAAAATACAGGTAAAAAACAGGTAGGGGGTACAGCCTTGGCTGTCCGGGCATGTTGTTTTGCAACAGCTGGAGACACACTGTGTGGAAAACACTGCACTAAGGAGTATGCAGGCACATCACCAACAGCAGCACAGAGTATTATAGGAGAGGACAGTACTCTGAGGAGACACCATATTACCTACTCATGTTATTATTTTAATGTACAAAATATTGTTTTCCAAGTTATAATATTTAATAGGGTCGAGCTTTTATTTTCCCTCCCTCTATTGTTCTCATATAATTCTCTTAATTATTTTTTTCCCTTTCATGCGCTAAACGCAGCAGCCGATTTCCTGACGGTTTTTACTATCAAACTCCACCGTGCGCCCACACATTTCCTCCCTGCTGGTAGCAAGTGAAGTCTAAATTATTCCCATCGTGGTTAAAAAAAAAAAAAAGACAAAGAAACCTGTATTTCTAATTCTGGCTGTTTACAGCCTCTAGTACATGTGCTACCCTGGTTAACGTTTTCCACATATTCACCTCGTACAGGGGGCCGCCATTGAGTAGCGGGGGTGAACGACCGACTATTACGTACAGAATGTATTTCCCGGGATCCTTATTTTTCCAGTGAACACACAGCATGGCGGTTTACTGAATAGAAATAATCATCAGGCTTCAACGCGTTTACAGTTCCCAGATCCGTGAATATGGGCATCTGTTCTCCGGCTTCTCGAAACGCACCGCGCATCATCCGGACGTGTGCGCATTATAGTTAACATTCATTCCTGTATAGGGACGGGAAACAAACATCTGCTTGTTATTTTCCTCCAGTGACACATTTCGTATATCCCAGTATAAAAGTCGTCTCTAAGGTCCTCTCTGCTGCACTGAGGAAATCCACAAATAATCAAAGACTAGCCGCTCGCTAGTCACAAATTCTATCTGTGTTTAGTTATACAGAATTGGTTGTCTGTATGGTCACCAATGCAGCGAATTCTAAAGATGCCACACAGCTTAGGCCCTATTTACATCGCATATAGGCTGCCAGTATATCAGTACAGTGGTCCCTCAAGTTACAATATTAAAGGGGTACTCCGGTGAAAACCTTTTTTCTTTTAAATCAACTGGTGGCAGAAAGTTAAACAGATTTGTAAATTACTTCTATTAAAAAATCTTAATCCTTCCAGTACTTATTAGCTGCTGAATGCTACAGAGGAAATTCCTTTCTTTTTGGAACACTAATGACATCACGAGCACAGTGCTCTCTGCTGACATCTCTGTCCATTTTAGCTACCATGCATAGCAGATGTATGCTAAGGGCAGCATGGTGGTTCAGTGGTTAGCACTGTGGCCTTGCAGTGCTGGGGACTTGGGTTCAAATCCCACTAAGGACAACAATAAATAAAGCATTATTATTATTATAATAACGACAGCAGAGAGAACTGTGCTCGTAATGTCATCAGAGAACATTCCAAAAAGAAAAGAATTTCCTCTGTAGTATTCAGCAGCTAATAAGTACAGGAAGGATTAAGATTTTTTTAATAGAAGTAATTTACAAATATGTTTAACTTTCTGCCACCAGTTGATTTAAAAGAAAAAGGTTTTCACCGGAGTACCCCTTTAATGGGGTATTCCAGGCAAAAACTTTTTTTTATATATCAACTGGCTCCGGAAAGTTAAACAGATTTGTAAATTACTTCTATTAAAAAATCCTAATCCTTCCAATAGTTATTAGCTTCTGAAGTTTTCTGTCTAACTGCTCAATGATGATGTCACGTCCCGGGAGCTGTGCATGATGGGAGAATATCCCCATAGGAGCTGGACAGCTCCCGGGACGTGAGTCATCAGAAAGCAGTTAGACAGAAAACAGCAACTCAACTTCAGAAGCTAAGAACTATTGGAAGGATTAAGATTTTTTAATAGAAGTCATTTACAAATCTGTTTAACTTTCCGAAGCCAGTTGATATGTAAAAAAAAGTTTTTGCCTGGAATACCCCTTTAATTGGTTCTGGGACGACCATTGTATGTTGAGACCAGAACTCTATGGAAACCTGGTAATTCGTTCTAAAGGCACCAAAATGTCATCCAAAAATAGGAAAAAGTGAGAATTAAAGAAAAATAAGTAGAAAACTAATACAGATATAAAAGTAATAAAGATCTGCTGGGAGCTGTAAATCACGGTCTATGTCAGTGTTTCCCAAGCAGTGAGCCTCCAGCTATTGCAAAACTACAACTCCCAGCATGCCCGGACAGCCAAAGGCTGTCCGGGCATGCTGGGAGTTGTAGTTTTGCAACAGCTGGGGGCTCCCTGCTTGGGAAAAACTGGTCTATGTAGAGGACAGGAGCTTCTTCAGGGTCCTGTACAGTACATGCAATGTCTAATAAAGTAACATGGAGTCTCCCTCACCTGCTGTCCAATGGAGCAGCAAACCCTGGAACAGGTAAAGTGTACAGAACATTTAATACCTCCCTGTACTGTAGGGGGCGCTACCAGACACCAGTCAGTGCATACACTTCAGTAATACAGGTAAAGTGTACAGAACATGTAATACCTCCCTGTACAGTAGGGGGCGCTACCAGACACCAGCCAGTACATACACTTCAGTAATACAGGTAAAGAATACAGAACATGTAATACCTCCCTGTACTGTAGGGGGCACTACCAGACACCAGTCAGTGCATACACTTCAGTAATACAGGTAAAGAGTACAGAACATGTAATACCTCCCTGTACTGTAGGGGGCGCTACCAGATACCAGTCAGTGCATACACTTCAGTAATACAGGTAAAGAGTACAGAACATGTAATACTTCCCTGTACTGTAGGAGGCGCTACCAGACACCAGTCAGTGCATACGCTTCAGTAATACAGGTAAAGAATACAGAACATGTAATACCTCCCTGTACTGTAGGGGGCGCTACCAGACACCAGTCAGTGCAATACACTTCAGTAATACAGGTAAAGTGTACAGAACATGTAATACCTCCCTGTACAGTAGGGGGCGCTACCAGACACCAGTCAGTGCATGCACTTCAGTAATACAGGTAAAGAGTACAGAACATGTAATACCTACCTGTACTGTAGGGGGCGCTAACAGACATCAGTCAGTACATACGCTTCAGTAATACAGGTAAAGAGTACAGAACATGTAATACCTCCCTGTACTGTAGGGGGTGCTACCAGACACTAGTCAGTGCATACACTTCAGTAATACAGGTAAAGAGTACAGAACATGTAATACCTCCCTGTACTGTAGGGGGCACTACCAAACACCAGTCAGTGCATACACTTCAGTAATACAGGTAAAGAATACAGAACATGTAATACCTCCCTGTACTGTAGGGGGCACTACCAGACATCAGTCAGTGCATACGCTTCAGTAATACAGGTAAAGAGTACAGAACATGTAATACCTCCCTGTACTGTAGGGGGCACTACCAGACACTAGTCAGTGCATACACTTCAGTAATACAGGTAAAGAATACAGAACATGTAATACCTCCCTGTACTGTGGGGGGTTGCTACCAGACATCAGTCAGTGCATACACTTCAGTAATACAGGGGTTTTACCAGTAAATTGCCCATTCTGATTGATCAGTTCTTCCGGCCATTGACACGTTTCACAGATCTGCACTGTCTGTACATTGTATGTTGAGTCTGGTTTCAAGTTACAATGGTCCAGAAAAGACCATTGTAAGTTGAAACTATTGTATGTTGAGGCCATTGTAAGTGGAGGGATCATTGTATATCATAAAAAGGTACACTAACGTAGCATGCTCATTGAATTAAAGGGGTATTCTGGGCAAAAATATTTTCTCCACTATCCAAAGGATAGGGGATAAGGTGTCTGCAATGCTTTTGCCCCGAATACCCCTTTAAATGTAATAACCATAGTCTACTAGTGACCTTTTCCTATACGTACATTCTTTTTGTGTGGGAGTCATGGTTGTCTGCTTCTCTTTTGAGTCTTGCACAGGAATAGTGTATTTTCCAGAGATGGGCCGAACATAGTCACTAGTAGGATACATTTGGTATACAATGATCCCTCAACTTACAATGGCCTCAACATACAATAGTTTCAACATACAATGTTTTTTTTCTGGACCATTGTAACTTGAAATCAGACTCAACATACAATATACAGACAGTCCAGATCTGTGAAATGTGTCACAACTGGAGGAACTGACCAATCAGAATGGGCATCTTACTGGTATATCACCTCTGTTACTGAAGTGCCTGCACTGACTGGCTGTCTGGTAGCGCCCCCTACAGTACAGGGAGATATTACATGTTCTGTACTCTTTACCTGCATTACTGAAGTGTATGTACTGACTGGTGTCTGGTAGTGCCCCCTACAGTACAGGGAGGTATTACATGTTCTGTACTCTTTACCTGTATTACTGAAGTGTATGTACTGACTGGTGTCTGGTAGCGCCCTCTACAGTACAGGGAGATATGACATGTTCTGTACTCTTTACCTGTATTACTGAAGTGTATGCACTGACTGGTGTCTGGTAGTGCCCCCTACAGTATAGGGAGGTATTACATGTTCTGTACACTTTACCTGTATTACTGAAGTGTATGCACTGACTAGTGTGTGGTAGCGCCCCCTACAGTACAGGGAGGTATTACATGTTCTGTACTCTTTACCTGTATTACTGAAGTGTATGCAGTGACTGATGTCTGGTAGCACCCCCTACAGTACAGGGAGTTATTACATGTTCTGTACTCTTTACCTGTATTACTGAAGTGTATGTACTGACTGGTGTCTGGTAGCGCCCCCTGCAGTACAGGGAGGTATTACATGTTCTGTACTCTTTACCTGTATTACTGAAGTGTATGCACTGACTGGTGTCTGGTAGCTCCCCCTACAGTACAGGGAAGTATTACATGTTCTGTACTACTCCTTACCTGTATTACTGAAGTGTATGCACTGACTGGTGTGTGGTAGCGCCCCCTACAGTACAGGGAAGTATTACATGTTCTGTACTCTTTACCTGTATTACTGAAGTGTATGCAGTGACTGGTGTCTGGTAGCGCCCCCTACAGTACAGGGAGGTATTACATGTTCTGTACTCTTTACCTGTATTACTGAAGTGTATGCAGTGACTGGTGTCTGGTAGCGCCCCCTACAGTACAGGGAGGTATTACATGTTCTGTACTCTTTACCTGTATTACTGAAGTGTATGCACTGACTGGTGTCTGGTAGCTCCCCCTACAGTACAGGGAAGTATTACATGTTCTGTACTACTCCTTACCTGTATTACTGAAGTGTATGCACTGACTGGTGTCTGGTAGCTCCCCCTACAGTACAGGGAGGTATTACATGTTCTGTACTCTTTACCTGTATTACTGAAGTGTATGCACTGACTGGTGTCTGGTAGCGCCCCCTACAGTACAGGGAGGTATTACATGTTCTGTACTCTTTACCTGTATTACTGAAGTGCATGCACTGACTGGTGTCTGGTAGCGCCCCCTACAGTACAGGGATGTATTACATGTTCTGTACTCTTTACCTGTATTACTGAAGTGTATTGCACTGACTGGTGTCTGGTAGCGCCCCCTACAGAACAGGGAGGTATTACATGTTCTGTACTCTTCACCTGTATTACTGAAGTGTATGTACTGACTGGTGTCTGGTAGCGCCCCCTACAGTACAGGGAGGTATTACATGTTCTGTACTCTTTACCTGTATTACTGAAGTGTATGCAGTGACTGGTGTCTGGTAGTGCCCCCTACAGTATAGGGAGGTATTACATGTTCTGTACTACTCCTTACCTGTGCCAGGGTTAGCTGCTCCTTTGGACACCAAGTAAGGGCGGCTCCATTTGGGACCCTGTGTGTACTGTATAGGACCCTGAAGAAGCTCCTGTCCTCTACATAAACCATTGTTTCCCAACCAGGGTGCCTCCAGTTGTTGCAAAACTACAACTCCCAGCATGCCCGGACAGCCAACGGCTGTCCGGGCATGCTGGAAGTTGTAGTTTTGCAACAGCTGGAGGCACCCTGGTTGGGAAACACTGACATAGACAGCTCTTTCTTACTTTTATATGTAAGGATTTGCTTTATCTATATTAGTTATCTACTTATTTTTCTTTAATCCTCACTTTTTCCTATTTTTGGATGACATTTTGGTGGCTTCAGAACCAATTACCAGGTTTCCATAGAGTTCTGGTCTCAACATACAATATTAATTGGTTCCAGGACAACCATTGTATGTTGAAACCATTGTAACTTGAGGGACCACTGTATTAAACTCAAAGAACCTGCTGCAAGTACGCCACCAAAAACATCAGCATACCTTTTTTTCCCCAATAAGCCCAAGTATATACAGCCCAAACATGATGTAGAGATTCTGAATGTAAAAAACAAAAGAGATGTGCGCTCTCGTATAGTACGTTCCGATATAGAAGCTAAGCACCAGCCAAGAAGCGCCTTACTGCATAGTGTAAAGAATTGGAGTCTCTAGTTGACCACCGAGCTGATGTTAAACTTTATTTTATATTTATTTTATACTCCTATAAACCAGATTCAAGAAGATTATACCCGTTCCAGAGCAGAGCATGGTCCAGATGTTGTGTTACCTACTGGAATGTCTCCTGACCAAAGAGAACACCCCCCCTGACTGCCCCAAGGAGCTCTACGAGCTGTACTTTGTCTTTGGCGCGGTGTGGGCCTTCGGAGGAGCGATGTTCCAGGATCAGGTATAGAGATTGCTGTTGCGGTTTTATTCCAGTCATGTATATTATTTTTGTGCCCATGTCTTGTCATCCCCTTGCCCCCCCCTGTGAGTGTTCCTGGAAGCTCCGCTTATGTTTCAGGGAACAGAACATTGAACAATAAGCGCTAATAACCTTTACTGAGTAACAGTGTTTTTCCCACCACGTTTTCAGCCTATGGCTGCCAGATCCGGCTGGGGGAGGGGAAAAACGTGCGCTCCTGTACACCAGCCGGACCGGCGCTTAAATCCAATGACTTTAATGAGTCCGTTTGACTCCGGTCGGCTCATTTCAGCTCTGTATCCGGTTTTGTGACCAGACCTACGGTTTTAGGTCCGGTCAGAAAACCGGATATGGGTTGATAATGAGCCGACCGGAGTGACGGTGACTCCGATCGGCTCTTTAAAGTCAATGGATTTCAGCACCAGTCCAGCTGGGGTACAGGAGCGCATGGTTTTCCCCACCCCCAGCCGGATCCAGCAGCCGTAGGCTGAAAACGTGGTGTGAAAGCACCCTAACAAGGGACGAGAATTGTCTCGAATACATGTTATGTCGTATAGAGCCAAGTCAGTCTGGGGGGGCGTGATGGCTCCCGAATCACAGTGCAAATAACTGCAATACATTCAAGGAGATACATACCTCGGGCCCAATAAAAATTCTACTTCCTACAACATCATGTATCATACAAATGCACAGAACCACTTCTTCTGTATACTGGGTGTAATCCTCAGTATCTGCTCTTATTCTGTATATATATATATATATATATATATATATATATATATATATAAAACCAAAAAACTGTTGCTGTATATTTAGCCCAGCAGCCTGCACCTGTAAGCCAGGTCTTTACATTAGTTTGGAATCAATAGTGCTGGCCAACGTATTCTTTGGTTGTATTACACATACGGGGGAGTGGCTACCTCCATGTTGGCTCTTGCACCCCACCCACCTCTATCAGGTGTATATAAGGTGTCTGGGATGTTTCAGACCTTGCAATCCCTGCTGTACTGTTCACACAGAGGCATATTCATAGTGTAGGGTCCGTCCCAGAATGAGGTCACCTTACCGTGGTGGGACGGTCCACGCTATTTGGCGCCAAATTCGCAAGCTAAGTACCTCATAATTTCTTAGTTTCATATTTTCATTTGTTGCACTACAGCTGTATAGCTTTTCATGTTCTTTCTATATAATCATGTTTTATCTATATACTCATGTTTCATCTATATCTTTGTGCTAGCAGTGTGCTGCTGTATTCTCCTGTTGCTGTATATATATATATATATATATATATATATATATATATAGATATATACACTGCACAGTACCGCTTCTTCTGTATACCGGGTGTAGTCCTCAGTATCTGTTCTTATTCTGTATATATATATGGACACTGCACAGTACCACTTCTCTTGTCCTGTATACTGGGTGTTATCCTCAGTATCCACTCTTGTTCTGTGTGTGTGTGTGTGTGTGTGTATATATATATATATATATATATATATATATATAGCAACAGAAGAATACAGCAGCACACTGTTAGCACAAAGATATAGATAAAACATGAGTATATAGATACAACATGAAAAGCTATACAGCTATAGTGTAATAAATGGAAATAAAAAATTATGAAGTTATGAAATAGTGAGATACTTAGCTTGCAATTTGGCGGCCAAAAAGCTTGGACCGTCCCACCGCGGTAAGGTGGCCTCATGGGACGGACCCTACACTATGAATATGCCTCTGTGTGATCAGTTCAGCAGGCATTGCAGGATCTGAAACATCCAAGGCACCTTATATACACCTGATAGAGGTGGGTGGGGTGCAAGAGCCAACATGGAGGCAGCCACTCCCCCGTATGTGTAATACAGACAAAAGGATAAGTCAGCCAACACTATTGATTCCAAACTATTGTATGCAGTGTATATACATACACTGCACAGTACCACTTCTCTTGTCCTGTATACTGGGTGTTATCCTCAGTATCCACTCTTGTTCTGTGTGTAATATATATATATATATATATATATATATACACACACACTGCACAGTACCACTTCTCTTGTCCTTGGTTAAGGAGTGTTGGATGCTGGAGATCCCGCCAAGTATTAATAATCTGGAGTGTACGCCGCCGGCATTGCAGCAGAACAAGGCTTGTTGTCTGGAGGTAATTCCATTGTCTTCCGGCCCTGGTTAATGTTTTAGGATTCGCTCAGATGTAATCTTATGGTGCAGCGCCGGGCTCCGCTCTGGATACAACATCATTGGCTGCTCACAATATAGAAGAATGATGGGGATTACTGTAACCAGCGTGTACTGTTTCCATTCAGCAACATATTTCACTCTGCTTTCGAACACAACGTTAATCTAGAGGCCGGCCCGAAAGATGCCGAGGAAATAAAGATAATGGGATTACGGAGGAAAATGAGGAGGAGGCAGATGTGAGAACAAGACAGAATGACAATAATTTGAGTTAAACTGTTCTCCTCCTATAGTCCTGTTAAAGGGACAGATCACAGCACAAAACAATGTTCTAATAAATTTCCCGTCATGTCCTGATCACTGATGATGGGAGACGGGGGGGGGGGGGGAGGGGGTCCTGTACAGCAGGAGAGAGAGGCTCTACAGTAAGAGTAGTTACAGTGGGAGAGATGGGTTGCCATTTTCTACAGTAAGACCAGACACACCATGAGGAAGAGAGTGGAGGTGTTTTCTACAGTAAGAGCAGTTAGAATAGATTGGTTTAGAGTGCTATTCTTTACAGTAATGGTAGTCACAACATAAGGGAGAGGGGTGCAGGAGTTCTCAACAAGAAGAGCAGTTACAAAGGGAAAGACGGGATGAGTGCCCTTCTTTACAGTGGTAGTAATCCCAGCAGAGGGTGGAGGGGTTCTCTACAGAAAGAGCAGAAGAGAGAGTGTGGATGCTGTTCACTTCCATAAAAGTCTTTACAGTAAAAGTAGTTTGAACGGGTGGAGGTGGTCTCTACAGAAAAACAGTTACAGTGGGTGAGAGGGGTGATGTTCTCTACAGTAAGTGTAGTCACAGCAGGAGGAAGAGGTTGGAGGTGTTCTCTACAGTAAAAGAAGTTGCAGTGGGTAAGAGGGGTGATGTAGTCACAAGCAGGAGGGAGAGGGGTGCAGGAGTTTCCTACAGTAAGAGTAAATACAATGGATGAGTTGGGCTGTTCTCTACCGTATAAGTTGTCACAGCAGAAAGGAGAGGGTGGAGTGTTTTCTACAGTAAGAGTAATTACAATGGGTGAGATGGGGTGCTGTTCTCTACAGTATAAGTAGTCACAACAGAAGGGAAAGGGTGGAGATGTTTTCTGCAGTAAGAGTATTTACAATGGTTGAGGTGGGGTTCTGGTCTCTATAATAAGAGTATTCACAGCAGGAGGGGTGCCAGAGTTTTCTACAGTAAGAGCAGTTACAATGAAAGATAGAGGATGGATACTGTTTTCTACGGTATTAATAATCACACCAAGAGGAAGAGGGATGGAGGTGTTCTCTACAGTAAGAGCAGTTACAATGAAAGTGAGGGGGCCCATTCTTTACTGTAAGAATACTCATAGCCGGAGAGGGATTTTCTACAGAAAGAGCTGTTACAGTGGGAAAGAAAGGAGGTGCCATTATTTACAAAAAGAAGGGTCTCAGGAGGTGGGAGGGAGCAAAGCCCTGTTATTGAGAACCTAATCAGGGACCCAGAAAACAAATCTCTCTCCTTAGAAGCTGGCAGAGTCCTCTCAGCTTCTCAGCATAACAAAAAGCGGCCACGTGATGCCATGAAGTCTTGTATATATGAGGGGCCGCTGGGGTCAGTTGGTTGAGTTTTCCTACACCTCTGTCCTTATATGATCATACACAGAAGGTTGACCATGGGGGAATCTATAAGCACCTGCGTCTATAAGTTTTGCAGAAAGTAAGACGACCCCCCCCCACCCCCCCCCCCCCCCCGCTTCCCTTTCTTCCCTCTCCACCTGGGATTACGTGTTAAAAGAAGGGAAAAAAACTATTCAATAAAAATACCATTTCTTCCCAGCTCCGGTTCCTCCCTGTGGATCGGCCTAAGGTCGCTCATTTCAATTCCGCACTTTACGTTTTAATCTCTTGCCAACCCATTTAATCGATATTAAGAGGCTTGCAAATGTCAAGGCTTTTGTTGTAAAAAGGGGAAGAAAAAAAAAAGGTTAAAACCGGCTTCTGCAAATAAAATTACTTTAAGCCCTTTATCGGGCCGGCGGCTCCCTCGCTGCTATCTGAAGAATGCTCATATCCTCAAACGCCGTCCCTTTAACACCTGGATGAAGGATGGTTAATCCCAGGATCACTGAGGGAAATGCAGCGGCCATGTTCATAGAAGGTAAAATACTCCATGTATGAAGTGGTCTCGGTTCTTTTGTTGCCCTCAATATGCGGCCAAACATCCCTAACCAAACACTTTTTAAGAACCCTACACAATAGAGTCCTGTTTTGGACTGTTTTCTTATAGGAGTACGCCAGGGAAGTGTGTGTGTGTATATATGTGTGTATATAAATATATATTGATAGATAGATATAGATACACTACACACAAATATAAAAAAAAGCTTCAAAGCCACCACACTACCTGGATATGCTCCCTGTAAACCATCCTGCCTCATATGCATGGCTCCTGTGGCCCCTGTTGTCTTCTCTGGCTGCTTGATATTCTTTGCCATCCTTCCCTCCCCTTGTCTACATCTCCCAGCAAATATTGCAGCTCTTCTCTGCCAGCCAGCTCCCTCTCTGAGAGCAGCCCCCACCCTCCACATCTGAGCAGCAGAGAGAGATTCAGTGTGTCCCAGCAAACATTGCAGCTCTGCTCTGCCAGCCAGTTCCCTCTCTGATAGAAGCCCCCACCCTCCACATCTGAGCAGCAGAGAGAGATTCAGTGTGTCCCAGCAAACATTGCAGCTCTGCTTTGCCAGCCAGCTCTCTCTCTGAGAGTAGCCCCCACCCTCCATGTCTTAGCAGCAGAAAGAGATTCAACGTGTGATTGGCTAAGGCTGCACACACCTTCCAGTTTTCATCACTAAAGAGAACATGACTCATCAGGGTAGGGTAGAAACCACTTGGTCTGTGTCTCTCAGGAGGGTGGGGGCTGCTGTTAGAGAGGGTTTTGGACAGCGTGGATGGCTGGATGATGTAATTCCCTTACTTCATGCTTGTAAGTGACAACCAAAGAGGGAAAACTGCTCTATATAGCTATGAATGATATTTAGCCAATAAAATAGGTTGATGAGAGGGAAGGGGTGGACTATGGGTTTAGTTTCCTAGAGTACCCCTTTAATCCCACTCCCGATGAATTTCTGACCTTATCCGCCTGCTCCCTTAACATGTAACATATAATCACGCCTGCTTTCACATATATTCTTACTGGTGCTTTCTACTGCAAAAACATGGCTGTCAGTAATTTACAGAGACTAAAATATGAGTATGTGTGCCTGTGTGTAAATTGATGAAGCTATACGATGTGTCACCCAGCTTTTTCATACTCCTGAATGGGATATCTGCTTATAGCTGTACAGATACACTTCAGAACTTATATAATAGTCCCTGTAATGGTGGCCACGTGTTTGCTGTATTCACAGATGTTCCATTCAGTAGTCTGGAAAAGCTGTGTCTGTCAGTCTGACCCTGTAATCATTACACACATACTGTCATGGGGCCCAAACTATTTAAACTGTGAGAACCCACCCCTGGAAAAGTGTCAGGGATTCTGTACCACTCTAACTAAAGACTAGGTTGGCACCTTACCCAGAGCTCTCTGGTGCCCACACAAACCAAACTTGCCACAGGTGACCTGGATCCAACAGTTCATTCAAATCATGGTTTTACATGAATATTTACCATCCTTTTGTCGCTCTCTAAATATACTGTGTATAACACTATATATGTTTACTATAAAGCACAGTGCTGTACAGGACAACAATGAGATAGACAGCTTTGTACTCAGGTCCTTTTATGCCACTGTCCTGTGTATATAAGACCCCGTCACCCCAGGGAGGGGTCTTCACCCTGTCATTTCTCTCTGCGGACATGCATTTACGTCTCCCCCCTGCTTCCAAAGATGTAGGCCCCCCTAATAATTGCAATTGCAAATAGATAGAGAGCCGGCACTGTAGTGTAGTCTGGCGATCCTGTGGTGTGCTGAAGCTGCGCTGTTATGAATGGACGGGTGGTGCGGCATAAGTGTCAGGGGTGCGCTTACATGGAACATGTAGTGTAGCTAAATGCGACGAGTAAGAAAGTACATAAACGCACTCACCCGGTTTCATGCCAAAGAAGCGGTAACTTTATTCCTGCAGTTACATGGAATACAGGAATCAAGGTCGGGAAGAGAAAGGAGGTAGAGCTTGGCCGAGTTCTACCTCCTTTCTCTTCCCGACCTTGATTCCTGTAATCCATGTAACTCCTGGAATAAAGTTACCCCTTCTTTGGCATGAAACCGGGTGAGTGCGTTTATGTACCCTCTAATAATTGTGTGTGTATGGGTTGTGATTCTATTCCGATGTACATGAAATCTATATTTGTGACATTGAATCTTTCCCATGTTTTCTTTCTTTAGTTGATAGACTACAGAGTGGAGTTCAGTAAATGGTGGACAACAGAATTCAAGACCATCAAGTTCCCATCCCAGGGCACCGTCTTTGACTATTACATCGACCCAGAGACCAAGAAGTTTGAGCCATGGTCGAAACTCATCCCCAAGTTTGAATTTGATCCAGATATGCCCCTACAGGTCAGGTCCATAGAAAATAAAATATCCTGTCTTATAACATTTCTGCATAGTGAAGTCTGTGAACATTGAAATTGATTGCATTTAAAGGGGTATTTCTGTATTAAAAGAATGTAATTTAAGTAAGACTTTCACCCCATATATAGCTTACTAATATAGTGTTGTCACATATTGTACTGGGTTCAGGGTAGTTTTTGTCCATGGAGGGGTGTCTCTAGGAGAATGCTCAGTACAGAGAGCGATTCAGCAGCGAGTGACATGTGCATGTGCCAGCACGCTCAGTACAGACACCGATTCAGCAGCAAGTGACATGAGCATGTGCCAGCACGCTCAGTACAGAGAGCGATTCAGCAGCGAGTGACATGTGCATGTGCCAGCACGCTCAGTACAGAGACCGATTCAGCAGCGAGTGACATGTACATGTGCCAGCACGCTCAGTACAGAGACCGATTCAGCAGCGAGTGACACGTGCATGTGCCAGCACGCTCAGTACAGAGAGCGATTCAGCAGCGAGTGACATGTACATGTGCCAGCACGCTCAATACAGACACCGATTCAGCAGCGAGTGACATGTGCATGTGCCAGCACGCTCAGTACAGAGAGCGATTCAGCAGCGAGTGACATGTGCATGTGCCAGCACGCTCAGTACAGAGACTGATTCAGCAGCGAGTGACATGTGCATGTGCAAGCGCGCTCAGTAGACACCGATTCAGCAGCGAGTGACATGAGCATGTGCCAGCACGCTCAGTACAGAGAGCGAGCGAGTGACATGTGCATGTGCCAGCACGCTCAGTACAGAGACCGATTCAGCAGCGAGTGACATGTGCATGTGCCAGCATGCTCAGTACAGAGAGCGATTCAGCAGCGAGTGACATGTGCATGTGCCAGCACGCTCAGTACAGAGAGCGATTCAGCAGCGAGTGACATGTGCATGTGCCAGCACGCTCAGTACAGAGAGCGATTCAGCAGCGAGTGACATGTGCATGTGCCAGCACGCTCAGTACAGAGACTGATTCAGCAGCGAGTGACATGTGCATGTGCCAGCACGCTCAGTACAGAGAGCGATTCAGCAGTGAGTGACACATTCATGTGCCAGCATGTTCAGTACAGAGAGCGATTCAGCAGCGAGTGACATGTGCATGTGCCAGCATGCTCAGTACAGAGAGCGATTCAGCAGCGAGTGACATGTGCATGTGCCAGCATGCTCAGTACAGAGACTGATTCAGCAGCGAGTGACATGTGCATGTGCCAGCACGCTCAGTACAGAGACCGATTCAGCACCGAGTGACATGTACATGTGCCAGCACGCTCAGTACAGACACCGATTCAGCAGCGAGTGACATGAGCATGTGCCAGCACGCTCAGTACAGAGAGCGATTCAGCAGCGAGTGACATGTGCATGTGCCAGAATGCTCAGTACAGAGACCGATTCAGCAGCGAGTGACATGTGCATGTGCCAGCACGCTCAGTACAGAGACTGATTCAGCAGCGAGTGACATGAGCATGTGCCAGCACGCTCAGTACAGAGACTGATTCAGCAGCGAGTGACATGTGCATGTGCCAGCACGCTCAGTACAGAGAGCGATTCAGCAGCGAGTGACATGTGCATGTGCCAGCACGCTCAGTACAGAGAGCGATTCAGCAGCGAGTGACATGTGCATGTGCCAGCACGCTCAGTACAGAGACCAATTCAGCAGCAAGTGACATGTGCATGTGCCAGCATGCTCAGTACAGAGAGCGATTCAGCAGTGAGTGACATGTGCATGTGCCAGCATGCTCAGTACAGAGAGCGATTAAGCAGCGAGTGACATGTGCATGTGCCAGCACGCTCAGTACAGAGACCGATTCAGCAGCGAGTGACATGTACATGTGCCAACACGCTCAGTACAGAGAGCGATTCAGCAGCGAGTGACATGTACATGTGCCAGCACGCTCAGTACAGAGAGCGATTCAGCAGCGAGTGACATGTACATGTGCCAGCACGCTCAGTACAGAGAGCGATTCAGCAGCGAGTGACATGTGCATGTGCCAGCACGCTCAGTACAGAGACTGATTCAGCAGCGAGTGACATGTGCATGTGCCAGCACGCTCAGTACAGAGAACGATTCAGCAGCGAGTGACATGTGCATGTGCCAGCACGCTCAGTACAGAGAGCGATTCAGCAGCGAGTGACATGTGCATGTGCCAGCACGCTCAGTACAGACACCGATTCAGCAGCGAGTGACATGTGCATGTGCCAGCACGCTCAGTACAGAGAGCGATTCAGCAGCGAGTGACATGTGCATATGCCAGCATGCTCAGTACAGAGAGCGATTCAGCAGCGAGTGACATGTGCATGTGCCAGCACGCTCAGTACAGACACCGATTCAGCAGCGAGTGACATGTGCATGTGCCAGCACGCTCAGTACAGAGAGCGATTCAGCAGCGAGTGACATGTGCATGTGCCAGCACGCTCAGTACAGAGACCGATTCAGCAGCGAGTGACATGTGCCAGCACGCTCAGTACAGAGAGCGATTCAGCAGCGAGTGACATGTACATGTGCCAGCACGCTCAGTACAGAGAGCGATTCAGCAGCGAGTGACATGTGCATGTGCCAGCATGCTCAGTACAGAGAGCGATTCAGCAGCGAGTGACATGTACATGTGCCAGCATGCTCAGTACAGAGAGCGATTCAGCAGCGAGTGACATGTGCATGTGCCAGCATGCTCAGTACAGAGACCGATTCAGCAGCGAGTGACATGTGCATGTGCCAGCACGCTCAGTACAGAGAGCGATTCAGCAGCGAGTGACATGTGCATGTGCCAGCACGCTCAGTACAGAGAGCGATTCAGCAGCGAGTGACATGTGCATGTGCCAGCACGCTCAGTACAGAGAGCGATTCAGCAGCGAGTGACATGTGCATGTGCCAGCACGCTCAGTACAGAGAGCGATTCAGCAGCGAGTGACATGTGCATGTGCCAGCATGCTCAGTACAGAGAGCGATTCAGCAGCGAGTGACATGTGCATGTGCCAGCACGCTCAGTACAGAGAGCGATTCAGCAGCGAGTGACATGTGCATGTGCCAGCACGCTCAGTACAGAGAGCGATTCAGCAGCGAGTGACATGTGCATGTGCCAGCACGCTCAGTACAGAGAGCGATTCAGCAGCGAGTGACATGTGCCAGCACGCTCAGTACAGAGAGCGATTCAGCAGCGAGTGACATGTACATGTGCCAGCACGCTCAGTACAGAGAGCGATTCAGCAGCGAGTGACATGTGCATGTGCCAGCATGCTCAGTACAGAGAGCGATTCAGCAGCGAGTGACATGTACATGTGCCAGCATGCTCAGTACAGAGAGCGATTCAGCAGCGAGTGACATGTGCATGTGCCAGCATGCTCAGTACAGAGAGCGATTCAGCAGCGAGTGACATGTGCATGTGCCAGCACGCTCAGTACAGAGAGTGATTCAGCAGCGAGTGACATGTGCATGTGCCAGCACGCTCAGGACAGAGAGCGATTCAGCAGCGAGTGACATGTGCATGTGCCAGCACGCTCAGTACAGAGAGCGATTCAGCAGCGAGTGACATGTGCATGTGCCAGCACGCTCAGTACAGAGAGCGATTCAGCAGCGAGTGACATGTGCATGTGCCAGCATGCTCAGTACAGAGAGCGATTCAGCAGTGAGTGACATGTGCATGTGCCAGCACGCTCAGTACAGAGAGCGATTCAGCAGCGAGTGACATGTGCATGTGCCAGCACGCTCAGTACAGAGAGCGATTCAGCAGCGAGTGACATGTGCCAGCACGCTCAGTACAGAGAGCGATTCAGCAGCGAGTGACATGTACATGTGCCAGCACGCTCAGTACAGAGAGCGATTCAGCAGCGAGTGACATGTGCATGTGCCAGCATGCTCAGTACAGAGAGCGATTCAGCAGCGAGTGACATGTACATGTGCCAGCATGCTCAGTACAGAGAGCGATTCAGCAGCGAGTGACATGTGCATGTGCCAGCATGCTCAGTACAGAGACCGATTCAGCAGCGAGTGACATGTGCATGTGCCAGCACGCTCAGTACAGAGAGCGATTCAGCAGCGAGTGACATGTGCATGTGCCAGCACGCTCAGTACAGAGAGCGATTCAGCAGCGAGTGACATGTGCATGTGCCAGCACGCTCAGTACAGAGAGCGATTCAGCAGCGAGTGACATGTGCATGTGCCAGCACGCTCAGTACAGAGAGCGATTCAGCAGCGAGTGACATGTGCATGTGCCAGCACGCTCAGTACAGAGAGCGATTCAGCAGCGAGTGACATGTGCATGTGCCAGCATGCTCAGTACAGAGAGCGATTCAGCAGCGAGTGACATGTGCATGTGCCAGCATGCTCAGTACAGAGAGCGATTCAGCAGCGAGTGACATGTGCATGTGCCAGCACGCTCAGTACAGAGAGCGATTCAGCTGCGAGTGACATGTGCATGTGCCAGCATGCTCAGTACAGAGAGCGATTCAGCAGCGAGTGACATGTGCATGTGCCAGCACGCTCAGTACAGAGACCGATTCAGCAGCGAGTGACATGTGCAAGCTGAGAGTTAACTGGAGCCCAGCAGTAATGTGATGAATTCAGCTCTGGATGTTACTGTATTAAGAAACATTCTGACACCAAAGATCTTCGCAATTCAAGGAATCAAACGATTTACAGAGCGACTTATCATTCATATGTAGATCTGCGGGTACAAAAGAGGAACGCACAATGCATTTTCCTGCGCTTGTTCTCCGCACTCAGCCAAGTGACCTGCTCCTCTGCTTCCCGGCAGGCTCCGCACTATTGATATACAGCGCATTATTCTCAGCAGGGAAATGATTATACAATCTCATTGTATATACACAACAGAGATGGCGGCGCACAATACAGCTGCGATTGGCTTTTATCGCTCCGAAGACCAGTTAAATGCTGCTTTAATTTCTGAAAGAGACCCTGATGATACGGAAGATTCAGAGCCGGGACTATTGTGTGCGTGGAGCGATGATAGATCCGGCTCCCGATCGCCATTGTCTGCACGTCGTCCATTGAGTTTCACATCTCTCTTGAGGAGAAGGCCAGGATAATGTTGTTTTTAATAGGTCTCCACTGCTCTGATGTCTTCTTTACTTAAAGGGGTACTCTGCCCCTAGACATCCCCATCCTTTGGATAGGGGATAAGATGTCTTATGATGGGGGTCCTGCCTCTGGGACGCCCTGCGATCTCCATGCAGCACCCGGTGTTCTGAATAGCGGAAGGGGCATGGTGTGATGTCACGAGGGGGGGGGGGGGAGGGCATGGTGTGATGTCACGAGGGGGGGGGGCATGGTGTGATGTCACGAGGGGGGGGAGGGCATGGTGTGATGTCACGAGGGGGGGGGGAGGGCATGGTGTGATGTCACGAGGGGGCGGGGGGGGAGGGCATGGTGTGATGTCACGAGGGGGGGGGGAGGGCATGGTGTGATGTCACGAGGGGGGGGGCATGGTGTGATGTCACGAGGCGGGGGAGAACATGGTGTGATGTCACGAGGGGGGGTAGGGCATGGTGTGATGTCACGAGGGGGGGCATGGTGTGATGTCACGAGGGGGGGGAGGGCATGGTGTGATGTCACGAGGGGGGGGCATGGTGTGATGTCATGAGGGGGGGTAGGGCATGGTGTGATGTCACGAGGGGGGGCATGGTGTAACTTCACGAGGGGGGGAGGGATGGCGTCAAATGACAAACACTGCTTCCCGCTTAATGGTGAAGAGAATACATCAGTACGGTATAGGGAGAGGACATGGCAGCACTGCTGCAATAAGAAGTGCAGGGAGGATATGCAGCCTATCACTGCAGGGGCTTCAGGAGAATGGGAAAGTTGGGTGGCACGCAGTATGTGTGCCATCCAGCTTTCCAATTCTTCTCCAGAGTGTTGCTTTTCCTCTCCCACAAGGTTTTGGAAGGAAGACCGGGCAAAGCCAGGTACTCAGTAAGGAAATTGTCACGTCTGCATTTTATGCTATACTAAGATAATGACTTAGTAGGGCCACATTGCTGTGTATGGCAGCGGGCATAGTAGGGCCACATTGCTGTGTATGGCAGCGGGCATAGTAGGGCCACATTGCTGTGTATGGCAGCGGGCATAGTAGGGCCACATTGCTGTGTATGGCTGGCAGTGGGCATAGTAGGGCCACATTGCTGTGTATGGCTGGCAGTGGGCATAGTAGGGCCACATTGCTGTGAATGGCAGTGGGCATAGTAGGGCCACATTGCTGTGTATGGCAGCGGGCATAGTAGGGCCACATTGCTGTGTATGGCAGCGGGCATAGTAGGGCCACATTGCTGTGTATGGCTGGCAGCGGGCATAGTAGGGCCACATTGCTGTGTATGGCTGGCAGCGGGCATAGTAGGGCCACATTGCTGTGTATGGCAGCAGGCATAGTAGGGCCACATTGCTGTGTATGGCTGGCAGCGGGCATAGTAGGGCCACATTGCTGTGTATGGCTGGCAGTGGGCATAGTAGGGCCACATTGCTGTGTATGGCTGGCAGCGGGCATAGTAGGGCCACATTGCTGTGTATGGCTGGCAGCAGGTATAGTAGGGCCACATTGCTGTGTATGGCAGCAGGTATAGTAGGGCCACATTGCTGTGTATGGCTGGCAGCGGGTATAGTAGGGCCACATTGCTGTGTATGGCTGGCAGCGGGCATAGTAGGGCCACATTGCTGTGTATGGCAGCGGGCATAGTAGGGCCACATTGCTGTGTATGGCAGCGGGCATAGTAGGGCCACATTGCTGTGTATGGCAGCGGGCATAGTAGGGCCACATTGCTGTGTATGGCTGGCAGTGGGCATAGTAGGGCCACATTGCTGTGTATGGCTGGCAGCAGGTATAGTAGGGCCACATTGCTGTGTATGGCTGGCAGCAGGTATAGTAGGGCCACATTGCTGTGTATGGCTGGCAGCGGGCATAGTAGGGCCACATTGCTGTGTATGGCTGGCAGTGGGCATAGTAGGGCCACATTGCTGTGTATGGCTGGCAGCAGGTATAGTAGGGCCACATTGCTGTGTATGGCTGGCAGCAGGTATAGTAGGGCCACATTGCTGTGTATGGCTGGCAGCGGGCATAGTAGGGCCACATTGCTGTGTATGGCAGCAGGCATAGTAGGGCCACATTGCTGTGTATGGCTGGCAGCGGGCATAGTAGGGCCACATTGCTGTGTATGGCTGGCAGCGGGCATAGTAGGGCCACATTGCTGTGTATGGCAGCGGGCATAGTAGGGCCACATTGCTGTGTATGGCTGGCAGTGGGCATAGTAGGGCCACATTGCTGTGTATGGCAGCGGGCATAGTAGGGCCACATTGCTGTGTATGGCAGCGGGTATAGTAGGGCCACATTGCTGTGTATGGCTGGCAGCGGGCATAGTAGGGCCACATTGCTGTGTATGGCAGCGGGCATAGTAGGGCCACATTGCTGTGTATGGCTGGCAGCAGGTATAGTAGGGCCACATTGCTGTGTATGGCAGCAGGTATAGTAGGGCCACATTGCTGTGTATGGCAGCGGGCATAGTAGGGCCACATTGCTGTGTATGGCTGGCAGCGGGCATAGTAGGGCCACTTTGCTGTGTATGGCAGCGGGCATAGTAGGGCCACATTGCTGTGTATGGCTGGCAGCGGGCATAGTAGGGCCACATTGCTTTGTATGGCTGGCAGCGGGCATAGTAGGGCCACATTGCTGTGTATGGCAGCGGGTATAGTAGGGCCACATTGCTGTGTATGGCTGGCAGCGGGTATAGTAGGGCCACATTGCTGTGTATGGCTGGCAGCAGGTATAGTAGGGCCACATTTCGGTGTATGGCTGGCAGCGGGTATAGAAGGGCCACATTGCCGTGTATGGCAGCGGGCATAGTAGGACCACATTGCTGTGTATGGCTGGCAGCAGGTATAGTAGGGCCACATTGCTGTGTATGGCTGGCAGCGGGCATAGTAGGGCCACATTGCTGTGTATGGCAGCGGGCATAGTAGGGCCACATTGCTGTGTATGGCTGGCAGCGGGCATAGTAGGGCCACTTTGCTGTGTATGGCAGCGGGCATAGTAGGGCCACATTGCTGTGTATGGCTGGCAGCGGGTATAGTAGGGCCACATTGCTGTGTATGGCTGGCAGCGGGTATAGTAGGGCCACATTGCTGTGTATGGCTGGCAGCGAGTATAGTAGGGCCACATTGCTGTGTATGGCTGGCAGCGGGTATAGTAGGGCCACATTGCTGTGTATGGCTGGCAGCGGGCATAGTAGGGCCACATTGCTGTGTATGGCAATGGGCATAGTAGGGCCACATTGCTGTGTATGGCTGGCAGCGGGCATAGTAGGGCCACATTGCTGTGTATGGCTGGCAGCGGGCATAGTAGGGCCACATTGCTGTGTATGGCAGCGGGCATAGTAGGGCCACATTGCTGTGTATGGCTGGCAGCGGGCATAGTAGGGCCACATTGTTGTGTATGGCTAGCAGCGGGTATAGAAGGGCCACATTGCTGTGTATGGCTGGCAGTGGGCATAGTAGGGCCACATTGCTGTGTATGGCTGGCAGCAGGTATAGTAGGGCCACATTGCTGTGTATGGCTGGCAGCAGGTATAGTAGGGCCACATTGCTGTGTATGGCTGGCAGCGGGTATAGTAGGGCCACATTGCTGTGTATGGCTGGCAGCGGGTATAGTAGGGCCACATTGCTGTGTATGGCTGGCAGCGGGTATAGTACGGCCACTTTGCTGTGTATGGCAGCGGGCATAGTAGGGCCACATTGCTGTGTATGGCTGGCAGCGGGCATAGTAGGGCCACTTTGCTGTGTATGGCAGCGGGCATAGTAGGGCCACATTGCTGTGTATGGCTGGCAGCGGGTATAGTAGGGCCACATTGCTGTGTATGGCTGGCAGCGGGTATAGTAGGGCCACATTGCTGTGTATGGCTGGCAGCGGGTATAGTAGGGCCACATTGCTGTGCATGGCTGGCAGCGGGCATAGTAGGACCACATTGCTGTGTATGGCAGCGGGCATAGTAGGGCCACATTGCTGTGTATGGCAGCGGGCATAGTAGGGCCACATTGCTGTGTATGGCTGGCAGCGGGCATAGTATGGCCACATTGCTGTGTATGGCAGCGGGCATAGTAGGGCCACATTGCTGTGTATGGCTGGCAGCGGGTATAGTAGGGCCACATTGCTGTGTATGGCTGGCAGCGGGCATAGTAGGGCCACATTGCTGTGTATGGCTGGCAGCGGGTATAGTAGGGCCACATTGCTGTGTATGGCTGGCAGCGGGTATAGTAGGGCCACATTGCTGTGTATGGCAGCGGGCATAGTAGGGCCACATTGCTGTGTATGGCAGCGGGCATAGTAGGGCCACATTTCTGTGTATGGCAGCAGGTATAGTAGGACCACATTTCTGTGTATGGCAGCGGGCATAGTAGGGCCACATTGCTGTGTATGGCTGGCAGCGGGCATAGTAGGGCCACATTGCTGTGTATGGCAGCGGGCATAGTAGGGCCACATTGCTGTGTATGGCTGGCAGCGGGCATAGTAGGGCCACATTGCTGTGTATGGCTGGCAGCGGGTATAGTAGGACAACATTGCTGTGTATGGCTGGCAGCGGGTATAGAAGGGCCACATTGCTGTGTATGGCTGGCAGCGGGCATAGTAGGGCCACATTGCTGTGTATGGCTGGCAGCGGGTATAGAAGGGCCACATTGCTGTGTATGGCTGGCAGTGGGCATAGTAGGGCCACATTGCTGTGTATGGCTGGCAGCAGGTATAGTAGGGCCACATTGCTGTGTATGGCAGCGGGCATAGTAGGGCCACATTGCTGTGTATGGCAGCGGGCATAGTAGGGCCACATTTCTGTGTATGGCAGCAGGTATAGTAGGGCCACATTTCTGTGTATGGCTGGCAGCGGGAAAAGAAGAGCCACATTGCTGTGTATGGCAGCGGGCATAGTAGGGCCACATTGCTGTGTATGGCAGCGGGCATAGTAGGGCCACATTGCTGTGTATGGCAGCGGGCATAGTAGGGCCACATTGCTGTGTATGGCTGGCAGCGGGCATAGTAGGGCCACATTGCTGTTTATGGCTGGCAGCGGGCATAGTAGGGCCACATTGCTGTGTATGGCTGGCAGCGGGCATAGTAGGGCCACATTGCTGTGTATGGCAGCGGGCATAGTAGGGCCACATTGCTGTGTATGGCTGGCAGCGGGCATAGTAGGGCCACATTGCTGTGTATGGCTGGCAGCGGGCATAGTAGGGCCACATTGCTGTGTATGGCTGGCAGCGGGTATAGTAGGGCCACATTGCTGTGTATGGCAGCGGGCATAGTAGGGCCACATTGCTGTGTATGGCTGGCAGCGGGTATAGTAGGGCCACATTGCTGTGTATGGCTGGCAGCGGGCATAGTAGGGCCACATTGCTGTGTATGGCAGCGGGCATAGTAGGACCACATTGCTGTGTATGGCAGCGGGCATAGTAGGGCCACATTGCTGTGTATGGCAGCGGGCATAGTAGGGCCACATTGCTGTGTATGGCAGCGGGCATAGTAGGGTCACATTGCTGTGTATGGCTGGCAGCAGGTATAGTAGGACCACATTGCTGTGTATGGCAGCGGGCATAGTAGGGCCACATTGCTGTGTATGGCAGCGGGTATAGTAGGGCCACATTGCTGTGTATGGCAGCGGGTATAGTAGGGCCACATTGCTGTGTATGGCTGGCAGCGGGCATAGTAGGACCACATTGCTGTGTATGGCAGCGGGTATAGTAGGGCCACATTGCTGTGTATGGCAGCGGGTATAGTAGGGCCACATTGCTGTGTATGGCTCCTGTATCCCGAGTGTTATCATCCTGTCAATAGAAATGCACAATGAGCGCCCATCCGATGTAACATACTTAGTGCAGTGTCTCCCAACCAGTGTGCCTCCAGCTGTTACAAAACTACAAATCCCAGCAACAGCTTGAGGCACACTGGTTGGGAGACACTGACATTAGTGTTTCAGTTTCTCTCCATTTTCAATATCTCTGCTTGCTGTTTGTAAAAGACTGAAACACTTGTGTGTTCTTCACGTGCCTACAACCAGAAAGCTTCTCTCACTTTTTATCCTCTGATTTTTCAGGCTTGTTTGGTTCACACCACTGAGACAATCCGAGTCCGCTACTTTATGGACAAACTTCTGGAGAACAGGAGGCCGGTGATGCTGGTGGGCAATGCCGGCACTGGGAAGTCAGTACTGGTGGGAGACAAGTTATCATCTCTGGACCCCGACGAGTATCTGATCAAGAATGTTCCCTTCAACTACTACACTACGTCAGCCATGCTGCAAGGTAACATGCGCTCCACGTGATAGGCCTCAGTCAGCAGTAGGTAAACCCCAGGGATATAGAAGATCAAATGTTTAATGGGAGCAATATCTACAATATCCAGCAGATGGCAGTGTTCTATAACACAGTGACCAGTGCACAGGGCAGTAATGATAGATGACAGGTCTGCTGTAAACAGCAGCCGAGCTCTGGGATCTGTCTACCCTTATAGAGGAGGTGGATGGTGCTGAGAGCTCGGTGTCATATATCTAAAGAGAAAAGCGTATATACACCAATCTGTAAAGGACGTACTGTCATGTGCAGTGTTACCTACAACCCCTGTGTCAGCATGATGTACCCCCTGTGTCAGTATGCCATTGTCCAGTACCCCAAGTGTTATCATCCTGTACCCCAAGTGTTATCATCCTGTACCCCAAGTGTTATCATCCTGTACCCCAAGTGTTATCATCCTGTACCCCAAGTGTTATCATCCTGTACCCCGAGTGTTATCATCCTGTATCCCAAGTGTTATCATCCTGTACCCCAAGTGTCATCATCCTGTACCCCAAGTGTTATCCTGTACCCCAAGTGTCATCATCCTGTACCCCAAGTGTTCTCATCCTGTACCCTGAGTGTTATCATCCTGTACCCCAAGTGTTATCATCCTGTACCCCAAGTGTTATCATCCTGTACCCCAAGTGTTATCATCCTGTACCCCAAGTGTTATCATCCTGTACCCCGAGTGTTATCCTGTACCCCGAGTGTTATCATCCTGTATCCCAAGTGTTATCATCCTGTACCCCAAGTGTTATCATCCTGTACCCCAAGTGTCATCATCCTGTCCCCCAAGTGTCATCATCCTGTACCCCAAGTGTTATCATCCTGTACCCCAAGTGTTATCATCCTGTACCCCAAGTGTCATCATCCTGTACCCCGAGTGTTATCATTCTGTAACCCCAAGTGTTATCATCCTGTACCCCAAGTGTTATCATCCTGTACCCCAAGTGTCATCATCCTGTACCCCAAGTGTTCTCATCCTGTACCCCGAGTGTTATCATCCTGTACCCCAAGTTTTATTATCCTGTACCCCAGGTGTTATCATTCTGTACCCCAAGTGTCATCATCCTATACCCCAAGTGTTATCATCCTGTACCCCAAGTGTTATCATCCTGTACCCCAAGTGTTATCATCATGTACCCCAAGTGTCATCATCCTGTACCCCAAGTGTTATCATCCTGTACCCCAAGTGTTATCATCCTGTACCCCGAGTGTTATCATCCTGTACCCCGAGTGTTATTATCCTGTACCCCGAGTGTTATTATCCTGTACCCCAAGTGTCATCATTCTGTACCCCTAGTGTTATCATCCTGCACCCCAAGTGTCATCATTCTGTACCCCAAGTGTTATCATCCTGTACCCCGAGTGTTATCATCCTGTACCCCAAGTGTAATCATCCTGTACCCCAAGTGTTATCATCCTGTACCCCGGGTGTTATCATCCTGTACCCCAAGTGTAATCATCCTGTACCCCAAGTGTTATCATCCTGTACCCCGAGTGTTATTATCCTGTACCCCAAGTGTTATCATCCTGTATCCCAAGTGTTATCATCCTGTACCCAAAGAGTCATTATCCTGTACCCCAAGTGTTATCATCCTGTACCCCAAGTGTTATCATCTTGTACCCCAAGTGTCATCATCCTGTACCCCAAGTGTTATCATCCTGTACCCCGGGTGTTATCATCCTGTACCCCAAGTGTCATCATCCTGTACCCCAAGTGTTATCATCCTGTACCCCGGGTGTTATTATCCTGTACCCCGAGTGTCATCATCCTGTACCCCAAGTGTTATCATCCTGTACCCCAAGTGTTATCATCCTGTACCCCGAGTGTTATCATCCTGTACCCCAAGTGTTATCATCCTGTACCCCGAGTGTTATCATCCTGTACCCCGAGTGTTGTTATCCTGTACCCCGAGTGTTATCATCCTGTACCCCGAGTGTTATCATCCTGTACCCCAAGTGTTATCATCCTGTACCCCAAGTGTTATTATCATCCTGTACCCCAAGTGTTATTATCATCCTGTACCCCGAGTGTTATCATCCTGTACCCCGAGTGTTATCATCCTGTACCCCGAGTGTTATCATCCTGTACCCCGAGTGTTATCATCCTGTACCCCGAGTGTTATCATCCTGTACCCCAAGTGTTATCATCCTGTACCCCAAGTGTTATCATCCTGTACCCCAAGTGTTATCATCCTGTACCCCAAGTGTTATCATCCTGTACCCCAAGTGTTATCATCATCCTGTACCCCAAGTGTTATCATCATCCTGTACCCCAAGTGTTATCATCATCCTGTACCCCAAGTGTGATCATCCTGTACCCCAAGTGTTATCATCCTGTACCCCAAGTGTTATCATCCTGTACCCCAAGTGTCATCATCCTGTACCCCAAGTGTCATCATCCTGTACCCCAAGTGTTCTCATCCTGTACCCCAAGTGTTATTATCCTGTACCCCAAGTGTTATCATCCTGTACCCCAAGTGTTATCATCCTGTACCCCAAGTGTTATCATCCTGTACCCCAAGTGTTATCATCCTGTACCCGAGTGTTATCATCCTGTACCCCAAGTGTTATCATCCTGTACCCTGAGTGTTATCATCCTGTACCCCAAGTGTTATCATCCTGTACCCCAAGTGTTATCATCCTGTACCCCGAGTGTTATCATCCTGTACCCCGAGTGTTATTATCCTGTACCCCAAGTGTTATCATCCTGTACCCCAAGTGTCATCATCCTGTACCCCAAGTGTTATTATCCTATACTCCGAGTGTTATTATCCTGTACCCCAAGTGTCATTATCCTGTACCACAAGTGTTATCATCCTGTACCCCAAGTGTTATCATCCTGTACCCCAAGTGTTATTATCCTTTACCCCAAGTGTCATTATCCTGTACCCCAAGTGTTATTATCCTGTACCCCGAGTGTTATCCTGTACCACAAGTGTTATTATCCTGTACCCCAAGTGTCATCATCCTGTACCCCGAGTGTTATCCTGTACCACAAGTGTTATTATCCTGTACCCCAAGTGTCATTATCCTGTACCCCGAGTGTTATTATCCTGTACCACAAGTGTTATCATCCTGTACCCCAAGTGTTATTATCCTGTACCCCAAGTGTTATCATCCTGTACCCCAAGTGTTATTATCCTGTACCCCATGTGTTAGTGATTTTTTTTTCTGCATACAGCATATTAACAGTATTTTCTGACCTATATGATGAAATGTAAGTCCTGACCTTGCCCTTCTCCTCCCCTCCTTCCTATGTCAGTGACAGCTTGTCTTACGATGCTCCTTCATTCTGTGCTATGTTCCTCATTTACTCTTTGCACAAATGTAGGTTAAGTTCCCAAATGAGGAGCGCGCTGCTTCCTCCGCTCACAGCAGGCCCCAGGTATCTGCTTAGTCTGCACTTTTCTGCCTCATTCTGCACATCTGTAGCTGCTATATTCTTTATAAGCCCCTGGCAGACGTACAAGTCCTTTAATTTACAGCGCGCTCAAGTCACTGTCTAAAAGAACATCACACACTCGAGAGGCAAAAAAAAGCCTGAACTTCACAAAAAATAATAATTACACAACAAACAGTGAAAGCCAACACATAGTTCACTAGACGCTGAATCCCACAAGTCACTGGTCTCCTGTCTTAATTCAGAGGTTTGGAGAAAGGTCAAGTTTACATGTGGACTGTGTTTTTTATCTCATCTCACCGGGTTCTGGAATTATAGTTTACATCGTTCCATTGTTAGTGTGTTAGTTAAGTAATATAATACAGCTCCTGTATACAAGAATATAACTACTATAATACTGCCTCCTATATACAAGAATATAACTACTATAATACTGCTCCTATATACAAGAATATAACTACTATAATACTGCCTCCTATATACAAGAATATAACTACTATAATACTGCTCCTATATACAAGAATATAACTGCTATAATACTGTCTCCTATATACAAGAATATAACTACTATAATACTGCCTCTATATACAAGAATATAACTACTATAATACTGTTCCTATATACAAGAATATAACTACCATAATACTGCTCCTATATACAAGAATATAACTACTATAATACTGCCCCTATATACAAGAATATAACTACTATTATACTGCTCCTATATACAAGAATATAACTACTATAATACTGCTCCTATATACAAGAATATAACTACTATAATACTGCTCATATATACAAGAATATAACTACTATAATACTGCTCCTATATACAAGAATATAACTACTATAATACTGCCCCTATATACAAGAATATAACTACTATAATACTGCTCCTGTATACAAGAATATAACTACTATAATACTGCTCCTATATACAAGAATATAACTACTATAATACTGCTCCTGTATACAAGAATATAACTACTATAATACTGCTCCTATATACAAGAATATAACTACTATAATACTGCTCCTATATACAAGAATATAACTACTATAATACTGCTCCTATATACAAGAATATAACTACTATAATACTGCCCCTATATACAAGAATATAACTACTATAATACTGCTCCTCTATACAAGAATATAACTACTATAATACTGCTCCTATATACAAGAATATAACTACTATAATACTGCTCCTATATTAGGGGTGTGAATCGCCAAGAATTTGGCGATTCGATTCGAATCGCGATACCAGTGTGGCGATTCGATATATCGCGATATATCGCGATACCGTCTAGGTGACGATACATCGCGATATATCGCCCACCTGGGAGCATTCATAGATCCCAATAGACGCCGCTGTCAGCTTTGACAGCGGCGATCTAGTACTCCGGTGCTCACTTTTCTCATGTTATCCCGTCCGGGCTGCAAAATAAAATAAAACGCACTTTATCTTACCTGCCAACGAGCCCGCGGAGCTCCGGTACAGTCCGGTACAGGTGTTCGGTCCCCGGGCTGTATTCTTCTTACTTCCTGTTAGTCCGGCACGTCACATGGAGCTTCAGCCTATCACCAGCCGCAGCGATGTCCCGCCTCCGCTGGTGATAGGCTGAAGCTCCATGTGACGTGCCGGACTAACAGGAAGTAAGAAGAATACAGCCCGGGGACCGAACACCTGTACCGGACTGTACCGGAGCTCCGCGGGCTCGTTGGCAGGTAAGAAAAGTGCGTTTTATTAAAAATTCCACATCCCTAAAAGAATCGATTCAAAAATATTTTGAATCGATTCTGTATCGGCAAATGAAAAATCGCGATTATCGCGAGAATCGATTTTTTCTTACATCCCTATCCTATATACAAGAATATAACTACTATAATACTGCCCCTATATACAAGAATATAACTACTATAATACTGCTCCTATATATAAGAATATAACTACTATAATACTGCTCCTATATACAAGAATATAACTACTATAATACTGCCCCTATATACAAGAATATAACTACTATAATACTGCTCCTATATACAAGAATATAACTAATATAATACTGCTCCTATATACAAGAATATAACTACTATAATACTGCTCCTATATACAAGACTATAACTACTATAATACTGCTCCTATATACAAGAATATAACTACTATAATACTGCTCCTATATACAAGAATATAACTACTATAATACTGCTCCTATATACAAGAATATAACTACTATAATACTGCTCCTATATACAAGAATATAACTACTATAATACTGCTCCTATATACAAGACTATAACTACTATAATACTGCTCCTATATACAAGAATATAACTACTATAATACTGCTCCTATATACAAGAATATAACTACTATAATACTGCTCCTATATACAAGAATATAACTACTATAATACTGCTCCTATATACAAGAATATAACTACTATAATACTTCCCCCTATATACAAGAATATAACTACTATAATACTGCTCCTATATACAAGAATATAACTACTATAATACTGCCTCATATATACAAGAATATAACTACTATAATACTGCCTCCTATACACAAGAATATAATTATTATAATACTGCCTCCTATATACAAGAATATAACTACTATAATACTGCCCCTATATACAAGAATATAACTACTATAATACCGCTCCTATATACAAGAATATAGCTACTATAATACTGCCCCTATATACAAGAATATAACTACTATAATACTGCCCCTATATACAAGAATATAACTACTATAATACCGCTCCTATATACAAGAATATAAATACTATAATACTTCCCATATATACAAGAATATAATTACTATAATACTGCTCCTATATACAAGAATATATCTACTATAATACTGCCTCCTATATACAAGAATATAACTACTATAATACTGCTCCCATATACAAGAATATAACTACTATAATACTGCTCTACAAGAATATAACTAGTATAATACTGCTCCTATATACAAGAATATAACTACTATAATACTGCTCCTATATACAAGAATATAACTACTATAATACTGCCTCCTATATACAAGAATATAACTACTATAATACTGCTCCTATATACAAGAATATAACTACTATAATACTGCCCCTATATACAAGAATATAACTACTATAATACTGCTCCTATATACAAGAATATAACTACTATAATACTGCTCCTATATACAAGAATATAACTACTATAATACTGCTCCTATATATAAGAATATAACTACTATAATACTGCTCCTATATACAAGAATATAACTACTATAATACTGCTCCTATATACAAGAATATAACTACTATAATATTGCTCCTATATACAAGAATATAACTACTATAATACTGCCTCCTATACACAAGAATATAATTACTATAATACTGCCTCCTATATACAAGAATATAACTACCATAATACTGCCCCTATATACAAGAATATAACTACTATAATACTGCCCCTATATACAAGAATATAACTACTATAATACTGCTCCTATATACAAGAATATATCTACTATAATACTGCCCCTATATACAAGAATATAACTACTATAATACTGCTCCATCCATGCTCTAGACCGGTCCTTGATCAAGTACAGACTCAATCTTACAATGTATCCCTCTCTGCCTGCAGCCATTCTAGAGAAACCATTAGAGAAGAAATCTGGTAGGAACTACGGTCCCCCAGGAACCAAGAAGCTCATCTACTTCATTGATGACATGAACATGCCGGAGGTGGACACCTATGGGACCGTGCAGCCGCACACATTGATCCGGCAACACATGGACTATGGTCACTGGTGAGGAGCTATTTTGTGATGATGGGAATTTTTGTGAGTTCTATAGATAGACAGCGAAGTGATTCTTCCCACAGCACACATTGGGGGGTATTTATCAATTTTGCTCATTGAAAGTTTATTTTTACACTTTTTTCTTTTTCACTTTGGTTTTCGTGGACATGCACCAAATTTATCATTTGGTGCAAGTTGTTAGTAATTTTGGCTCAAATGTTGAAATCAGCTGTTCACAGCCTTTTACACAGAACTTACCACCACAGAGGACGCGTATTTTACCCTGTAGAGCAGCCATTTACTTTAGTGCTTAAAGTGGTTATCCAGGAAAAAACTTTTTTTATATATATCGACTGGCTCCAGAAAGTTAAACAGATTTGTAAATTATTTCTCTTAAAAAATCTTAATCCTTTCAGTATTTCTGAGCTTCAAAAGTTAAGGTTGTTCTTTTCTGTCTAAATCCTCTCTGATGACACCTGTCTCTGGAACCGCCCAGTTTAGAAGAGATTTATTATGGGGATTTGCTTCTAAACTGGGCGTTTCCCGAGACACGTGTCATCAGAGAGGACTTAGACAGAAAAGAACAACCTTAACCCCTTAAGGACCGGGGTTTTTTCCGTTTTTGCATCTTCGTTTTTTGCTCCTTGCCTTTAAAAAATCATAACTCTTTCAATTTTGCACCTAAAAATCCATATGATGGCTTATTTTTTGCGCCACCAATTCTACTTTGTAATGACGTTAGTCATTTTGCCCAAAAATCTACGGTGAAACAGAAAAAAACATCCTTGTGCGACTAAATTGAAAAAAAACGCAGTTATGTAACTTTTGGGGGCTGCCGTTTCTACGTAGTACATTTTTCGGTAAAAATGACACCTTATCTTTATTCTGTAGGTCCATATGATTATAATGATCCCCTACTTATATAGGTGATTTTGTCGCACTTCTGGAAAAAATCATAACTACATGCAGGAAAATGTATACGTTTAAAATTGTCATCTTCTGACCCCTATAACTTTTTTATTTTTCCGTATATGGGGCGGTATGAGGGCTCATTTTTTGCGCCGTGATCTGAAGTTTTTAACGGTACCATTTTTGCATTGATAGGACTTATTGATCGCTTTTTATTCATTTTTAAATAATATAAAAAGTGACCAAAAATGCACTATTTTGGACTTTGGAATTTTTTTGCGCGCACGCCATTGACCGAGCGGTTTAATTAATGAAATATTTTTATCATTCGAACATTTCGGCACGCGGTGAACCCACATATGTTTATTTTTATTTACACTGTGGTTTTTTTTTTATGGTAAAAGGGGGGTGCTTCAAACTTTTAATAGGGGAGGGGTTAAATGATATTCATTCACTTTTTTTTTTTTCACTTTTTTTTGCAGCATTATAGCTCCCATAGGGACCTATAACACTACACACACTGATCATTGTTATCCAATAGGGACCTATAACACTGCACACACTGATCTCTTATACTTATCATTATTATCCCATAGGGACCTATAACACTGCACACACTGATCTCTTATACTGATCATTGTTATCCCATAGAGACCTATAACACTGCACACACTGATCTCTTATACTGATCATTGTTATCCCATAGGGACCTATAACACTGCACACACTGATCTCATATACTGATCATTATTATCCCATAGGGACCTATAACACTGCACACACTGATCTCTTATACTGATCATTGTTATCCCATAGAGACCTATAACACTGCACACACTGATCTCTTATACTGATCATTGTTATCCCATAGGGACCTATAACACTGCACACACTGATCTCTTATACTGATCATTGTTATCCCATAGGGACCTATAACACTGCACACACTGATCTTCATCATTGATCACTGGTTTCTCATAGGAAACCAGTGATCGATGATTCTGCCGCATGACTGCTCATGCCTGGATCTCAGGCACTGAGCAGTCATTCGGCGATCGGACAGCGAGGAGGCAGGTAGGGACCCTCCCGCTGTCCTGTAAGCTGTTCGGGATGCCGCAATTTCGCCGCAGCTATCCCGAACAGCCCACTGAGTTAACCGGCAGCTTTCACTTTCAGTTTTAGCCACGCGGCTCAGCTCTGATCGCGTGGCTAAAGGGTTAATAGCGCGCGGCGCTGCAATCGGCGCTGCGCGCTATTAGCGGCGGGTCCCGGCTTCACTATGACGCCGGGACCGCCATGATATGATGCGGGGTTAACGTGTAACCCCGCGTTATATCAGGGGAGCAGGACCAAGGACGTACCAGTACGTCCTTGGTCCTTAAGGGGTTAAAGGGGTACTCCGGTGAAAACCTTTTTTCTTTTAAATCAACTGGTGGCAGAAAGTTAAACATATTTGTAAATTACTTCTATTAAAAAATCTTAATCCTTCCAGTACTTATTAGCTGCTGAATGCTACAGAGGAAATTCCTTTCTTTTTGGAACACTGATGACATCACGAGCACAGTGCTCTCTGCTGACATCTCTGTGCATTTTAGTAACCATGCAAAGCAGATGTATGCTAAGGGCAGCATGGTGGCTCAGTGGTTAGCACTGCTGTCTTGTAGTGCTGGGGACTTGGGTTCAAATCCCACTAAGGACAACAACAAATAAAGCGTTATTATTATTATTATAACGTCAGCAGAGAGAATTGTGCTCGTGATGTCATCAGAGAGCATTCCAAAAAGAAAATAATTTCCTTTGTAGTAACCCTAAAGGCTCAAAATTGCGCCAGATTGATTGGCGCAAATGATGAATTACTGACTAAACTTAAAATCACACACAGGACCGTGTGATTTTGAGAAAGTTGTAAAAAATGACAGGGGAGAAGATGCGGCAAACTTTGGCCCATATAAAATACATTACCACTATAAAATTCCTAACCAAACACAAATCCTCTATATGAAAAGTCGCACACTTTCGATGCAGAAAATGACTGCGCCAAACCATTGAGACAAAAATAGACGGAAAAGAAAACTCCAAACCTGTGCTGGTCCTTCTCCTCTCTGATGGTTAGACTGCATTAGTGTAGGCAATGCCATTGTCATAGCAGTGGTCTTCAACCTGCGCACCTCCAGATGTTGCAAAACTACAACTCTATATAACCAAAAAACAGAGAGACCCACGATACTAACAATATTTCGTAAAGGTATAACAATCTTTATTAGACAGAATAAGACGTACAAGATAGGAAACAGCAATACAGTAACATAAGCAAAATAAAAACCAAAAAATGGAAGAGAGGAACGCCTAAGAAAACTACCTGTCATACATCCACAAGCCAGGAACACCAAGCACCGACACCCCAACGCCCCCTGACGAAGCCCATACGCGAAACGTGCATTGGGGTGTCGGTGCTTGGTGTTCCTGGCTTGTGGGTGTATGACAGGTAGTTTTCTTAGGCGTTCCTCTCTTCCATTTTTTGGTTTTTATTTTGCTTATGTTACTGTATTGCTGTTTCCTATCTTGTACGTCTTATTCTGTCTAATAAAGATTGTTATACCTTTACAAAATATTGTTCGTATCATGGGTCTCTCTGTTTTTTGGTTATATATTGGTATCCCTGAGACCTACATACGGCGCTTAAATGTTTGCCGTGCATTAGTTTGGCTAACCAAAACTACAACTCCCAGCATGCCTGGACAGCCAACGGCTGTCCGGGCATGCTGGGTGTTGTAGTTTTGCAACATCTGGAGGTCCGCAGTTTGGAGACCACTGGTCTACAGTGACACATTGGGTGTGATTTATGTAAACCTGTCCAGAGGAAAAGTTTACCAGTTGCCCATAGCAACCAATCAGATTGCTTCTTTCATTTTTTTAAAAGTTCTCTGAAAAGAGAAGCGATCTGATTGGTTGCCATGGGCAACTTAGCAATGTTTCCTCTGCACAGGTTTTGGTAAATCTCCCCCATTGTAATAAACCCCTAAAAACATTGTTATGAACCAAGGTAGTTTGTTACAATGTATCAGTGCAGGTTATAAATGAATCACTCTGTGGTCATATGATGAACAGTATCACAACATGAAGTATTATGTTATACATGGCGACTTAGACCACAGCGTGCTGATAAATGTAACATGGCCAAAGACCAGATTGTCGCTCTGCCTGCACCGCAGATGTGGTCACCCTCCAGCAGATAAGTTACCGCACCCCGTCACTAATTCATTCAGGACTTCCAGTTGTTGCGGATCAGCTACAGCGGTCCCTCAAGTTACAATATTAATTGGTTCTGGGACGACCATTGTATGTTGAAACCATCGTATGTTGAGACCAGAACTCTATGGAATATGCACCTATAATTGTCAACACAAAAATGACTACCATAAATAGCAAAAATAGATAAACTTTTTTAAAGGGGTAGTCCAGTCGTGAAAAACGTATCCCCTATCCTAAGGATAGGGGATAAGTTTGAGATCGCGGGGGGTCCGACCGCTGGGGCCCCCTGCGATCTCTCTGTACAGGGCCCCGGCTCTCCGGCCATATAGCGGGTGTCGACCCCCGCACGAAGCGGCGGCCGACACGTCCCCTCAATACATCTCTATGGCAGAGCCGGAGATTGCCGAAGGCAGCGCTTCGCTCTGCCATAGAGTTGTATTGAGGGGGGCGTGTCGGCCGCCGCTTCGTGCGGAGGTCGACACGCCCCCTTCCCACGGGCTGTCGGGGCTCCGTACAGGAAATTGGAGGGGGCCCCAGCGGTCGGACCCCCGCGATCTGCAACTTATCCCCTATCCTTAAGATAGGGGATACGTTTTTCACCACTGAGTCACCACTGGACTACTCCTTTCATAGAAAAAATAGAGAAAAAATATTATAACAAGTGGGGAAAACCCTCGATACGACGTTTGTTGAGGGTGCACGGGGCCCCCGGATGGCCATTGGAAGTCACAGGTAATGTATTGATCTGATGTATGACATTGATCTGATGTATGGACATTTATCAACGGGTTTAGTCAGGTTTTCTTTACTATAATTGTCGCAACTGCGACTATGCGATTTTTTGTGCAACATTATGACTGGAAAGCGAGAAAAGCAAGTTTTCCAAAAATTAACTACGTAGTAATAATTTTAAAATGGACTACGGGTAGTCGGGTATTTATTAACTGTGACAGTCGCAACTGCGCAAAAAAAAAGGGTTAAAAATTGACTAAATTTACTCCAGCTCAAACATGGAGCAGAAAAAGCTACAACTAAAGTAAAAAAGGAAAAATTGCTTACGTGAAAGAAAATGATCAACAGGCTGAAAGCAGATGATAAATAAGTCGCACATAAGCAAAAAAAAAAGTAAGGAAAAAATTACTAAAATAAAGATACATAAGGAAACATTGATAAATGTCCCTCGTAGGGTCTATTGTTGACATTACAGTGTTGTATGGAGGAGGTATTCTTGGTATTTGGCATACTCCACTATTATGTTTGATGTGACCAGGGATCCCATGCAAGTTTTGGGGTATATGTATTTTATGGGTTAAGGGTTGTCTGTCCTGTTGTTATAATATTTTTTCTTTATTTTTTCTATTAATAAAGTTTATCTATTTTTGCTATTTATGGTAGTCATTTTTGTGGTGACAATTATAGGTGCATATACTGTGAGTTGTTTTGTCACTTAGTATATGATTTGTAGGAGATTATTTTCCTGGGAGGATTGTAGGTGTTATATTACATAACTCTATGGAAACCTGGTAATTGGTTCTGAAGCCAAAATGTCATCCAAAAATAGGAAAAAGTGAGAATTAAAGAAAAATAACTAATATAGATAAAGCAAATCCTTACATATAAAAGTAAGAAAGATCTGCTGGAGCTGTAATCACTGTCTATGTCAGTGTTTCCAAACTAGGGTGCCTCCAGCTGTTGCAAAACTACAACTCCCAGCATGCCCGGACAGCCAAAGGCACCCTGCTTGGGAAACTCTGGTCTATGTAGAGGACAGGAGCTTCTTCAGGGTCCTGTACAGTACACAGTGTCCTAAAAAAAGGAAAATAGAGCCGCCCCCACCTGGTGTCCAAAGGAGCAGCTAACCCTGGAACAGGTAAAGTATACAGAACATTTAGTACCTCCCTGTTCTATAGGGGGCACTACCATACACCAGTCAGTGCATGCACTTCAGTAATACAGGTAAAGAGTACAGAACATGTAATACCTCCCTGTACTGTAGGGGGCGCTACCAGACACCAGTCAGTGCATGCACTTCAGTAATACAGGTATAGTACAGAACATGTTATACCTCCCTGTACTGTAGGAGGCGCTACCAGACACCAGTCAGTGCATGCACTTCAGTAATACAGGTAAAGAGTACAGAACATGTAATACCTCCCTATACTGTAGGGGGCGCTACCAGACACCAGTCAGTGCATACACTTCAGTAATACAGGTAAAGAGTACAGAACATTTAATACCTCGTTGTACTGTAGGGGGCGCTACCAGACACCAGTCAGTGCATACACTTCAGTAATACAGGTAAAGAGTACAGAACATTTAATACTTCCCTGTACTGTAGGGGGCGCTACCAGACACCAGTCAGTGCATACACTTCAGTAATACAGGTAAAGAGTACAGAACATTTAATACTTCCTTGTACTGTAGGGGGCGCTACCAGACACCAGTCAGTGCATGCACTTCAGTAATACAGGTAAAGAGTACAGAACATGTAATACCTCCCTATACTGTAGGGGGCGCTACCAGACACCAGTCAGTGCATACACTTCAGTAATACAGGTAAAGAGTACAGAACATTTAATACTTCCCTGTACTGTAGGGGGCGCTACCAGACACCAGTCAGTGCATACACTTCAGTAATACAGGTAAAGAGTACAGAACATGTAATACCTCCCTGTACTGTAGGGGGCGTTAGCAGACACCAGTCAGTACATACACTTCAGTAATACAGGTAAAGAGTACAGAACATGTAATACCTCCCTGTACTGTAGGGGGCGCTACCAGACACTGCATACACTTCAGTAATACAGGTAAAGAGTACAGAACATGTAATACCTCCCTGTACTGTAGGGAGCGCTACCAGACACCAGTCAGTGCATACACTTCAGTAATACAGGTAAAGAGTACAGAACATGTAATACCTCCCTGTACTGTAGGGGGCACTACCAGACACCAGTCAGTGCATACACTTCAGTAATACAGGTAAAGAGTACAGAACATTTAATACCTCCCTGTACTGTAGGGGGCGCTACCAGACACCAGTCAGTGCATACACTTCAGCAATACAGGTAAAGAGTACTGAACATGTAATACCTCCCTGTACTGTAGGGAGCGCTACCAGACACCAGTCAGTGCATACACTTCAGTAATACAAGTAAAGAGAACAGAACATGTAATACCTCCCTGTACTGTAGGGGAGCACTACCAGACACCAGTCAGTGCATACACTTCAGTAATACAGGTAAAGAGTACAGAACATTTAATACCTCCCTGTACTGTAGGGGGCGCTACCAGATACCAGTCAGTGCATACACTTCAGTAATACAGGTAAAGAGTACTGAACATGTAATACCTCCCTGTACTGTAGGGGGCTCTACCAGACACCAGTCAGTGCATACACTTCAGTAATACAGGTAAAGAGTACAGAACATGTAATACCTCCCTGTACTGTAGGGGGCGCTACCAGACACCAGTCACTGCATACACTTCAGTAATACAGGTAAAGAGTACAGAACATATAATACCTCCCTGTACTGTAGGGGGCACTACCAGACACCAGTCAGTGCATACACTTCAGTAATACAGGTAAAGAGTACTGAACATGTAATACCTCCCTGTACTGTAGGGGACGCTACCAGACACCAGTCAGTGCATGCACTTCAGTAATACGGGTAAAGTGTACAGAACATTTAGTACCTCCCTGTACTGTAGGGGGCGCTACCAGACACCAGTCAGTGCATACACTTCAGTAATACAGGTAAAGAGTACTGAACATGTAATACCTCCCTGTACTGTAGGGGGCACTACCAGACACCAGTCAGTGCATACACTTCAGTAATACAGGTAAAGAGTACTGAACATGTAATACCTCCCTGTACTGTAGGGGACGCTACCAGACACCAGTCAGTGCATGCACTTCAGTAATACGGGTAAAGTGTACAGAACATTTAGTACCTCCCTGTACTGTAGGGGGCGCTACCAGACACCAGTCACTGCATGCACTTCAGTAATACAGGGGTTTTACTAGTGAAATGTCCATTCTGATTGGTCGGTTCTTCCAGCCATTGACACGTTTCGCAGATTCCATAGCATTGTATGTTGAGTCTGGTTTCAAGTTACAATGGTCCAGAAAAGACCATTGTATGTTGAAACTATTGTATGTTGAGGCCATTGTAAGTTGAGGGATCACTGTACTTTTATTAGCTGCGATGCAGACGCTGTGGTCTCTGTCTTTACCACCTGTGTCACAACCAGAGCTGCCATGTTAGACCCAGCTGAAACCATTTCACTTTCATTGAAGGTACGACCGGAACAAGCTGACCATGAAAGAGATAATGAACGTCCAATATGTGTCCTGTATGAACCCCACTGCCGGCAGCTTCACCATCAACCCCCGGCTACAGGTCAGATACTACACAGTGATTCGGCACAGTTTGGGGGGGCTCTTAAAGGGTACCTTTCATCAAAAAAAACTTTATAGATTAATGTATGCAGAATAACTTTCCAATTGCATGTGATTAAAAAATATCCTTATTTCTATTTATTTTCCCACACATATGGCAGGCTTAGATACATGGCTCAGCAAACAGAAAGAAATGATAGGCTTAGATACAGACTTTTATCACTGCAAAATAATATATATGTATATATATATATATATATATATATATATATATATATATATGTGTGTATGTATAATATATTAATTCCTTTTTTTCCCTGCAGAGACATTTCAGTGTATTTGCTCTGTCCTTCCCCGGTACGGACGCTCTCTCCACCATCTATAACACCATCCTCATCCAGCATCTTAAGGTGGGAAATTTCCCTGCTGCTCTGCAGAAGACGACCCTGCAGCTGATCAACCTGGCCCTGTCCCTTCACCAAAAAGTGACCTCCACTTTCCTGCCCACGGCCATCAAGTTTCACTACATCTTCAACCTGCGGGACCTGTCCAACATCTTCCAGGTGAGTCTTCTGTCCTTGAGCCATTCAGTGATGCCAGCAATGCTTCTCATCTGAGCGTCTGCATGTAAACTCCAAAACCTGCTATTAATTCTCTGGGATGACCTCTATGAGCTCTGTCCTGTTATTTACATCTCTGCTTGCTGTTCGTGAAAGGCAACATCATTATGTACTAACAAATGTTAAGAAGCTCTCTTGGCTTTGTACTTGTTAAGCTGCCCATACACATTAAACTAATGTCGAAAATGTTGGTTTAGTTGGGACCGACCAACCATCACGTGTATGGTGGCTTCCTGATATGTTGGATTTCAACATACCCAATCCTTGTGTTCTCTGGGTTATAAGCTGCCAGAGGAGTCTGGTAGTGGCTTTATCCCCATTCAACATATATACACCGGGCTAAGAATGCAGGTGTTTGTAAGGATCAGGAGAAATGGTTGCTGAGATGAGCATGCATGTCCGTCTGCTCATAGGGGTTAGATGAGAGCGTACAGTCAAGCATGCATGTGAATGTGGGCATACAACAGATAGTTTATGTTGGAAGGAAAAACCCTCAGCCAAGCCTGTATGTGCATGTGGGGATAGGGAGAGGGAGTTGTTTTGCTGAGCTGAGCGTGCATGTGTGTGTGTGTATATAGGGATCAGGATAAATAGCTGTCAGCTGAGCATGCATATGTATGTGGGGATCAGGATAAATAGCTGTGAGCTGAGCATCCATATGTATGTATGGATCAGGATAAATAGCTGTCAGCTGAGCATGCATATATATGTGGGGATCAGGATATATAGCTGTCAGCTGAGCATGCATATATATGTGGGAATCAGGATATATAGCTGTCAGCTGAGCATGCATATGTATGTGGGGATCAGGATAAATAGCTGTCAGCTGAGCATGCATATGTATGTGGGGATCAGGATAAATATCTGTCAGCTGAGCATGCATATGTATGTGGGGATCAGGATAAATAGCTGTGAGCTGAGCATCCATATGTATGTATGGATCAGGATAAATAGCTGTCAGCTGAGCATGCATATATATGTGGGGATCAGGATATATAGCTGTCAGCTGAGCATGCATATATATGTGGGGATCAGGATATATAGCTGTCAGCTGAGCATGCATATGTATGTGGGGATCAGGATACATAGCTGTCAGCTGAGCATGCATATATATGTGGGGATCAGGATATATAGCTGTCAGCTGAGCATGCACATATATATGTGGGGATCAGGATAAATAGCTGTCAGCTGAACATGCATATATATGTGGGGATCAGGATATATAGCTGTCAGCTGAGCATGCATATATATGTGGGGATCAGGATATATAGCTGTCAGCTGAGCATGCATATGTATGTGGGGATCAGGATAAATAGCTGTCAGCTGAGCATGCATATGTATGTGGGGATCAGGATAAATATCTGTCAGCTGAGCATGCACATATATGTGGGGATCAGTATAAATAGTTGTCAGCTGAGCATGCATATGTATGTGGGGATCAGGATAAATAGCTGTCAGCTGAGCATGCATATGTATGTGGGGATCAGGATAAATAGCTGTCAGCTGAGCATGCACATATATATGTGGGGATCAGGATAAATAGCTGTCAGCTGAGCATGCATATGTATGTGGGGATCAGGATAAATAGCTGTCAGCTGAGCATGCATATATATGTGGGGATCAGGATAAATAGCTGTCAGCTGAGCATGCATATATATGTGGGGATCAGGATAAATAGCTGGCAGCTGAGCATCCATATGTATGTGGGGATCAGGATGAATAGCTGTCAGCTGAGCATGCATATATATGTGGGGATCAGGATAAATAGCTGTCAGCTGAGCATGCATATATATGTGGGGATCAGGATAAATAGCTGTCAGCTGAGCATGCATATGTATGTGGGGATCAGGATAAATAGTTGTCAGCTGAGCATGCATATGTATGTGGGGATCAGGATAAATAGTTGTCAGCTGAGCATACATATATATGTGGGGATCAGGATAAATAGCTGTCAGCTGAGCATGCATATATATGTGGGGATCAGGATAAATAGCTGGCAGCTGAGCATCCATATGTATGTGGGGATCAGGATAAATAGCTGTCAGCTGAGCATGCATATATATGTGGGGATCAGGATAAATAGCTGTCAGCTGAGCATGCATATATATGTGGGGATCAGGATAAATAGCTGGCAGCTGAGCATCCATATGTATGTGGGGATCAGGATAAATAGCTGTCAGCTGAGCATGCATATATATGTGGGGATCAAGATAAATAGCTGTCAGCTGAGCATGCATATATATGTGGGGATCAGGATAAATAGCTGTCAGCTGAGCATGCATATGTATGTGGGGATCAGGATAAATAGTTGTCAGCTGAGCATGCATATGTATGTGGGGATCAGGATAAATAGTTGTCAGCTGAGCATGCATATATATGTGGGGATCAGGATAAATAGCTGTCAGCTGAGCATGCATATATATGTGGGGATCAGGATATATAGCTGTCAGCTGAGCATGCATATATATGTGGGGATCAGGATAAATAGCTGTCAGCTGAGCATGCATATGTATGTGGGGATCAGGATAAATAGCTGTCAGCTGAGCATGCATATATATGTGGGGATCAGGATAAATAGCTGTCAGCTGAGCATGCATATATATGTGGGGATCAGGATAAATAGCTGTCAGCTGAGCATACATATATATGTGGGGATCAGGATAAATAGCTGTCAGCTGAGCATGCATATATATGTGGGGATCAGGATATATAGCTGTCAGCTGAGCATGCATATATATGTGGGGATCAGGATAAATAGCTGTCAGCTGAGCATGCATATATATGTGGGGATCAGGATATATAGCTGTCAGCTGAGCATGCATATATATGTGGGGATCAGGATAAATAGCTGTCAGCTGAGCATCCATATGTATGTGGGGATCAGGATGAATAGCTGTCAGCTGAGCATGCATATGTATGTGGGGATCAGGATAAATAGCTGTCAGCTGAGCATGCATATATATGTGGGGATCAGGATAAATAGCTGTCAGCTGAGCATGCATATATATGTGGGGATCAGGATAAATAGCTGTCAGCTGAGCATGCATATATATGTGGGGATCAGGATATATAGCTGTCAGCTGAGCATGCATATATATGTGGGGATCAGGATAAATAGCTGTCAGCTGAGCATGCATATATATGTGGGGATCAGGATAAATAGCTGTCAGCTGAGCATGCATATGTATGTGGGGATCAGGATATATAGCTGTCAGCTGAGCATGCATATATATGTGGGGATCCGGACACATATGGGGAGATTTATCCAAATCAGGGCAGAAGAAAATGTGACTGTTGCCCAAAGTAACCAATCAGATCGGTTCTTTTATTTTTTAGAGGCCATTTTAAAATTAAAAGATGCCAACTATTGGATCGCCTCAGTAGCTGTCAGCTGAGCATTCATGGGGATCAGGGGGATAGTTGTAAGTTGAGCATTGCTAGGATTTTCTGACAGCAAGCAGAGATCTTGAAAATAAATATAAATAGATTTTTTTCATTATACATATGTTATTATAAAAGCCCTTGAGGCCGTCGTCCTGTTGTCAGGCTCTGGTTATATGTCGCGCGGTCTCTGAGTCACATGATATTTTCACACCAGCTTCTCGTAAGCGTTTTGTGACACATCATGCATATTCAGATCCGGCATAGCCAGGATGGTCGCGTCTTCCCCTTCATCAGTAACGCTAATTGAGCCTCTGATTTTCGCCCGTGTGGTAATGAGACAATTAGCATAGACCTATTTGTAATGGAGGGAACTGTCAACCTGTTTTGACAAGGCGAATCGCGTTGGGCCTTCCCGTCATTGCTGAACCACCACAAAAAGTATTAATCCTGCAAGAGGCCATCATGAGACAACTGATCGCAGATGGGGAACAGGCAGCAATCTGTCAGCAATCACCTCCACAAACAACGGGCCATAAATCAACAACAGAACATCCCGGAGATGGGAAATCACATTCTGCTCCGGGAAATCCCTGATAATAAGGAAGGAGAGAAAGAGAGAGCGGCACCTGCATGTATGGGGGACTGGTGCCTTGTGCCTAGGACTGGAGGGACCAGAAACATGAGTCGTGTTCAGGGAGGGACATAACTGACTGACTGTATTTTCAGGATCAGTACAGGATAAGTAATGTAATGTATGTACACAGTGACCTCACCAGCAGAATAGTGAGTACAGCTCTGGGGTATAATATAGGATATAACTCAGGATCAGTACAGGATAAGTAATGTAATGTATGTACACAGTGATCTCACCAGCAGAATAGTGAGTACAGCTCTGGAGTATAATACAGGATATAACTCAGGATCAGTACAGTATAAGTAATGTAATGTATGTACACAGTGACCTCACCAGCAGAATAGTGAGTACAGCTCTGGGGTATAATACAGGATATAACTCAGGATCAGTACAGGATAAGTAATGTATATACAGTGATCTCACCAGCAGAATAGTGAGTACAGCTCTGGAGTATAATACAGGATATAACTCAGGATCAGTACAGGATAAGTAATGTAATGTATGTACACAGAGATCTCACCAGCTGAATAGTGAGTACAGCTCTGGAGTATAATACAGGATATAACTCAGGATCAGTACAGGATAAGTAATGTAATGTATATACAGTGATCTCACCAGCAGAATAGTGAGTACAGCTCTGGAGTATAATACAGGATATAACTCAGGATCAGTACAGGATAAGTAATGCATGTACACAGTGACCTCACCAGCAGAATAGTGAGTACAACTCGAGTATAATACAGGATATAACTCAAGATCAGTACAGGATAAGTAATGTAATGTATGTACACAGTGACCCCACCAGCAGAATAGTGAGTACAGCTCGAGTATAATACAGGATATAACTCAGGATCAGTACAGGATAAGTAATGTAATGTATGTACACAGTGACCTCACCAGCAGAATAGTGAGTACAGCTCTGGAGTATAATACAGGATATAACTCAGGATCAGTACAGGATAAGTGATGTAATGTATGTACACAGTGATCTCACCAGCAGAATAGTAAGTACAGATATGGCGTATAATACAGGATATAACTCATTGAGGAGGTCAGCGATGATCAACCTGTCAAAGGGTAAAGACCCGTCCCACATTGAGAATTGGCGTCCCATAGCACTTCTCAAGTCAGACAGAAAGATTCTGGCAAAAGTGCTTTTTAACCGGCTGGTGGAGTTTGCACCCCGGCTCCTTTCGGGGGCTCAGCATTGCTCTGTTCCGGGCCGCAGTACATTTAGTGCTGTGCTCAGTGTCCGAGAGGCTGTGGAGCAGGGTAGGGCTGGCCACTGGAAGGGGTACTTGCTGTCCTTGGATCAGGCAAAAGCATTTGATCGGGTTAACCATGAGTACCTCTGGTCTGTCCTTCTGAGATATGGCCTGCCAGGGGGGTTTGTTGATTGGCTTAAGACCTTGTATGCAGGGGCAGAGAGTTTCCCGCTTGTGAATGGTTGGATTGGTCGCTCCCTTGAGGTTGGGTCTGGTGTCCGTCAGGGTTGTCCTTTAAGCCCTTTGCTGTACGTGTTTGCAATTGATCCTTTCCTTAGGAGGATTGATTGTGGACCGTTGGTGGGGGTGAGAATGGACCTGGTGGTGCTGGATTCGGCTCTGAGAGCGGTAGCGTATGCTGATGATGTCACTTTGTTTGTCTCCTCACAAGAGGAGGTCAGATGGGTGATGTCAGAGGTGGACCGCTACTCGGAGGCATCCGGGTCCAGGATCAACCGGGATAAGTGCGAGAGTCTCTGGCTGGGAGGGGGAGATCCTAGTTTTGATCTCCCGGACGCCCTTCCAGGGCCCCAGGAATCTGCAAAAGTTCTCGGCATCGAATTTGGCCAAGGGGATTACCCCAAACAAAACTGGGACAGCAGGCTTAAGATCGCCGCTCAGAAGGTGGATCAGTGGAAGGGTTGGTCTTTGACCCTCCGGGAAAGGGTTAACCTGATCAAAACATTCCTGCTCCCTTTGTTGATATATCTGGGCAGTGTATGCATGTTGCCAGAACCTCTCTGGACCCGGGTCTACAGTGTGTTCTTCCAGATGTTATGGGGGAACAGACTGAACCTAGTGAAGAGGGAGGTTACTTACCGTACAAGGAGACTAGGGGGGTTGTGTATGGTCAACCCTGTGGTGTTCCTAGTGAATACCTTTCTTAAGACCAATATAGCAAACCTCTGGTCAGAGAGGGCTCCTCCGTGGGTATCCTCCTGTAGGGGATGGTTTCGGCCTTTCTTCCAGGAATGGGAGACAGGAGGGCAAGTGAAGGATCCTTCGCACACCACACGGGCATCTCACGGCTTACGCTACCCCGGTTCTGAAGGTTATTCGTTGGTGGGGTCTGGGGATGTGGGAGATTAGGACTCTGTCGAGGAAATTCCTTGACAAGAGGGTCCTGTCTTCTCATTTCCAGAGGCCATTGGCGCTCAAGGACTGCCCAAGTCGGGATCTAGAGGTGGGTTTAGAGCTTTTGAATTCTATCAGGATCCCCTTGAATTTTTGGGACTTGACTTGGCGCTGCTTCCATGGGAAACTGTGTGTGAGGGACAATCTGAAGTGCAGGAGCTCTGATGACCGGGGATGTCCCCGCGAAGAGTGTGGAGGCATGCTGGAAAGCATGGAGCATTTTCTGCTTCATTGTCCCTTTAACACAGAGGTTTACACCAGGGTGGGCGCTTCCATTGGTTGGCCTCGGCTGGCCAGTCTCTCCTATGCGGAATGGGCCTATGGGGCATTCAGAAACCTTGGAGGCTGGGACCGGTGCACTTTATTCCTAGTCAGCTCAGTGGTCAGGTATTACACGTGGAACGCACGGTGTTTAGTGTCGACGCAGCGTAAAATCCTCCCTGTGGATGTGGTGGTTAGGAACATTCTCGGTGACCTGGTGAAGGTGCGTTCTCTGGAGTACGAGAGGCTGGGTGCTGGCAGGGCCTCTCGTCTATGGAGGGGCTCTGCCTTTAAAGTGCCTTAGCCTGTTGTCTCCCCCTGGTGGTGGGCTGATGCTGGCACATTAGTCTTTTTGTTTTGAGCAGTCGGTTTATGGTAATATAGGGCTTGCAGGCACTGAACTTGAGCTTTAGGGGTTTGTTGTTTGGCTTATAGTGTTATATGTATTTGTTATTGTATTTATTGTTGTAGTCTATATGTATACTTGTGTATTGTGTATATTATTAGTCTGTGTATATTTTATGTAATGTATATATTGTATATATTGTGTGATGCCACCTGGGGTTTGGGTTTAGTTTAGGTTGGGTGGTGGGTTAAAAGGGGGGAGGGGGTTTGTATGGGACTTTTATATATACAGAAAATCCTGGACTGGTTCATGGACGTCTGGTAACATGTACTGGGGGCATGGGATGCGGGACCAGCTCAGGGCGCAAAAAAAAAAAAAGGGGGTGTTATTTTGTTTGTGTTGGTTTTTATTATTTTGTATATATTATTATTGTTGTTGTTGTTGTTATTCTTTTTGGTATATTACTGGTATTGGGTTTTTGGTATTGCAACTGGGCCAGGAAATTCACATTTAGTATTAGTGTATATTAGTGTATATAGTTTATTAGTATGGTATGGGTATTATGGGTATTATAGGAATATGTCTTTTGTAAATATTGTATATATTTGTTTGTGTGCCGGAATGAGTGTGGGGTGGACCGGTGTTGTATTTTATGCTATGGTGTTGGTTTTATGATCGTTATATTGATATGTTCTGTCGGATATGATATGTTTGTGTTTTGTAATTTTTTATTGTTATGTTTGAAATTTTAATAAAAGATCTACAGGATATAACTCAGGATCAGTACAGGATAAGTAATGTAATGTATGCACACAGTGACCTCACCAGCAGTATAGTGAGTACAGCTCTGGAGTATAATACAGGATATAACTCAGGATCAGTAGAGGATAAGTAATGTAATGTATGTACACAGTGACCTCACCAGCAGAATAGTGAGTACAGCTCTGGAGTATAATACAGGATATAACTCAGGATCAGTACAGGATAAGTAATGTAATGTATGTACACAGTGATCTCACCAGCAGAATAGTGAGTACAGCTCTGGAGTATAATACAGGATATAACCCAGGATCAGTACAGGATAAGTAATGTAATGTATGTACACAGTGACCTCACCAGCAGAATAGTGAGTACAGCTCTGGGGTATAATACAGGATATAACTCAGGATCAGTACAGGATAAGTAATGTAATGTATGTACACAGTGACCTCACCAGCAGAATAGTGAGTACAGCTCTGGAGTATAATACAGGATATAACTCAGGATCAGTACAGGATAAGTAATGTAATGTATGCACACAGTGACCTCACCAGCAGTATAGTGAGTACAGCTCTGGGGTATAATACAGGATATAACTCAGCATCAGTAGAGGATAAGTAATGTAATGTATGTACACAGTGACCTCACCAGCAGAATAGTGAGTACAGCTCTGGGGTATAATACAGGATATAACTCAGGATCAGTACAGGATAAGTAATGTAATGTATGTACACAGTGACCTCACCAGCAGAATAGTGAGTACAGCTCTGGGGTATAATACAGGATATAACTCAGGATCAGTACAGGATAAGTGATGTAATGTATGTACACAGTGATCTCACCAGCAGAATAGTAAGTACAGATCTGGAGTATAATACAGGATATAACTCAGGATCAGTACAGGATAAGTAATGTAATGTATGCACACAGTGACCTCACCAGCAGTATAGTGAGTACAGCTCTGGGGTATAATACAGGATATAACTCAGGATCAGTACAGGATAAGTAATGTAATGTATGTACACAGTGATCTCACCAGCAGAATAGTGAGTACAGCTCTGGGGTATAATACAGGATATAACTCAGGATCAGTACAGGATAAGTAATGTAATGTATGTACACAGTGACCTCACCAGCAGAATAGTGAGTACAGCTCTGGAGTATAATACAGGATATAACTCAGGATCAGTACAGGATAAGTGATGTAATGTATGTACACAGTGATCTCACCAGCAGAATAGTAAGTACAGATATGGCGTATAATACAGGATATAACTCAGTAATGTAATATATTTACATAGTTAATTGAATGTATGTAGGGTACTTCTACTTATCATTGCATAAAAAAAAAAAAAGACTTGAAATAAAAATTCTGGCTCATTGTATGATATGACGACCCCAGAGGCAGCAGAGTGGAGTCGCTTTTGTACATTGTTCTACCACTTCCTCCGTTCCTCGCTGTGATCATTTGCATATTATCCGCCTCCTCCGCCTGTCCCTTCTCTTCTCCGCTGATTATTACACTTTGCCGCTCGCTGTCACTCAGGATTACTTTGTAATAAAAACGTATCTAGCGATCTCCTGTTAGTCGAGGTCCCAGGCTCCTCTGGACGCGGCGCTCTTCTTTAATCAATTGAGGCTTTTCAAGCTACGGCGCAAGCAAAACTCCCAAACAGCGGCTGACAGATCTAAACATCTCGGTGACACCATGACAGCGCCTTTATATAGATATTACAGACTTGTTAACTTGTCAAGGAAACTTTCACATTTACCTTCTCTTGACCCAACGTGTCAGGAAGTAATAGGGTTATAACCTGGGAATGTCACGTTTTACCTACACAATAAAAACAAAAGCTTTATTTTTGAGAAGCACTTTATGTGGTCTTAAGGAGTGTTTTTGTTTTTCTTTTCACCGCCCCTGTTAAGTTGAATAGTGTATTTGAGATGAGTTGTCCACAAGGGAGAGTTGAGGGCCCCTAATCTTCTCGGAGCATCTCCCTTACGAACAAATTATTTGTACATACTTGGCCATGGCCTGTTCCTCCTATAAGTGATGGCTCTGGTCAGGAACTGTGTGTATCCATTGTTAGCCACTTTATACAAGTTTATTGGGGAATAGGAAATTGCTGCACACTAAGGAGGAGATTTATCATTGCTTTTAGAGCATTTCTTTTGTCTATGTTCAGGCACAGTTCAGGCGCAAGCAGCATATTTTGAGACTTTTATGCGCCTTTTGATTTAGACAGTTTCACTCTTTTTGCCTACCCGTAGAACTTTTTCTTTTTGACCATGTAGTGATCATGTATTTATCATTTGCCACTTTTGTCAAAAGTCGCTATTTTGTGTGCAAAGGTACTTTTTTAGGCGCAAAGCTACACCACCTACCAGTAGGCGTGAGAATCACATCTACCTTCCACAATTTAACCCTTAACCTCTTGTGGACGACAGTGTCCCACTCCCCTTATATGACACGCATTCAGTAGCTGAGCGTGGGTCATAGCTGGGTGGTCCTAGTGACTATCTGCCACCAGGACCTATCTCTAATGCCAGACATCACCAATCACAATGATGCCCGGCTTTCACCCCTTAGACACCGCAATCAGATTTGATTCTAGCGTCTAAAATGCAAGTAAAAATGTCCCGGCAGCTCTGTGAAAGTAAGTAAAAACACCGAACCTGCCAAATTCAGGACCCGGGAAAGTGTCTACTTCCCTCCCTCACAAGCGTCTAGAAAAAGTGTATGTGGTAGAGCTTTTCCCACCACAGCAGAGCTGTGCAAAATTCATCATCCTGCTGCACCTTCTTAATAAATAAGATGCGCGCTAGTCAATCCCACCTCCCAAATAAATGTGGAAAAATAGCTCTACCGTAGACATTCTGTGATAAATCTGGGCCTAAATCTCCTTTTTGACATTCATGGCACAGGCCACACGTGTGTGCCCCGGAAACTGCACACCAATTCTCATAATCACAAGTACAAGCCTTAACAGATAACTCTGGACTTTTTTCCCCCATCACTAGTCCTACAGTGCCATCTGTTTTATTCCAGCACAGCTTAATCCATGTTTCATTACTTAACTGGATCATAGATTCTCCAGTCTGACCCACAGAAAATCAGGATTTAATATGTTAGAGGTTGTGGTCAGTCCTGGGTCAGTTAAATTCTTGTAAACAACAGGATGACATCATCACCTATCATACCTCCTGCGAGTCCCAAGCCCCTCCCAACTCTATCTGTATACTGCTGCTCTTTCTATGTGATCAACATACATAGTAGTTGTACACTTTCCCTCCAGCTCTTTCTGTATACTGCTTCTATCTCTTGGGATCAGGATATATAGTAGTTATACACCTCTCCTCCAGCTCTACATATATACTGCTGCTGCTATCCCTATGGGATCAGGATATTTGGTAGTTATACACCTCCCTTCGGCTTCACACATTGCTGTTTTTTTTTTTTTATAAGGACATTTTTTTGGTAAAATGGCACTATTTCACTCCGACTGAACCTATTAAATATTGCATGGTTTTAACAGCAATTATTAAAAATCATGTCCAAAACAAGTTCAAAAGCCACAAGAATGCAGTAAAAACACAACAGCCTAAAGACTTCAAATCTTCATAAAACATCTCTTCTCCCCCTGGAAATGTTTTCCCCTTCAAATAAGAAAAGACATCAAAACTGCACATAATGTAAACTGACCCCCAACCCCCTTATGAGTACAGTCAGTTCACCTGGGTGATCTCCAGCACCAGCAGCCTAATCACCAGGTGCAGTTCAGACTCCACCGACTTTCTCTGCAAAGCCAGAAGATTCATGGGAAATGTAAGCAGCATTAGGAAATCATTTCAGTTATTCAAAGTGCAATAAATATGGCTGAACAACCCCTGCCTACTACACCAACTAAAACAGGTAAGCACACAAGAACATCTACATTATTCTTTAATAATAACTTATGCTGCACTAAATAAGCAAAATAACACAAACACTACTTGGTTGTCCCTGGTTTAGTATGGCAGATTCCTTCCAGATTTGTGATCCTACATTGTGATCTTTGGTTTCAGGGCATCTTGTTCTCCACCCCGGACTGTCTGAAAACGCCTCAGGACTTAGTGAAGCTTTATCTGCACGAGTCAAACCGCGTCTATCGTGACAAAATGGTGGAAGAGAAAGACTTTGACACATTCGACAAGATACAGACAGACATGGTGAAGAAGTTCTATGACGTAAGTATAAAAGACATCTCTTATAAAAATTAAAGAAGCAATCTGATTGGTTTCTATGGGCAACTGGGCAACTTTTCCTCCACACAGATTTTGATAGTGTATTAGAAAATTATTTAGTTCATTTGGTTTGTGTCCCATAGGACATCGACGAGACGCTGGAACAAGTGAAGTCTATGAACATGTTTTGCCATTTCGCCAACGGTGTTGGAGAGCCAAAGTACATGCCAGTCCAGTCTTGGCAGTCGCTGAACAAAATCCTTGTGGACGCCCTGGACAACCACAACGAGGTCAACGCAGCGATGAACCTGGTGCTGTTTGAGGATGCCATGAGCCACATGTAAGAATAAAGCATTATTGTTCTTACTTACCCTGTTAGGTGTGGTATAATGATGATCTTCCCTTTTGATGAAAACAGTAAAATTGCTGTTGGTCAATTACATTATTTAGCCAGGAAATTAATTGTGCAGGATTGGAAGAGCGCCAATTCACCATCAAAAAACTATTAATTATTAAAACAAATATATTAGTAAGCTGGGATAAGTATCATACGTTACAATAGATAAGGTAAACCTGGCTGAATAGATCTGATTTATAAATTTAAAGGCCCTATATGGTAATATAAGTAACACTTAATATATAGGCTGGAGCACAATAGGAGCGGGTGGGAGGTAACGATAAAAACATAAAAATTTAGAAATGATGAATTGAGTATTGCAGTGAAATGACATAAATGTTTGAATGCTTGATTAATAAATATTCAAAAAAATACTTGTTTAATAAAGAAATATTTAAAAAAATATTTGTTTAATAAATAAATATTCTAAAAATAGTGTTTAATAAAGAAATATTCTAAAAAAAACTTGTTTAATAAAGAAGCATTCTAAAAAAAATACTTGTTTAATAAATAAATATTCTAAAAAATACCTGTTTAATAAATATTCTTAAAAAAAAATACTTGTTTAGATAAATAAATATTCTAAAAAAATATGTGTTTAAAGAATAAAATATTCTAAAAAAATACTTGTTTAATAAATATATATTCTAAAAAATACCTGTTTAGAGTAGGGTCACACGTAACAGATCCACAGCGTATTTTACGCTGCAGATCCGCCGGTGACCTACCGATTTTTTGCCTCCAGCGGTTGCCACCCCAGTTCCCCCGCCTCGCTCCGTCTCTGGCCTGCTCGCAGCTGTAATCAGCCTCTACGAGCAGCCACACAGGGGGCCTGTGAGTTGGCGAGTGCACTCGAACATCGCAGTGCAGTGTACTCAGACATCGCGGCTGCTCCACGATGTCTGAGTTGAGGCTATGTGCAGTGTACATGTCATTACAAAGTAATGTGCAGTGTACTCAGTTAGACATAGCAGCTGCTCCGCGATGTCAGAGTGCACTCACCGACTCGCAGGCCCTCTGTGTGGCTGCTTGTAGCGGTGGATTGCAGCTGCGAGCAGGCCAGGGGCAGAGCAAGGCGGGGGAACTGGGCTGGCAACAGCTGGAGCCACAAAATGGGTCAGGTAACCGGCGGATCTGCAGCGTAAAATACGCTGGGTATCCGTTACGTGTGACCCTACCCTTAGGGTGCGTTCACACTTGAAGTCAATGGGCAGCAAAATCAGTAGCAGGAAATCTGTAGTAAAAATATGCATGTGTGAACACACCTTTAATAAATAAATAAATATAAAAAAAAAAAAAAAACTCAGAACAGCAATATAGTAAAACAATGATCCAGGCATGGTGGGAGTTGTAGTTTTGCAACATCTGGAGGTCCACAGTTTGGAGACCACTTTGTTAAGTCATTAAAGCGGAAGTGTCAGTGTGATAGAGATGCCACCTTCCGATCTGTCTGTTCACTAAACTAAATAGACACAGGGTCAAAGTGCAGAGTCATCAGGTTAGGACGCAAAACAGAAAAAAGCTACTCAGTAATTTCCCTGGAGGATGTTGTGTCCTGTCTGGATCCAAGACACCTCAACATATCAACTACTGCAACATGATTTTGGGGCCAGAGTTTGATAGATAACCTCCTTACAGCTCACAACTTCTTCATCATTCCCTGTAGTGCTCCATAGACCAGATGTAGACACCTCAGTAATGTTTCAAGTATTCTTCACCCAACTATTATTTATTTCTGGGTGACAACCAACATGGAGCCATTACTGCAGAGGTTGTCAATCACATGCACATCGCGGCATATATGCTGTTCGGACATCTTAGAAAGCTTGATGCATTACCTATCAGAACCATGAATACAATTCTTACCCAGCTTTTACAGACAGAGATATGGGAGTTTGTAGATTTTAGGAAGGTGTTGTATACAGACTATTTTATAATACTAGTATAATACTAGATTATTTGTCTATTCTAGTGTTGTGGGGTTACAGGTCTCAGCATGCCTTGCCATCTGGCAGCCAGTGGTTGCTTTTGGTGGCTGTAAATGTCATGCTATTTAATGGCTGCATGTCACGCCGCCAGTGAATTGTAAATGTTCTTCTTCTTGTCGACTTGTGTTCAGTGAAGTGTTTTATCATTTTCTTTGTTCTTCACCGATATAGTTGCAGAATCAACCGCATTCTGGAGTCCCCAAGGGGAAACGCTCTGCTGGTCGGTGTCGGGGGGAGCGGGAAGCAAAGTTTGACAAGACTGGCAGCTTATATTAGCTCCTTGGAGGTCTTCCAGATCACTTTAAGGAAAGGCTACGGCATCTCGGATCTCAAGGTACAGTGTTCGAGGGGATAAGAGGGTGGCTGTTCCCATCCTGACCAGCAACTTTAGTAATGGCAATATGTAGATAAGAGGTGGAAGAAATATTAGCTGAATATGGGATCGTAATATAATACAATACCGTAATTTAGAGCTTGTGATATCCCTCCCCCCTCCCATCCAGCCTGTAAAAATTGATGATCTCTCCTTGGGATATTCCATCAATATTAGATCGACAAAGGTGTCGGGAGTTGGACCCCAGCTGATCAGCTTTTCTCAGTTACTTCAGGGACACAGCAGCCATGGGTATATGCTGCTGACACTAGGAGGCTGACCCTAGGCAACAAAGAAAAGGTTGGCTCCCCCTCAGCAGAATATACCCACACACCGGCTGTGACCTCTTCAATGTTCTCGCTGGCTTGATAAAGTGAACCGGACAACACTGCAGTATATTGGAACACCACAACGAATAATACAACTATTACAAATATGAGCTCGGGGAGTGGGCTGCCTTAATTCATATAACATAGAGAATGGTGCGAGACGCTTCACTTTCACATATAGGAAGGATACGTAACAATCTGAGCATCATCGCCAGCTCAGCATCATCCAATGAAGAGAGTCTCCGACAGCATCATCCAATAAGGAGAGTCTCCAAAAGCATCATTCAATGAGGAGGAGAGTCTCTGACAGCATCATCCAATAAGGAGGAGAGTCTCCTACATCATCATCCAATGAGGAGAGTTTCCAACAGCATCGTCCAATGAGAAGAGTCTCCGACAGCATCATCCAATGAGAAGAGTCTCCAACAGCATCGTCCAATAAGGAGAGTCTCCAACTGCATCATCCAATGAGAAGAGAAGAGTCTCTGACAGCATCATCCAATGAGAAGAGTCTCCAACAGCATCATCCAATGAGAAAAGTCTCCAACAGCATCGTCCAATAAGAAGAGTTTCCGACAGCATCATCCAATGAGGAGAGTTTCTGACAGCATCGTCCAATGAGAAGAGTCGCCAACAGCATCGTTCAATGAGGAGAGTCCCCAACAGGATAATCCAATGAGGAGGGTCTCCGACAGCATCATCCAATAAGAAGAGTCTCCAACAGCATCGTCCAATGAGAAGAGTCTCCAGCAGCATCGTGCAATGAGGAGAGTCTCCAACAGCATCATCCAATGAGAAGAGTCACCAACAGCATCATCCAATGAGAAGAGTCACCAACAGCATCATCCAATGAGAAGAGTCTCCAACAGCATCGTCCAATGAGGAGAGTTTACAACAGCATCATCCAATAAGAAGAGTCTCCAACAGCATCATCCAATGAGAAGAGTCGCCAACAGCATCGTTCAATGAGGAGAGTCCCCAACATCATCATCCAATGAGGAGAGTCCCCAACATCATCATCCAATGAGGAGAGTCTCCAACAACATCATCCAATGAGGAGAGTCTCCAACATCATCATTCAATGAGAAGAGTCTCCAACAGCATCATCCAATGAGGAGAGTCTCCAACAACATCATCCAATGAGGAGAGTCTCCAACATCATCATTCAATGAGAAGAGTCTCCAACAGCATCATCCAATGAGGAGAGTCTCCAACAGCATCATCCAATGAGGAGAGTCTCCAACAGCATCGTCCAATGAGAAGAGTCTCCAACATCATCAACCAATGAGAAGAGTCGCCAACATCATCATCCAATGAGGAGAGTCTCCAACAGCATCATCCAATGAGAAGAGTCGCCAACATCATCATCCAATGACAAGAGTCGCCAACATCATCATCCAATGAGGAGAGTCCCCGACAGCATCATCCAATGAGAAGAGTCTCCAACAGCATCGTCCAATGAGGAGAGTCTCCAACAGCATCGTCCAATGAGGAGAGTCTCCAACAGCATCATCCAATGAGAAGAGTCTCCAACAGCATCATCCAATGAGAAGAGTCTCCGACAGTATCATCCAATGAGAAGAGTCTCCAACAGCATCATCCAATGAGGAGAGTCTTCGACAGTATCATCCAATGAGAAGAGTCTCCAACAGCATCGTCCAATAAGAAGAGTCACCAACAGCATCATCCAATGAGGAGAGTCTCCAACAGCATCGTCCAATGAGGAGAGTCTCCAACAGGATCATCCAGTGAGGATAGTCTCCAACAGGATCATCCAGTGTTAGCTGGTGCTGACACAGGATGTGTCTGTCTCCTCATTGGATGACGCTGATCTGGCAGCAATGCTCAGCTTGTTACAAGTCCTTCCTAAATGTTAGGTGGCCCTGTCTTGTGGTAAGGCCATCCTCCAGGAGAAGTAGTGTCCTTCACCCATCAGGTGGCTCTCAGAGGGGAGGGGGTTGATTGAAGTTAGTGTTACCCATCAAAGATGATAAAAAAAGATAATCCTGTCCCCAGCCACCACCCCTGATAAAGTGCCACTTTAGGACTGGGCCTGGGCCTTGTCGACCTATTTAAAAATGCAGGGCTGGTGGAGGGTTTGTTATGTTTATTGTATCCTGTCCAGACAAGCCTTGGTTAGCCAAATGCCCAATACTTCATTCTGATACTTGTAACTGGACTAGTACATTGTAACAAACCACCAAGACAGAAAATGTGTACTCCACAATACAGGTGAATGGCATCGAGGCATGTCTCCTGCTTGCAGTCATCACTATTAACCTTTTGCATTTTTTTTTTGCTGAAATAAATTATTCTCTTTGATCAGGTCTGTGGTTACCATTAGAGCGGCTCCTCTTCTCTCCTGGCACAATAATTAGAGAATATCCTGAATAGGAGAGAATATTCTGCATGGATTCCCCATTACAAGAGAGTTATCACAAACTTGACAGAAATCCTGCTCTGTGCATTACTATTCAGCTCCCTACCCACACACTACGCTGGGTGCTGTCACCAAGAGGGAGGCAGCGCGCCAGCTGTACTGTGTGGGGGAGATACACCTCCTGATCTCGCCTCTGTGACCAGGTCTATACAGAATAGTGGCACCTATAGCCCATTATATACCAATGTCCTGCCAGGTCGCTGTTAGTGAGTGGGCATAGAGCAGAATGAGATAAGGAGGATACATAATCTCTCCTGTGTTTTCTTGTGCCTGCAGGCTGACCTTGCAAACCAGTATATTAAAGCTGGAGTGAAGAATGTGGGGACAGTTTTCCTGATGACTGACGCTCAAGTTTCTGATGAGAAGTTCCTTGTACTAGTCAATGACTTGCTGGCATCTGGTAAGTATATCTTATGTGATTCCAAAGCTGGCCATTCATGTAAGATGGTTGTCAGCTATACAAGCTCATTCTCTCCTGATTCTTCAGGCCCCCCCCATGCGTATACAGTGGTCCCTCAAGTTACAATATTAATTGGTTCCAGGACGGCCATTGTATGTTGAAACCATTGTATGTTGAGACCATAACTCTATGGAAACCTGGTAATTGGTTCTGAAGCCACCAAAATGTCATTCAAAAATAGGAAAAAGTGAGGATTAAAGAAAAATAAGTAGATAACTAATATAGATAAAGCAAATCCTTCCATATAAAAGTAAGAAAGATCTGCAGGGAGCTGTAAATCACTGTCTATGTCAGTGTTTCCCAAGCAGGGAGCCTCCAGCTGTTGCAAAACTACAACTCCCAGCATGCCCGGACCGCCAAAGGCTGTCCGGGCATGCTGGGAGTTGTAGTTTTGCAACAGCTGGGGGTACCCTGCTTGGGAAACTCTGGTCTATGTAGAGGACAGGAGTTTCTTCGGGGTCCTGTACAGTACTCAAAGTGTCCCAAAAAGTAACATTGAGTCGCCCTCACCTGGTGTCCAAAGGAGCAGGTAACCCTGGAACAGGTTAAGTGTACAGAACATGTAATACCTCCCTGTACTGTAGGGGGCGTTACCAGACAGGAATTCAGTGCATACACTTCAGTAATACAGGTAAAGAGTACAGAACATGTAATACCTCCCTGTACTGTAGGGGGAGCTACCAGACACCAGTCAGTGCATACACTTCAGTAATACAGGTAAAGAGTACAGAACATGTAATACCTCCCTGTACTGTAGGGGACGCTACCAGACACCAGTCAGTGCATACACTTCAGTAATACAGGTAAAGAGTACAGAACATGTAATACCTCCCTGTACTGTAGGGGACGCTACCAGACACCAGTCAGTGCATACACTTCAGTGATACAGGTAAAGAGTACAGAACATGTAATACCTCCCTGTAATGTAGGGGGCGCTACCAGACACCAGTCAGTGCATACACTTCAGTAATACAGGTAAAGAGTACAGAACATGTAATACCTCCCTGTACTGTAGGGGGCGCTACCAGACACCAGTCAGTGCATACACTTCAGTAATACAGGTAAAGAGTACAGAACATGTAATACCTCCCTGTACTGTAGGGGGCGCTACCAGACACCAGTCAGTGCATACACTTCAGTAATACAGGGGTTTTACCAGTGAATGCCCATTCTGATTGGTCGGTTCTTCCGGCCATTGACACGTTTCACAGATCTGTACTGTCTGTACATTGTATGTTGAGTCTGGTTTCAACTTACAATGGTCCAGAATAGACCATTGTATGTTGAAACTATTGTATGCCGAAGCCATTGTAAGTTGAGAGATCACTGTACATGCTCAGCTCAGCTGAGTGTGCTTGTGCTCTCACCATTGTCTGTTGGTGGCTTATCTTCCCAAGAACAAAAGACTGTGCAGAATACAGAAAGTCTCCCGCTCTCACCGCATCAGCAGATCTCTCACGGCTCGACCTTGGAAGCTTCCATGGACGCTCTGAGCGCCCCACGCCAGCCCTGTCGTCCCATCCATGGAATGTTCCGAGGTCGAGCCGTGAGAGATCTGCTGATGCGGTGAGTGCGGGAGACTTTAGCGAGGAGTAGTTCAGCCCCTAGAACTTCAGGGGATTGGAAACACCTCTTTGACACTTTGCACCAGAAAATAAAAATATATTTTTCTATCTTATGGAAGCACAGACAGATATATGAATTACACCAAGAGTCTGTTTGTCAGACATTCCCTTTAGGGTGCTCTTACACTGTGCTGTTTTGTTGCAGTTTCGAAACCAAAGCCGAGTGAATTAGATAATATAAACAACAAACACTTCCTCTTCTTCTTTCTCCTGTCGATTTTGTAACGTTTCAAGTGAATTGTGTTTTGTAAATCGTTGTAAAGTATTGTTTGAGCTGAAGTATATAATGAAAATCTGCATGCAGTACTGCACTGTATAAATAGTAACGTTACACACAGGGAAACACAATGGAGAGGATTCATCAAGACCAATAAGATTATTTTATTTTTCATAGGCCTTTTAAAAAATGGTCTCTGATTGGTTGCTATGGGCAACAGGTCGACCTTTCGATTTTGGATGATTCTCCCCCAATCACGCAGCTCTTTTTATGCATATCATTTTCTTCTTTCCTTGTAAGGTGAGATCCCGGACCTATTCCCAGATGATGAGGTGGAAAATATTATTGGAAGCGTCAGGAATGAAGTGAAGAGCCAAGGTCTGATGGACACAAGAGAAAACTGCTGGAAATTTTTCATTGACAGAGTCAGGAGACAACTGAAAGTGAGTCTTCAAGGCTTCTTATTCTCCATGGAAGGAGTAAGGACATAAACGCACATTTCAGAAGAGTGAAAAGTCACAGACTGAGAGATATATAGTGGATAGAGTAGGGTCCTAGGGTCCCCAATCTCATTCATTTGAATCAGTCGACCAGAGTCACTATGTGACTCCGGTCGGCTCATTCAAATGAATGAGACAGGGGCCGGCTGGGATACGGGAGCACCCGGTTTTCCCCATGTCCCAGCCGGATCCGGTCCGGAGTATCAGTAGAGGACTATGCTGAGAGACTGAGAGATACCTAGTAGATTGTGCAGGGTTTCCTGCTATAAAGAGCCAAGAACGTTTCACCTGAGCCCGTGAGGAGGAGAAGGAGAATAAACAGACTGGAGATTATGGGGGAGATTGATCAAAACCTCTGCAGAGGAAAAGTTGCTGTGTTACCCACAGCAACCAATCAGATTTGTTCTTTCATTTTGTCAAGGCCTTGGTAAAAATGAAAGAAGTGATCTGATTGGTTGCTATGGGCAACTGGACAACTTTTCCTCTGCACATTTCCCCCTATATATGTACATAAGTAAAACATCTTTAGTCTGATGCAGCAATTGCCGAATCCCAGGCCCTCATCTTATTTACCCAGGCCTCTCTCTGCCCTGATGGCGGCCCTATTCAGATATGTAATCAGGACCAACTTTGCACCAGTCACGTATAGATTGTTTAGGATTCTTCCCTCTACAGAAAGGATCTAAGCAGATGTAGCCGTCCGCTCCTCACACTGAGAAGCAGCATTACTGGAATGTCTGGCGGCCTCGCTTTTCTTTGCGCACTCAGTGTATAATGGAGAAGGGAGGGGGCGACAGATGGTGGCGGCAACGTGAAAATGCCTGATATATAAAAAAAAACAAAAAACTGCTGTCGAAATGTGATTACCAAATCAATACGTTTTCTGAAGACGCATCTGAAACATGATTACACAACCAGAATCCCTAAGAAAAGACCGAAACAATGATTAGCCCATTCAGACGCTACAGACGGCCATTATTCCTGCAGAAGGGATTCCGGTGCTTCCGATCGCAGAAATGTTTGTATTTAAAGAATATCCTTAAATATTACAAATCTGAAAAGCTGCTTAGAGCGGGGAACCCCGAGTCACAGATGATAAAGATGAACTTTTCAACCAGCTATCCAGGGGCAGCCCCCACAGATGCAGCCGATCTTACTGATGATAATCATAGGGTTTATTTAAAAAATATTTATCCTTCTATTTAAATTCTTTTTTTAACCTTCCCACAGTTTTATTCCATTTCTTTTGTAAATCTGCAATCCAGCTCCTGCTCCATGAATAGAAAATCAGGACTTGAGAATATAGTGACACAGAGATAGAGGGGGAGGAGGGAGGCGGCAGAAGTATAACTGCATAGGCTTATCGTATAGGAACTGTACCCATCAGTTCTAAAACTTCTTACATTTCACCTTAGAAATATACGAAGTACGCTACAGCGCTCTTAGCGATCTGCAGTGCGCTTCTCCAAGCTTGTTCTAACTATCGGGAGTCTGAGCACCCGGAGAGGCCACGACCATCAAAACTTTTTACATGTCAAGTTTTTATAAATAAGTACACTTTAACATTCAAGGTGTTGGTGTCATCTCCTGTAGGCATTTGAATTTTAAATACATAACAAGAAAATAAGAAAAGAAGCCGTCACTGTAGCTATATATGCAATGTCTAAATGGTAAACACTGGAAATTGTATAGAGGGTGCTGCTGAGGGTCTGAATCTGGGTATAAGGGGTGGTGCTCATTTGAGTTAAAGGGGTCAAAACTTTTTTTTTATATATCAACTGGCTGCGGAATGTTAAACGGATTTGTAAATTACTTCTATAAAAAAATCTTAATCCTTCCAATAGTTATTAGCTTCTGAAGTTGAGTTGTTGTTTTCTGTCTAACTGCTCTCTGATGACTCACGTCCTGGGAGCTGTGCAGTTCCTATTGGGATATTCTCCCATCATGCACAGCTCCCGGGACGTGACATCATCATTGAGCAGTTAGACAGAAAACTTCAGAAGCTAATAACTATTGGAAGGATTAAGATTTTTTAATAGAAGTAATTTACAAATCTGTTTAACTTTCCGGAGTCAGTTGATATATATATATATATATATATATATATATATATATATATATAAAAAAGTTTTTGCCTGGAATACCCCTTTAAACAAAGTCCATGGATATATGAAATAACAAGAGAAACGGAGCACTCACCCAGACTGCAGCAACTTCGGACCCATGCGATTGTCCACTTCGGACCGATGCGAGGAGGCGGTAGATTGGAACTGGGGGAGTTCAGACGCCGTCCGGCGTCTGAAGGACGGGATAGATGGAGGGGAAAGGAGGTCGAGATAGGAGGACGGGAAAGGAGGTCGAGATAGGAGGACGGGATAGATGGACGGGATAGGAGGACGGGAAAGGAGGTCGAGATAGGAGGACGGGAAAGGAGGTCGAGATAGGAGGATGGGAAAGGAGGACAAGATAGGAGGACGGGAAAGAAGGATGGGGAAGGAGGTCGAGATATGAGGACGGGATAGGAGGTCGGGATATGACAACAATAAATGAGGACGGGATATGAAGTCAAAAGCTTCCTCCTTTGTTTATTTTCCTCCCCAACAAGGATTAGAAAGGAAAAACCGGGCAACGCCGAGTACTCAGCTAGTTTTATACTATTTTACTGATGTCTCTCATTCCTCCTCAGGTCGCTCTGTGCTTCTCCCCAGTTGGTAATAAGCTACGGGTTCGAAGCAGAAAATTTCCTGCAGTGGTGAACTGCACAGCAATTGATTGGTTCCATGAGTGGCCACAGGAGGCGCTAGAGTCTGTCAGCTTGCGTTTCCTCCAGGAGACAGAGAACATTGAGGTAAGATTCTAGTTCCACCAGTAGCCTTATAATGGTTTGTTCCATAGCTATAAACACAACGTAAGAGATTTTATCCCACTTATTTCATTTTCTTTACCATCACCTCAGGCACCTGTCAAGGACTCCATCAGTAAATTTATGGCCTATGTGCACACCAGTGTGAATGAGATGTCCAAATCCTACCTGAGCAACGAGCGACGCTACAACTACACCACCCCCAAGTCTTTCCTGGAGCAGATCAAGCTCTACCAGAACCTGCTGAGTAAGAAGCGCAAGGAGCTTGCTGCCAAGATGGAACGTCTGGAGAATGGCTTGGAGAAGTTGAACAGCACTTCTGCTCAGGTATGATTCCACCATAAAGTCAGACCCTGCACCGTATCCTGACACCAGATAATGTCCTGTACCCCACCCCTTATTACTATGGCCCCTCCAATCATTACTTTGTGCTCTCCCTCTTTTATTCAGGCCCCATCTCCAACCCTGGTCTGTCCTTGTCCTGTATTTTCACCCAGTCTTGGCCTGAGATGATCCAGCTAGTAGCGCCCTTATAAGACTCATCCCACCTTGTGTCCACACAACATCTTCAAAGTTAGTCCCTTCTTTGGTTTTCCCGATCCTGCACTGCTCCTTACTCCTCTAACAGGAAGTGACATGTGATCCGCCAATCATATGTGTTGATCTCTTCCTGTGTAAATTTATGCAACACATGAAGAGAACAGATCAGCACCAGAGAACCAGAGATGGACTCTCATTTGGCAGAATAATGAGGAATCCAAAGCCATCTTGAAGAGTCCCTTGAGTTCCCCTTTAACCATCTCACCTGGAGAATCACTATAACTGCATTCATCTTGTAAAAATATAGTTGTGCCAGCCAACTGGAAAGAAATTAATTTAGAAAAAGTGTCTCAAGTACAAGTAATATATTCTGTTCCAGAACCATAAAGATCCCCCCCGAGACGCATGACAGCCAACATCTCCTCACAGTAATTGTTCTAACAATGCAGTATGGCTATAAGGTTAATCCCATATGACTCTCTACCCTTTTAATCTCCGACTCCTACATGATTTCCAGAGTAGCTCACCGCTGCAGCCGGGCACGACGCACCTCTCGCCTTATTCCTCCACAGCCAACATTTCCATTTCCATGTGGTCTCCATAGGTTAAAAAATGTAGAAGAATGTTTTCACAGTAATTGCTAAAATCACAGCGCGTTGTGCTTACAACCTCGCATTGCCTTATGGATTTAAGGTGTAGGAAGATAAAGTGGTCTCGCCAGCAACTGTTAAGACGGGCGAGTACTTATACCATTTTTGTGCTATTTGCTTCTTCACTGTGGGTTCGTAGGGGTGGGAGTATCTTTACAGTAACGCAAACTATTTTAGGAGAGCTGTGGAAGGGGGGACAGCAACCTGTCAGTCCTGATAGGATTATATTAATGCAAAGAAATGTTTTTTTATTTTTTTTTAACCATGGAGAACACAACGATAAACCAGCTATTGTTCACACATATATTAGTCCTACAACCATAATTGTGACAGCTGTAAAATTAAAGGGGATATCCAGGAAAAACTTTTTTTTATATATATATATATCAACTGGCTCCAGAAAGTTTTGTAAGATTTGTAAATTACTTCTATTAAAAAATCTTAATCCTTTCAGTACTTATGAGCTTCTGAAGTTAAGGTTGTTCCTTTCTGGAGCCAGTTGATATATAAAAAAAAAGTTTTTTCCTGGAATACCCTTTAAGTGTTGGCCTTTTTTTGCTCACCATTTACATGCCAATACACCCATATTTTGACATGTAATTTGAGACCTATTTTGGACCCAAAATATAATATATAAGTGGAATCAGGCACGAGGGACGTTCAAAAAGTTTCCACGCTTTTTATTTACTCTAATTCTTGACTCTATTTCTTGACGCGGCGAGTGGGCTTGTACCTTTTGATCAAAATGTATACTAATTAGTTTTTGAATTCATGCTGAGAAGCAATTAGATCAAAATACAAAATGTAGATGTGCGACCATGTCTGTTTTTTCTACTTGAATTCTTTTAAAACAAATTTCCTCACACTGAACTAGTCACATGACATGACCAATAGCTACTTCTCCCACCTTTACCGTTTACAACAAAAATATAAAAGTGCGGAAACTTTTTAATACCTCTTGGATTTTGGGCCATAGATTTTGCTACAGAAAAGTCTAAAAAAGGTTATAATTTTATGGTTTTAAAAGCATGCAAAAACATCTAGAAATGAGATGTTTTTTGCTTAACAAAAAAATATTACAGTTATAATATAAAAAAATATGGCCCCCAAAAATGTCTGCTCATATCCTCTCCCACAAAATCATGGAAGCCCCCACACATTCTAGATCAGTGGTCTTCAACCTGCGGACCTCCAGATGTTGCAAAACTACAACTCCCAGCATGCCCGGACAGCCGTTGGCTGTCCGGGCTTGCTGTGAATTGTAGTTTTGCAACATCTGGAGGTTCCGCAGGTTGAAGACCACTGCTCTAGATCCTAGGCTGTCTGGGCATGCTGGATGGTGGGCTGCCTGATTATTCAGGGGGTACTTGCTTTCTCCTCCTTTTTGGGAGATATAGTTTAAGCTGTTATCTCTGTAGTAATAACAATGTGTCTCATGATAGGTGGACGACCTGAAAGCCAAACTCGCAGCGCAGGAGGTGGAGCTAAAGCAGAAGAACGAAGATGCAGATAAACTCATCCAGGTGGTTGGGGTGGAGACTGAGAAGGTGGAGAAGGAGAAGGCCATAGCTGATGAGGAGGAAAAGAAAGTGGCCGTCATAGCTGAGGAGGTCGGGAAGAAGCAGAAGGACTGTGAGACAGATTTGGCCAAAGCAGAACCAGCTTTAGTGGCTGCTCAAGAAGCCCTGAACACCCTGAACAAGGTACAGCTATAGGGTCCATGTATGGAGGTGACGGAGCCTGTGTCTTCTCTGGGCCCTCAGATTTACCTAGATAGTTTTTTGTCTTGTTTTCATTATTGTATAACTTCTTAAAACCCTTTGGCTGTGTTTACACGTGGCTGTTCACACGTACTGTGACACGGTACCACTAATAATATGCCACGTATTAACACAACCTTGTTCTGCAACTTTCAAATATGCGTTTCCTTTCCGTATATTGTTATTTTCACGATCTGTGATTGCTGTCAGTGAATGAGAAGATTCATTCTGTACCTGCTGAGGCTGCAAGTTCATCTTGGTAATGTTCAACTTACACTGGTGCGAGGTCTGTTACAATGAAAAGCTCTGATACATTGTAACAAGCCCTGCAGCTGTCTACATTAGACACAGTCAGGATGGGCTTAAGCTTCAGATTGGTAATGCTGATGTTAATGTTATTAAATCGATGGTTTTTGATTCAACATGAAGGATGTTGTGTTTGCTCAGTTGTGGTGAGAGTCCATACATGTGCAGTAATGCACAACAACCCTAAATAAATTAGTTCAATTCTGGGGAAAAAGCCAATATTGATTTTCAAGTGGCACCATAATGCTACTATCTAAATTAAGATTTATTTGACATGAATAATGTGAATGATAAAAGCTTCATGTAATTCTGATGCCCTTTTGGCACAGGCCGTCCCTGCCTAACAGTAGAGAAATCCCACAGAGCCTGCTAGGTTCACACTGTGGAATTTCTGGGCAGAATGAATTTCTGGGAGATTGAGCCAGCGGCACTAGGACCGTGCGGACTACAATGCCGTCCCCATAGATGGCAATGCATTTCTGACAAGATCTCCCAAAAGATCCACCCACAAATGCATTGCAGTCTATGGGGCAGCAATGCAGTCTGCTCGGTCCTAGCGCCGCCATCTCGATCTTTGGCAGAAATTCTGCAGTGTGAACCCAGCCTAATACCCCACATGTCTCACTGACAAATGCCCTTTAAAATGTTCGATATTATGGTATCTACAGACATTTTCTTTTTTGACCAAGGTATTCTTACAGCATTTATAGAAAAACTGGATTTACTGTTTGTCTTTCCAGAACAATCTGACAGAGCTGAAGTCTTTTGGTTCCCCACCTTCAGCTGTCACCAACGTCACAGCAGCCGTCATGGTCCTCACAGCCCCCGGTGGTAGAGTCCCCAAAGACAGGAGCTGGAAGGCCGCCAGAGTGGTCATGGGCAAAGTAGATAGCTTCTTAGACTCCCTAATAAACTTTAATAAGGAGAATATTCATGAAAACTGCATAAAGGCCATTCAGCCCTACCTGCAAGACCCAGAGTTCAACCAAGAATTCATTGCTGCCAAATCCCTGGCGGCCGCTGGACTCTGCTCCTGGGTTATCAACATTGTCAAGTTCTATGAGGTTTACTGTGAAGTGGAGCCAAAACGCCAAGCACTGAACAAAGCAAACGCTGAACTGGCTGCCGCAGAGGAGAAACTGTCCACCATCAAAGCCAAAATTGCCGTAAGTCATTTTTTTTTTAATAGAATATAGAAGATGAATAACCTTATCACCAATAGTAACCACACCATGCCTTGTGACAATATCTAAATACTTACTGAAGTTGGTAACTACATAGAGAGTGCAATGTGCACAGCAGCATAGTATTACCATAATCGCAGGAACAAAGCAACCCTGCCTCTAGGGCTGGGCAGTATGACCAAATGTGTGTATCACGGTATTTTTTTAACTTTTGGCGGTTCCACGGTATATAACGGTATTTCCTAGCCCCCCCCATATTAATTATCAGCCCACATCCCCATCGGCGTAAATACTCACATATCACATATCACCCGCAAGCGCTGCCCTCCTCGTCCTGTTTGTTGCGCTGACACTCTATACTGTGCGGCATCCCTGTGCCCGGGCTACAAAAGGTAAACAAAGTAAACTTTAACGCAGCTACGTCGGCCTTACGCTGGGGACGGGAACGTCGGACAGCCGTCAGCCTATCACCGGCCGCAGCGATGTTCCGCCTTGGCCGGTGATAGGCTGAGCCCACTGTCATGTAAGGAGCCGGCTTCTTACGTGACAGTGAGCTCAGTCTATCACCGGCCGAGGCGGAACATCGCTGCGGCTGGTGATAGGCTGACGGCTGTCCGACGTCCCCGTCCCCCAGGAAACAAGTGAGGCCGGTACCGGACCAACAGGAGGTGAGTCAAAGTTTATTTTGTTTATTTTTTGCAGCCCGGGCAAAGGGATACCCCACAGTATATAGCAGTGGTCTCCAACCTGCGGACCTCCAGATGTTGCAAAACTACAACTCCCAGCATGCCCGGACAGCCAACGGCTGGCTGTCCGGGCATGCTGGGGGTTGTAGTTTTGCAATATCTGGAGGTCCGCAGGTTGGAGACCACTGGTATAGAGTGTCAGCACCGGCGGTCGCAGCAAACGGGACGAGGAGGGCAACGCATGTGGGTGTCATGTGAGTACTACCCTGAAGGGGACAGCTTTAGGCTAGGCAAATAATTAATTGGGGGGGGGGGGCAGAACAGCGCTCGCAGGTCACGTAGGATTAGTTCCCCGACGTGGGCTGATTCATTCATTCCCGAGGGGGAGGGGCCAAATCGTTATTGCGGTATGGGTTAAAATTCATATCGTGCAGCACAAAAATTTCGGTATTCGGTATGAACCGGTGTACCGCCCAGCCCAACCTGCCACTACTCATATACAAAGCCCACACAACAACTTACCTTCAGTCATCCCTACACACCCCACTAAGGAGCTTCGTCTGGGGGTGTGAGGAATAACCTGTACCATTGTAGTACTGTCTCTGTGTACAAAAATATAACTGCTATAATACTTTTATTTAGTATAATAATATTTCCTTGCTCTTGTTTCCAGCTCCTGAATGAAAATCTTGCCAAACTGACAGATAAGTTTCAGAAGGCGACTGCAGACAAGCTGAAATGTCAACAAGAGGCCGATGCCACCGCTCTCACCATCTCTCTGGCCAACCGGCTGGTAAGTGATGAGCTATTGTTGTTACCAGGCTCAATGTGGTGTTGTAGGGTGCCTGTCGCCCACATCATAAATTGTAAGGTCCTCGGGCTTCTCCTGATCCCAGTGAATTAGTGGCAAAGTGTTCAGTCATCTAAATAGACAGAATATTTCTCCTGTAATCCATATTATTTCTTATTGATTATTAGTATACAGTCATTTCAGAATTACCAAGCATCCCATAAAGCAGTGGTCTCCATCTGATGGGAAACTACAACTCCCAGCATGCAGCTGCTGCCAAAGCAAATAAAATCATGGGGGGCATCAATAGGGGCATAGATGCCCACGACAAGGAAATAATTCTACCGCTGTACAAATCACTAGTCAGACCACACATGGAATACTGTGTACAGTACTGGTCAGACCACACATAGAATACTGTGTACAGTACTGGTCAGACCACACATAGAATACTGTGTACAGTACTGGTCAGACCACACATGGAATACTGTATACAGTACTGGTCAGATCACACATAGAATACTGTGTACAGTACTGGTCAGACCACACATAGAATACTGTGTACAGTACTGGTCAGATCACACATGGAATACTGTGTACAGTACTGCTCAGACCACACACAGAATACTGTGTACATTACTGGTCAGACCACACATAGAATACTGTGTACATTACTGGTCAGACCACACATAGAATACTGTGTACAGTACTGGTCAGACCACACATAGAATACTGTGTACAGTACTGGTCAGACCACACATAGAATACCGTGTACAGTACTGATCAGACCACACATGAAATACTGTGTACAGTACTGGTCAGACCACACATGGAATACTGTGTACAGTACTGGTCAGAACACACATAGAATACTGTGTACAGTACTGGTCAGACCACACATGGAATACTGTGTACAGTACTGGTCAGACCACACATAGAATACTGTCTACAGTACTGGTCAGACCACACATAGAATACTGTGTACAGTACTGGTCAGATCACACATGGAATACTGTGTACAGTACTGGTCAGACCACACATGGAATACTGTGTACAGTACTGGTCAGATCACACATGGAATACTGTGCACAGTACTGGTCAGACCACACATGGAATACTGTGTACAGTACTGGTCAGATAACACATGGAATACTGTGTACAGTACTGGTCAGACCACACATAGAATACTGTCTACAGTACTGGTCAGACCACACATAGAATACTGTGTACAGTACTGGTAAGACCACACATGGAATACTGTGTACAGTACTGGTCAGACCACACATGGAATACTGTGTACAGTACTGGTCAGATCACACATGGAATACTGTGCACAGTACTGGTCAGACCACACATGGAATACTGTGTACAGTACTGGTCAGATCACACATGGAATACTGTGTACAGTACTGGTAAGACCGCACATAGAATACTGTGTACAGTACTGGTAAGGCCACACATGGAATACTTTGTACAGTACTGGTCAGACCACACATAGAATACTGTCTACAGTACTGGTCAGACCACACATAGAATACTGTGTATAGTACTGGTCAGACCATACATAGAATACTGTGTACAGTACTGGTCAGACCACACATAGAATACTGTGTACAGTAATGGTCAGACCACACATGGAATACTGTGTACAGCACTGGTCAGACCACACATGGAATACTGTGTACAGTACTGGTCAGACCACACATGGAATACTGTGTACAGTACTGGTCAGACCACACATGGAATACTGTGTACAGCACTGGTCAGATCACACATAGAATACTGTGTACAGTACTGGTCAGACCACACATAGAATACTGTGTACAGTACTGGTCAGATCACATATAGAATACTGTGTACAGTACTGGTCAGATCACGCATAGAATACTGTGTACAGTACTGGTCAGATCACACATAGAATACTGTGTACAGTACTGGTCAGACCACACATGGAATACTGTGTACAGTACTGGTCAGATCACACATGGAATACTGTGCACAGTACTGGTCAGACCACACATGGAATACTGTGTACAGTACTGGTCAGATCACACATGGAATACTGTGTACAGTACTGGTAAGACCGCACATAGAATACTGTGTACAGTACTGGTAAGGCCACACATGGAATACTTTGTACAGTACTGGTCAGACCACACATAGAATACTGTCTACAGTACTGGTCAGACCACACATAGAATACTGTGTATAGTACTGGTCAGACCATACATAGAATACTGTGTACAGTACTGGTCAGACCACACATAGAATACTGTGTACAGTAATGGTCAGACCACACATGGAATACTGTGTACAGCACTGGTCAGACCACACATGGAATACTGTGTACAGTACTGGTCAGACCACACATGGAATACTGTGTACAGTACTGGTCAGACCACACATGGAATACTGTGTACAGCACTGGTCAGATCACACATAGAATACTGTGTACAGTACTGGTCAGACCACACATAGAATACTGTGTACAGTACTGGTCAGATCACATATAGAATACTGTGTACAGTACTGGTCAGATCACGCATAGAATACTGTGTACAGTACTGGTCAGATCACACATAGAATACTGTGTACAGTACTGGTCAGATCACACATAGAATACTGTGTACAGTACTGGTCAGATCACACATAGAATACTGTGTACAGTACTGGTCAGATCACACATAGAATACTGTGTACAGTACTAGTCAGACCACACATAGAATACTGTGTACAGTACTGGTCAGATCACACATGGAATACTGTGTACAGTACTGGTCAGACCACACATGGAATACTGTGTACAGTACTGGTCAGACCACACATAGAATACTGTGTACAGTACTGGTCAGACCACACATAGAATACTGTGTACAGTACTGGTCAGATCACACATAGAATACTGTGTACAGTACTAGTCAGACCACACATAGAATACTGTGTACAGTACTGGTCAGATCACACATAGAATACTGTGTACAGTACTGGTCAGACCACACATGGAATACTGTGTACAGTACTGGTCAGATCACACATAGAATACTGTGTACAGTACTGGTCAGATCACACATAGAATACTGTGTACAGTACTGGTCAGACCACACATGGAATACTGTGTACAGTACTGGTCAGACCACACATAGAATACTGTGTACAGTACTGGTCAGATCACACATAGAATACTGTGTACAGTACTGGTCAGACCACACATAGAATACTGTGTACAGTACTGGGCACCAGTGTACAAGAAAGATATAATGGAGCTGGAGAAGGTTCCAAGACGGGCAACCAGAGTAATACGGGGAATGGGAGGACTACATTACCCAGAAAGATTATCAGAATTAGGGTTATTTAGTTTAGAAAAATGAAGGCTTAGGAGAGACCTAATAACTATGTAAAAATATATCAGGGGGCAGTACAGAGATCTCTCCGTGATCTATTTATACCCAGGACTGTATCTATAACAAGGGGGCATCCTCTACGTCTAGAGGGTAGAAGGTTTCTACACCAGAACAGACGAGGGTTCTTTACTGTAAGAGCAGTGAGACTGTGGAATTCTCTGCCTGAGGAGGTGATCATGGTGAACTCTGTAAGAGAGTTCAAAAGGGGTCTGGATGCATTTTTGGAGAGTAAGAACATTGCTGGTTATGTATACTTGATTTATAGGGACAGAACGTTGATCCAGGGAATTATTCTGATGCCATATTTGGAGTCGGGAAGGAATTTTTACCTCTAGTATGAGGGTTTTTTGCCTCCTCTGGATCAATTCAGTAGGGACTAATTAGACTATGTAACTATATGTAACTATGCCTGGCCACATGAGCTGATGACCACTGCACCCTCTAAATATCATCTATTGTATATTTACATTGTTTACATGTATTATTTGTATACATTTAACTATTTGTGGCTATTGACTACCCCCAATGGCTATCCAGCATTGCTGGCACTTGTAATTCTACAACAGCTGGAGAGGCTCGGCACAGATGTGACTGTATAAGGGAAATGTATTCCGCCTGACAGGGAGAGTTGACAGTGGGAAGAAGGAGCAGTCTTACATACAAGCTCTGTGGATGGTCATACGGCCAACAGAGTGTGAAATCTGGAGCACAAGAACAGTGATTGATAATGTATTGGGATCCATCGCCAACACACTGACACAAACCTCCAGTCATTCTTTACTTCTGCCTGCTTTAGGTCGGAGGACTAGCCTCAGAGAACGTCAGGTGGGCCGAAGCTGTCAGGAACTTCAAGCTGCAGGAGAGCACGCTATGTGGAGACGTCCTCCTCATCACCGCCTTCGTCTCATACCTCGGTTACTTCACCAAGAAGTACAGACTAGAACTTATGGACCAGACCTGGAAACCGTATCTCAAGGAGCTTAAGGTGAGGTCATGAAAGTTAAAGTGCAGCTCGGCTTGGAAACATCACGTTGAGGTTCAAAGGGCCCATCCCATCCCCTAAATTCAGTCTCCTGCCCCCTCTGGCCTGTTTGCAGCTGTTGGAGTTGGTCAGAAAAGCCAAAAGGAGCCAAAATGGAGAAGTTACTCAATTTGCACAACTCCCATTGAAGTCAATGAGAGCTACACTTATTGCATACCTTCTTTGCTTTGGCTCTGGAGGCCAGGAGGGCAAATGTAGGAGATAGGAATACCCCTTTAAATGTACACATAAAGTTCACAAATTTTGCACATCCTTATGCTCCAGTCACATGTAGAATGGTGTTTGCAATCCCTCGTGTTTGTTTAGGGGCTAAGAGACCCTGCAGGGAACGTGAACATGCAGGGGGCAGGAATGAGATGTAAGCTCTTAGCTCTTGAATACATACCAGAAACTAGCAGCATTGTGAATTCAGCTCTGGATGCTACTGAAGCATAAGATATAGTGGACCTCTGCACCAGTAGAAATGCGATGAAGATGTTACCTGAGGAATAGTAAGCTGAAGAGGCTGCAGTCTGTTGAGGCCGCTCTGCCCTCAGATATTTATGATTATAATCTATAAAACTTTCCATGTTAATAGTCAGATCGTAAGCTGGGATCATGAAGATGAGTGATTGGCCCGGGCAGCTGCCGGCTCCGTCACATTTTAGCTTCTTGACGCTCTTTACAATAGTGGAGGAGTCAGCAGGGTTTCCAGATAATACTCTGCACTCGAGGGCCACGCTGGGACAGAGCTGTGTGTGCGGCAGATCAGCGGGCGCGGAGTGAGACGCCGGGGTTTGTTGGCTTTTATTTGTTGATTATGCATGAGAGAAATGAGACAGTACAGAGGAGGTCAGATCTTTAAGTGTCTCACAGTAGGGGTGCTGCTGCAGTGTATCAGTCAAATCCGTAAAGTTTAGGAAGTAAAGACCAGTGTTGGGGAATAGGAAACCACAGAATGAGAGAAATAGAAGAAAATAAGATCAAACAAACTCATTCTTTCTACATGTACTTCATATGCATTACTCCCCACTATAACATCAGCACAATTCTCTCCTGAAATACTCAATGTGATTGATTGCTATGGGCAACTGGTCAACTTTTCCTCTGCAAGGGTTTTGATAAATCTTCCCCATTGTTCTCCAGAATTACTCTATCCTGTTAAGAGAGCCTGTCCTTTCCACTCTGTAAGTCATTGACCTCCCACAAGATCATCACATTCCTCTCCTGACATACTCTGTGCTGCTGAACCCTGCTCCTCCACTATATAACTCTCACCCTGTGACCTCCACATGATCAGTACACCCCTCTCCTGAAATACTCTGTACTGTTGTGGACCCTGCTCCTCCACTATATAACTGTCAGCCTGTGACCCTCCACATGATCAGCACACTCCTCTCCTGAAATACTCTGTACTGCTGTGGACCCTGCTCCTCCACTATATAACTCTCACCCTGTGACCTCCACATGATCAGTACACTCCTCTCCTGAAATACTCTGTACTGCTGTGGACCCTGCTCCTCCACTATATAACTCTCACCCTGTGACCTCCACATGATCAGCAAACTCCTCTCCTGAAATACTCTGTACTGCTGTGGATCCTGCTCCTCCACTATATAACTCTCACCCTGTGACCTCCACATGATCAGTACACTCCTCTCCTGAAATACTCTGTACTACTGTGTACCTTGCTCCTCCACTATATAACTCTCACCCTGTGACCTCCCACATGATCAGTACACTCCTATCCTGAAATACTCTGTACTGCTGTGGACCCTGCTCCTCCACTATATAACTCTCACCCTGTGACCTCCACATGACCAGTACAATCCTCTCCTGAAATACTCTGTACTGCTGTGGACCCTGCTTCTCCACTATATAACTCTCACCCTGTGACCTCCCACATGATCAGCACACTCCTCTCCTGAAATACTCTGTACTGCTGTGGACCCTGCTCCTCCACTATATAACTCTCACCCTGTGACCTTCCACATGATCAGCACACTCCTCTCCTGAAATACTCTGTACTGCTGTGGACCCTGCTCCTCCACTATATAACTCTCACCCTGTGACCTCCACATGATCAGCACACTCCTCTCCTGAAATACTCTGTACTGCTGGGGACCCTGCTCCTTCACTATATAATCCTCATCCTGTGACCTCCACATGATCAGCACACTCCTCTCCTGAAATACTCTGTACTACGGTGTACCTTGCTCCTCCACTATATAACTCTCACCCTGTGACCTCCCACATGATCAGTACACTCCTCTCCTGAAATACTCTGTACTGCTGTGGACCCTGCTCCTCCACTAAATAACTCTCACCCTGTGACCTCCACATGATCAGTACAATCCTCTCCTGAAATACTCTGTACTGCTGTGGACCCTGCTCCTCCACTATATAACTCTCACCCTGTGACCTCCACATGATCAGCACACTCCTCTCCTGAAATACTCTGTACTGCTGTGGACCCTGCTTCTCCACTATATAACTCTCACCCTGTGACCTCCCACATGATCAGCACACTCCTCTCCTAAAATACTCTGTACTGCTGTGGACCCTGCTCCTCCACTATATAACTCTCACCCTGTGACCTCCACATGATCAGCACACTCCTCTCCTGAAATACTCTGTACTGCTGGGGACCCTGCTCCTTCACTATATAATCCTCATCCTGTGACCTCCATATGATCAGCACACTCCTCTACTGAAATACTCTGTACTGCTGTGGACTCTGCTCCTCCACTATATATAACTCTCACCCTGTGACCCCCACATGATCAGCACACTCCTCTCCTGAAATACTCTGTACTGCTGTGGACCCTGCTCCTCCACTATATAACTCTCACCCTGTGACCTCCACATGATCAGTACACTCCTCTCCTGAAATACTCTGTACTGCTGTGGACTCTGCTCCTCCACTATATATAACTCTCACCCTGTGACCCCCACATGATCAGCACACTCCTCTCCTGAAATACTCTGTACTGCTGTGGACCCTGCTCCTCCACTATATAACTCTCACCCTGTGACCTCCACATGATCAGCACACTCCTCTCCTGAAATACTCTGTACTGCTGTGGACCCTGCTCCTCCACTATATAACTCTCACCCTGTGATCTCCACATGATCAGTACACTCCTCTCCTGAAATACTCTGTACTGCTGTGGACCCTGCTCCTCTACTATATAACTCTCACCTTGTGACCTCCACATGATCAGCACACTCCTCTCCTGAAATACTCTGTACTGCTGTGGACCCTGTTCCTCTACTATATAACTCTCACCCTGTGATCTCCACATGATCAGTACACTCCTCTCCTGAAATACTCTATACTGCTGTGGACCCTGCTCCTCTACTATATAACTCTATGTAACTCTCAGGAGGCACAGACCATTCTATTAAGTGTCTTTGATGTCCTGCAAGCTCAGCACCCTGCTCCTTCCACTATGATCACCAACAAGGGTAGCTTACTCTCTTCCTAAAATACTCTGCACTCCTCTGATCCCTGCTACTTTCTATAACTAAAATCTTTTGTCTCTATTCATGGGTTGGCCCTTTTGTTTCCAATGATGCCAGCTGTGGCCGCTCACTGCTTGTGTTCCATCTCCAGGTACCTATCCCAGTGACAGAGTCTTTGGACCCCCTAACTATGCTATCCGACGACGCAGACATCGCAGCCTGGCAAAATGAAGGGCTTCCTGCCGATCGTATGTCAACAGAGAACGCCACCATCCTCACCAGCTGTGAGAGATGGCCTCTGATGGTGGACCCACAGCTACAGGGTATCAAGTGGATCAAGAACAAGTATGGAGAAGACCTGCGAGTGATCCGGATCGGACAAAGAGGGTTTGTATGAACATAGGTTACTAGGACTGACACAATAATGCCCCCAGGAGCTGGAACAGTTTGTCACACATTCCCCTACTCTAGTGTTTCCCAACCAGAGTTCCTCCAGCTGTTGCAAAACTACAACTTCCAGCATGCCCGGACAGCCGACGGCTGTCCGGGCTTGCTGGGAGTTGTAGTTTTGCAACAGCTGGAGGAACCCTGGTTGGGAAACACAGGCTTACTTAGAGCCATGCTGCAGAATGGACAGAGTTCCTCATACAGAAGTCCTAATGTCTCTGCCATCTACAATGACATCTTCTGTCTTCCTGCAGATACCTGGACACCCTGGAGCGAGCCCTGGGAGGAGGGGACGTGGTGCTGATTGAGAATTTAGAGGAGAGTGTGGACCCCGTCCTGGGACCGTTACTGGGAAGAGAAACCATAAAGAAAGGAAGGTAAATCCCAGGAGTGAGGAGTCTGGTTCTATCATTGTGTGGACAGATCACATGGTAAAGGGGGTCATCACCCAAACTCATCAGACAGACGGCCGCAGAATCATTGGGGGTGTTGGACTGAGATCCAGATCTGCAGAAGATTTGGTGGAATATATTGGTATTTACTTTAGGCACATTTTTTTGGTGCATTCTGTCAAATTAAAGCCCCCGTTTGTTGAGCAAGGCACAAAAGTTGTAGTGGTAATATTTGGTTGTGAACCCCAAAACCAGGGATCTCAGCTTTTGTGCCGTAAATTCTTTGTATCCTTCTAAGGGTGCGATCACACAGCCGTTGGCTGTCCGAGCATGCTGGGAGTTGTAGTTTTGCCACAGCTGGAGGCACCCTGGTTGGGAAACACTGTGTGAGGTTACTGGTGGAGGGATCAGGTTGCAGTACCCTTCTCACTGCTGCAGGTGGCGGTTTAGCTGGTACGGTTTTCTCCCAGCAGTTGAGCGCTATTAGAGTGTCCTGGTGTCTTGTGTTATCGTTGTGACATTCCTATACATGCTTAGTGAAGCGTATATCACTGGTGGCCCCACAGGCAGGAAGTGACATGGCAGACGTGGCATCATTCGCAGGGTGCCATAGGATTGTTGTCAGGTTGATAATGCCAGAGCAAAGCCCCAGGAAGATCACAGGCGCTCCCTATAACCGCAGCTTTCTAACACCTCAGCAGACAGAACCTATAACCTGATGACAGATTCCTGAACCACTGATTAATAAAAACAGCCCCATCATTGAGGGGAAGGGACGGCAGCGTAATGATCCATTCACTAACCTGTCAGCGGGCGTCCCTGCGGGAGAGGAGGAGGAGGACAGCAACCACATCTCATTACAGGAGTAGAAGGAGAGTCACAAAGCTTCATCTATGGCCGTCCTCCTATCTCATACTATTCAGAGTTACTAGTGGATTCCTGCAGTGTAGTCTGTAATAAGAGGAGCTGCTGATATCAGTCACATATGATGTAATATATAGAGATTATATCAGTACTGGAGCGTTATAAGAGGAGCGGCTGATATCATCACATATGATGTAATATATAGAGATTATATCAGTACTGGAGTGTTATAAGAGGAGCGGCTGATATCAGTCACATATGATGTAATATATAGAGATTATATCAGTACTGGAGCGTTATAAGAGGAGCGGCTGATATCATTACATATGATGTAATATATAGAGATTATATCAGTACTGGAGTGTTATAAGAGGAGCGGCTGATATCAGTCACATATGATGTAATATATAGAGATTATATCAGTACTGGAGCGTTATAAGAGGAGCGGCTGATATCATCACATATGATGTAATGTCTGGAGGTTATATCAGTACTGGAGCGTTATAAGAGGAGCGGCTGATATCATCACATATGATGTAATATATAGAGGTTATATCAGCACTGGAGCGTTATAAGAGGAGCGGCTGATATCATCACATATGATGTAATATATAGAGGTTATATCAGTACTGGAGTGTTATAAGAGGAGCGGCTGATATCACATATGATGTAATATATAGAGATTATATCAGTACTGGAGTGTTATAAGAGGAGAGGCTGATATTACATATGATGTAATATATAGAGGTTATATCAGTACTGGAGCGTTATAAGAGGAGCGGCTGATATCATCACATATGATGTAATATATAGAGATTATATCAGTACTGGAGCGTTATAAGAGGAGCGGCTGATATCAGTCACATATGATGTAATATATAGAGATTATATCAGTACTGGAGCGTTATAAGAGGTGCGGCTGATATCATCACATATGATGTAATATATAGAGATTATATCAGTACTGGAGCGTTATAAGAGGTGCGGCTGATATCAGTCACATATGATGTAATATATAGAGATTATATCAGTACTGGAGCGTTATAAGAGGAGCGGCTGATATCACATATCATGTAATGTCTGGAGGTTATATCAGTACTGGAGCCTTATAAGAGGAGCGGCTGATATCATCACATATGATGTAATATATAGAGATTATATCGGTATTGGAGCGTTATAAGAGGAGCGGCTGATATCATTACATATGATGTAATATATAGAGATTATATCAGTACTGGAGCCTTATAAGAGGAGCGGCTGATATCATCACATATGATGTAATATATAGAGATTATATCAGTACTGGAGCGTTATAAGAGGAGCGGCTGATATCATCACATATGATGTAATATATAGAGGTTATATCAGTACTGGAGTGTTATAAGAGGAGCGGCTGATATCATCACATATGATGTAATATATATAGAGATTATATCAGTACTGGAGCGTTATAAGAGGTGCGGCTGAGATCACATATGATGTAATATATAGAGATTATATCAGTACTGGAGTGTTATAAGAGGAGCGGCTGATATCATATGATGTAATATATAGAGGTTATATCAGTACTGGAGCGTTATAAGAGGAGCGGCTGATATCATCACATAGGATGTAATATATAGAGATTATATCAGTACTGGAGCGTTATAAGAGGAGCGGCTGATATCATCACATATGATGTAATATATAGAGATTATATCAGTACTGGAGCGTTATAAGAGGAGCGGCTGATATCATCACATATGATGTAATATATAGAGATTATATCAGTACTGGAGCGTTATAAGAGGTGCGGCTGATATCAGTCACATATGATGTAATATATAGAGATTATATCAGTACTGGAGCGTTATAAGAGGAGCGGCTGATATCATCACATATGATGTAATATATAGAGGTTATATCAGTACTGGAGTGTTATAAGAGGAGCGGCTGATATCATCACATATGATGTAATTTATAGAGATTATATCAGTACTGGAGTGTTATAAGAGGAGCGGCTGATATCATCACATATGATGTAATATATATAGAGATTATATCAGTACTGGAGCGTTATAAGAGGTGCGGCTGAGATCACATATGATGTAATATATAGAGATTATATCAGTACTGGAGCGTTATAAGAGGAGCGGCTGATATAATCACATATGATGTAATATATAGAGGTTATATCAGTACTGGAGTGTTATAAGAGGATGATATCATCACATATGATGTAATATATAGAGGTTATATCAGTACTGGAGTGTTATAAGAGGAGCGGCTGATATCATATGATGTAATATATAGAGGTTATATCAGTACTGGAGCGTTATAAGAGGATGATATCATCACATATGATGTAATATATAGAGATTATATCAGTACTGGAGCGTTATAAGAGGAGCGGCTGATATCATCACATATGATGTAATATATAGAGGTAATATCAGTACTGGAGCGTTATAAGAGGAGCGGCTAATATCAGTCACATATGATGTAATATATAGAGGTTATATCAGTACTGGAGCGTTATAAGAGGAGCTGCTGATATCAGTCACATATGATGTAATATATAGAGATTATATCAATACTGGAGCGTTATAAGAGGAGCGGCTGATATAATCACATATGATGTAATATATAGAGGTTATATCAGTACTGGAGCTTTATAAGAGGAGTGGCTGATATCAGTCACATATGATGTAATATATAAAGATTATATCAGTACTGGAGTGTTATAAGAGGAGCGGCTGATATCACATATGATGTAATATATAGAGATTATATCAGTACTGGAGCGTTATAAGAGGAGCGGCTGATATCAGTCACATATGATGTAATATATAGAGGTTATATCAGGACTGGAGCGTTATAAGAGGTGCGGCTGAGATCACATATGATGTAATATATAGAGATTATATCAGTACTGGAGCGTTATAAGAGGAGCGGCTGATATCAGTCACATATGATGTAATATAAAGATTATATCAGTACTGGAGCGTTATAAGAGGAGCGGCTGATATCAGTCACATATGATGTAATATATAGAGATTATATCAGTACTGGAGCGTTATAAGAGGAGCGGCTGATATCAGTCACATATGATGTAATATATAGAGGTTATATCAGGACTGGAGCGTTATAAGAGGTGCGGCTGAGATCACATATGATGTAATATATAGAGGTTATATCAGGACTGGAGCGTTATAAGAGGAGGGGAGGATATCAGTCACATATGGTGTAATATATAGAGGTTATATCAGTACTGGAGCGTTATAAGAGGCTGATATCATCACATATGATGTAATATGTAGAGGTTATATCAGTACTGGAGCGTTATAAGAGGAGGGGAGGATATCAGTAACATATGGTGTAATATATAGAGGTTATATCAGTACTGGAGCGTTATAAGAGGAGCGGCTGATATCAGTCACATATGATGTAATATATAGAGGTTATATCAGTACTGGAGCGTTATAAGAGGAGGGGAGGATATCAGTCACATATGGTGTAATATATAGAGGTTATATCAGTACTGGAGCGTTATAAGAGGAGCGGCTGATATCAGTCACATATGATGTAATATATAGAGGTTATATCAGTACTGGAGCGTTATAAGAGGAGCGGATGATATCATCACATATGATGTAATATATAGAGATTATATCAGTACTGGAGCGTTATAAGAGGATGATATCAGTCACATATGATGTAATATATAGAGGTTATATCAGTACTGGAGCGTTATAAGAGGAGCGGCTGATATCATTACATATGATGTAATATATAGAGGTTATATCAGTACTGGAGCGTTATAAGAAAGAGATGATGTCAGTCACATATGATGTAATATATAGAGATTATATTAGTACTGGAGCGTTATAAGAGGAGCGGATGATATCAGTCACATATGATGTAATATATAGAGATTATATCAGTACTGGAGCGTTATAAGAGGAGCGGCTGATATCAGTCACATATGATGTAATATATAGAGATTATATCAGTACTGGAGCGTTATAAGAGGAGCGGCTGATATCAGTCACATATGATGTAATATATAGAGATTATATCAGTACTGGAGCGTTATAAGAGGAGCGGCTGATATCATCACATATGATGTAATATATAGAGATTATATCAGTACTGGAGCGTTATAAGAGGAGCGGATGATATCATCACATATGATGTAATATATAGAGGTTATATCAGTACTGGAGCGTTATAAGAGGAGCGGATGATATCATCACATATGATGTAATATATAGAGATTATATCAGCACTGGAGTGTTATAAGAGGAGCGGCTGATATCAGTCACATATGATGTAATATATAGAGATTATATCAGTACTGGAGCGTTATAAGAGGAGCGGCTGATATCATCACATATGATGTAATATATAGAGATTATATCAGTACTGGAGCGTTATAAGAGGAGCGGCTGATATCATCACATATGATGTAATATATAGAGATTATATCAGTACTGGAGCGTTATAAGAGGAGCGGCTGATATCAGTCACATATGATGTAATGTATAGAGATTATATCAGTACTGGAGCGTTATAAGAGGAGCGGCTGATATCATCACATATGATGTAATATATAGAGGTTATATCAGTACTGGAGCGTTATAAGAGGAGCGGATGATATCATCACATATGATGTAATATATAGAGGTTATATCAGTACTGGAGCGTTATAAGAGGAGCGGCTGATATCATCACATATGATGTAATATATAGAGGTTATATCAGTACTGGAGCGTTATAAGAGGAGCGGCTGATATCACATATGATGTAATATATAGAGATTATATCAGTACTGGAGCGTTATAAGAGGAGCGGCTGATATCAGTCACATATGATGTAATATATAGAGATTATATCAGTACTGGAGTGTTATAAGAGGAGCGGCTGATATCATCACATATGATGTAATATATAGAGATTATATCAGTACTGGAGCGTTATAAGAGGAGCGGCTGATATCAGTCACATATGATGTAATGTATAGAGATTATATCAGTACTGGAGCGTTATAAGAGGAGCGGCTGATATAATCACATATGATGTAATATATAGAGGTTATATCAGTACTGGAGCGTTATAAGAGGAGCGGCTGATATCAGTCACATATGATGTAATGTATAGAGGTTATATCAGTACTGGAGCGTTATAAGAGGAGCGGCTGATATCACATATGATGTAATATATAGAGATTATATCAGTACTGGAGCGTTATAAGAGGAGCGGCTGATATCAGTCACATATGATGTAATGTATAGAGATTATATCAGTACTGGAGCGTTATAAGAGGAGCGGCTGATATAATCACATATGATGTAATATATAGAGGTTATATCAGTACTGGAGCGTTATAAGAGGAGCGGCTGATATCAGTCACATATGATGTAATGTATAGAGATTATATCAGTACTGGAGCGTTATAAGAGGAGCGGCTGATATCATCACATATGATGTAATATATAGAGGTTATATCAGTACTGGAGCGTTATAAGAGGATGATATCAGTCATAAGGAAGAAATTTAGGTGTAGTATATTTTTAAATAGAAATTTCACCCACAAAGGAGAGATTTTTTCCAGTTTCTGAAGTCTGTTTCCATTTACTGACAGCAATCAGAGGTCTTGGAAAAGACAAGGACTATATATTGCAATACATATTATAATAGAATGTAGCAGATCGTGTATTTCCCTGTGTGGTGGCGGCTCCGGCGGAGGACACCAGTGGAGACGTCTGCAGGAGCAGATAACCAGCGTCCTCCTGCACTCCGCCGCCTGCGGACACCACACACAATAAACCGCGCTCTTTTTATTTTATTTTTTTATTCCATAAAAGCCGCGTTCTCACACTAAATCCATTCTGGCTCCTGATGCAGTAAAAGCCATTTCCCTGGCAGCAGAAGAGACAATGGTGTACTCAGCGGCAGGCAGCTATGCGTGGGAGCGAGAGGCACTTAGACATCACAAATTACCCACAGGCGCTCACATGATGTGCAGTTCACAGTAATGCAAAACTACTACACCGACATATAGTGAGCAGCCGCCATATACTGCACATGACAGGGAAGTATAACCCCAACAATTACAGTAGAGGAAAACTACTACACCGACATATAGTGAGCAGCCGCCATATACTGCACATGACAGGGAAGTATAACCCCAACAATTACAGTAAAGGAAAACTACTACACCGACATATAGTGAGCAGCCGCCATATACTGCACATGACAGGGAAGTATAACCCCAACAATTACAGTAAAGGAAAACTACTACACCGACATATAGTGAGCAGCCACCATATACTGCACATGACAGGGACGTATAACACCAACAATTACAGTAAAGGAAAAATACTACACCGACATATAGTGAGCAGCCGCCATATACTGCACATGACAGGGAAGTATAACCCCAACAATTACAGTAATGCAAAACTACTACACCGACATATAGTGAGCAGCCGCCATATACTGCACATGACAGGGAAGTATAACCCCAACAATTACAGTAAAGGAAAACTACTACACCGACATATAGTGAGCAGCCGCCATATACTGCACATGACAGGGACGTATAACACCAACAATTACAGTAGAGGAAAACTACTACACCGACATATAGTGAGCAGCCGCCATATACTGCACATGACAGGGAAGTATAACCCCAACAATTACAGTAGAGGAAAACTACTACACCGACATATAGTGAGCAGCCGCCATATACTGCACATGACAGGGAAGTATAACCCCAACAATTACAGTAAAGGAAAACTACTACACCGACATATAGTGAGCAGCCGCCATATACTGCACATGACAGGGACGTATAACACCAACAATTACAGTAGAGGAAAACTACTACACCGACATATAGTGAGCAGCAGCCATATACTGCACATGACAGGGACGTATAACACCAACAATTACAGTAGAGGAAAACTACTACACCGACATATAGTGAGCAGCCGCCATATACTGCACATGACAGGGACGTATAACACCAACAATTACAGTAGAGGAAAACTACTACACCGACATATAGTGAGCAGCCGCCATATACTGCACATGACAGGGAAGTATAACCCCAACAATTACAGTAAAGGAAAACTACTACACCGACATATAGTGAGCAGCCGCCATATACTGCACATGACAGGGAAGTATAACCCCAACAATTACAGTAAAGGAAAACTACTACACCGACATATAGTGAGCAGCCGCCATATACTGCACATGACAGGGAAGTATAACCCCAACAATTACAGTAATGCAAAACTACTACACCGACATATAGTGAGCAGCCGCCATATACTGCACATGACAGGGAAGTATAACCCCAACAATTACAGTAGAGGAAAACTACTACACCGACATATAGTGAGCAGCCGCCATATACTGCACATGACAGGGAAGTATAACCCCAACAATTACAGTAAAGGAAAACTACTACACCGACATATAGTGAGCAGCCGCCATATACTGCACATGACAGGGAAGTATAACCCCAACAATTACAGTAAAGGAAAACTACTACACCGACATATAGTGAGCAGCCGCCATATACTGCACATGACAGGGAAGTATAACCCCAACAATTACAGTAAAGGAAAACTACTACTCCGACATATAGTGAGCAGCCGCCATATACTGCACATGACAGGGAAGTATAACCCCAACAATTACAGTAAAGGAAAACTACTACTCCGACATATAGTGAGCAGCCGCCATATACTGCACATGACAGGGAAGTATAACCCCAACAATTACAGTAGAGGAAAACTACTACACTGACATATAGTGAGCAGCCGCCATATACTGCACATGACAGGGAAGTATAACCCCAACAATTACAGTAATGCAAAACTACTACACCGACATATAGTGAGCAGCCGCCATATACTGCACATGACAGGGAAGTATAACCCCAACAATTACAGTAATGCAAAACTACTACACCGACATATAGTGAGCAGCCGCCATATACTGCACATGACAGGGAAGTATAACACCAATAATTACGCGAGTGGAATTACGCGCAGTGAAGATTGGCATCAGTGTGAATGGGTCTTCCATGGAACATGTTCATTCTTTGCGCAGAAGTCCACAAGCACTGCATAGTTGTCATTGATGACGGCGCAGTGCCGCACAGTCTTACCGGCAAAGTATTTTCGACGACGGCCGCCAGAGCGGAGATTCCACAGTGTGAACGTACCCTTATAGTGTTCCCTTCCTTCCACACTCCAAAGCATACGGACAGGTGGATTAGGAAATATGATGGTGAGGCCCAATAGGACAGGGACTGATTTGAGTGCAGCACTATGGTATATGTTGGTGCTATATAAATAAATGAGGAATTATAATTATTAGTGTTCTTAAAAATTATCAATTGTCCTTGACCTTTGTCCTCCCTTTCAGGTACATTAAGATTGGTGACAAGGAGTGCGAGAACAGTCCCAACTTCCGACTAATTCTGCACACAAAACTCGCCAACCCGCATTACCAGCCCGAGATGCAGGCGCAGTGCACACTGATCAACTTTACGGTCACCCGGGATGGGCTGGAGGACCAGCTGCTGGCGGCGGTGGTGAGCATGGAGCGGCCGGACCTGGAGGAGCTGAAGGTAATGAGGGCAGCACTGTACATGGCGGTGACATCACTGCACATCCATGTACCGTAAGACGGGATTAACAATGTCTGATCCACTGCACATCCATGTACCGTAAGACGGGAATAACAATGTCTGATCCAGCAGGCGGTGACGTCACTGCACATCCATGTACCGTAAGACGGGAATAACAATGTCTGATCCAGCAGGCGGTGACGTCACTGCACATCCATGTACCGTAAGACGGGAATAACAATGTCTGATCCAGCAGGCGGCTTTATCACTGCACATCCATGTACCGTAAGACGGGAATAACAATGTCTGATCCAGCAGGCGGCTTTATCACTGCACATTCATGTACCGTAAGACGGGAATAAAAATGTCTGATCCAGCAGGCGGCTTTATCACTGCACATCCATGTACCGTAAGACGGGAATAAAAATGTCTGATCCAGCAGGCGGCTTTATCACTGCACATCCATGTACCGTAAGACGGGAATAAAAATGTCTGATCCAGCAGGCGGCTTTATCATTGCACATCCATGTATCGTAAGACGGGAATAACAATGTCTGATCCAGCAGGCGGCTTTATCATTGCACATCCATGTACCGTAAGACGGGAATAAAAATGTCTGATCCAGCAGGCGGCTTTATCACTGCACATCCATGTACCGTAAGACGGGAATAACAATGTCTGATCCAGCAGGCGGCTTTATCATTGCACATCCATGTACCGTAAGACGGGAATAACAATGTCTGATCCAGCAGGCGGCTTTATCATTGCACATCCATGTACCGTAAGACGGGAATAAAAATGTCTGATCCAGCAGGCGGCTTTATCACTGCACATCCATGTACCGTAAGATGGGAATAACAATGTCTGATCCAGCAGGCTTCTTTATCACTGCACATCCATGTACCGTAAGACGGGAATAAAAATGTCTGATCCAGCAGGCGGCTTTATCACTGCACATCCATGTACCGTAAGATGGCAATAAAAATGTCTGATCCAGCAGGCGGCTTTATCACTGCACATCCATATCAGGCTATGTTCACACCATTAAAAGGGTACTCCGCCCCCAGACATCTTATCCCCTATCCGCCGCTGGGGACCACCTTGATCTTGGCTGCAGCACCCCAGACATCCGGTGTACGGAATGAACTTCGCTCTGGATCACTGGTGATGCAGTGCAGAGGCTCGTGACGTCACGGCCATGCCCCCTCAATGCAAGTCTATGGGAGGGGGCGTGGCACTCTCCCATAGCTTTTCATTAAGGGGACATAGCCGTGACATCATGATCCTCCAGCGCTGCACCCAACGCTCTAAACAAACGCCGAGTGCAGCAGGGAGATCGCAGGGATCCCCAGCCGCGGGGCCCCGCAATCAGACATCTTATCCTTTGGATAGGGGATAAGATGTCTAGGGGAGGAGTACCCCTTTAATAGAAACCATAACCGCAGGGTCAGACATCCCCAATGACGTATACTGGGGTCTGTTCTGACAAGGAAAAATATCCCTAGTATGAACAAAGCCCTAACCTACAGCTATGCTGCTCAGTGTGAAGATGATGCGGTGTTCCCCTTTAAAGAGTCACCGAGCGGGTCCTTCCTAATAAATGCAATAGGAGGGGGGAGGAGAGATTAAACCTCTCGCCCGACACAGTCGCTGCCGCACCGGCTAATTTTCCTTTGTGAGAAAAAGTTTCTTATCTGCAGTAATCAGGAGCTCCGGACGGATGATAAATTGGAATTATTTCTTCTTTCTTTTTTATTTTAATACAAACACATCCAAAGGGATGCGGCTGCAATCAGCCCAGGAAGATGTTCAGATTACCACTCCGCGTCCGCAGCCCAGACGGGCACGCTTCTTAAATCGCTTGATTTTTATCACATTTCTTTATTCTTCTGCTTAAAAGTAAAGTTTTTCCGGAAGCGGAGATGCCGTGCTGGAATCCTGCAGCGTTGTATTTCTGTATAGGTGCCGGCTTTGACTTGTAGTACTTGCTTTACTCTGTTTAGCTCTAGTGCATATCTAGGAGGTTCAGAAGGTGCAGTCACCACTACTGGATCTTGATGGAGGTATCTCCAGAATATCCAATGTCTTTTGACCATTCGTAAAGCGTTTACATTAGGGCATGTGGGGCTAATTAGCTCTAAATGACGTGCGTTCTATCACCAGAAAGTGACTGTTTTTTTTTACAATTTTGCGCAGTTTTTTTTATATTGTAAAAACTTAACAAATTAAAAGTGTAGTTTTTATATTGACCACTAGATGTCAGGATGGTACACTCCTGACTGGTAAACCAAGAACATCTCACTTTTCATTATGCTGTAAGGGTAGTGTTTCCCAACCAGGGTGCCTCCAGCTGTTGCAAAACTAAGACTCCCGGCATGCCTCGACAGTCCATGGCTGTCTAGGCATGCTGGGAGTTGTGGACTCGCATCATAGTAAAACAAGAGCATTTTTTTTTCAAGACACCCAGGGTCAGTCCAGCTGTTGCAAAACTATAACTTACACAGGCTGTTCGGGCATGCTGGGAGTTGTAGTTTTGCATTACGGTAAACCAAGAACATTTTTATTATGCTTTAAAAGGCAGTGTTTCCCATCCAGGGTGCCTGCAGCTGTTGCAAAACTACAACTCCCAGCATGCCCGGACAGCCTTTGGCTGTCCGGGCATGCTGGGAGTTGTAGTTTTGCTTTTTGGGGAACCAAGAACATCTCACTTTTCATTATGCTGTAAGGCAGTTTTTCCTGACCAGAGGGCCTCCAGCTGTTGCAAAACTACAACTCTCTGCATGCCTGAACAGCCTTTGGCTGGGAGTTGTAGTTTTGCAACAGCTTGAGGCACCCTGGCTGCAAAGACTGAATGTCTGATCTCATAGTCCGTACCACTTAAAGGGTTACCATGGCACCAGATGCAATAATTGTTATTTGGCCCAACTATCACATTTCTGATAAAATCCTACGCACCCGAATTACGTTACCGCTAATCTGACCGCCCACCAGGACAGCAAATATTAATTGGCAGGAGGCCAAATTTTTACATAAATCTGATCACTTAACGCAATTTGGACTCCCCCTTTGTTATAGAACTTTACCCACATTCTGATTTTCTTTAAATTTTTTCTTTAATACAGTCAAATCTGACCAAGCAGCAGAACGGATTTAAGATCACCCTGAAGACTCTGGAAGACAATCTGCTGTCTCGCCTCTCATCCGCCTCTGGAAATTTCCTCGGGGACATAGAATTGGTGGAGAACCTCGAAATCACCAAGAAGACGGCCGCCGAAATAGAAGAGAAGGTAAGTTATTCCTGTAAAGTCTGTTAACGAAAATTCTTTATTCACAGGCCTTTCCCATAAAGCATTGCCATTAAAGGGGTTATCCGGGATTAGAAAGAAACATAGATATTTAGTCCAGAAACAGCGCCACTCTTGTCTTCAGGTTGTGTGTGGTTTTGCAGCTCAGTTCTATAGAAGTGAATGGAGCAGAGTTGTAATAACGCACATAACCTGAGGACAGGGGTGGTGCTGTGTTTGAAATCACTGCCCTGTTCACACTATGGTTATTAGACCGCTGCTTCCATAGGGATCACTGGATGTCTGCACGGTAGGGATCTGGTTATAATCTCTCTTGCCTGGGTATAGCAGCCGGTGTTGTCTGTCATTAAACATCCATCAATTCACATGTTTTCTTTTCTTCCTCCAGGTTCAAGAAGCCAAAGTGACTGAAGTGAAACTGAATGAAGCTCGTGAACACTATCGCCCGGCCGCCGCTCGCGCCTCTCTGCTCTACTTTATAATGAACGACCTAAACAAGATCCATCCCATGTACCAGTTCTCCCTGAAGGTCAGAAATTCCTGAATGTGGATCATGTGTGGAGTCATCATATAGTGGGGATTCAGGGGGCACCCATAGCAAAAATCCCAGTGGATACCCAGCTATTGGAGAGGACAATGTGGGCAGGGCTGTATTCACCATTAGGCACCGTGGATCTGTGCCTAGATTGGCAGTGATAAGGGAAGGGGGCAGCACTTTAGTGAGATAAAGAGGTCGTCCTAGCTAGCTCCTTCCGCTTTTGCTGTACCTGCTGATATGATGTGACTTGGACCCCCCCCCCCCCCTGTGCGTCACAACTGCTGCAAAATTTACCTGCAGATTTGCAGCAGCTCATTATGTTGTGGATTTGTGATTTTTTGACCACTCTCTCTGTATTGGGCAGATCCATAGTGAGTCTGCAACAAAATCCACATGTAACGTTTGCTGTTTTTGCTGCATATTCTGTTAAATCTGCATGAATACATTCTGATGCTTGTAGAATCGCACATGACCTAAGGGCTGATTACAAGACTAAGATGGCCGCTGATAACATAGAACCGTAGCCAGTTTTCAATCAAACAGCAGTCTCTTATATAGTGTATGTACGCCTCCCTACAGGCCATGACTGCACACTGCACAATAATAACAGTAAAGATCCGCTATAACTTGACTTTCTCCGTCGGCTCCATTGGGGGACACAGAGACCGTGGGTATATCTTGCTGACACTAGGCATACAAAAGAAAGTCGGCCCCTCCTGGCAGGATATACCCCGCCTACTGACCGTGAACTAATCAGTAGGAGGCAGACACAGGTCTGGAGCTCTCCAGACCTGGTCTTCTTTTCTTATTTTATAGCTAGGGCCTGTTTGTAGGTTCTTTTCTCCTTTTTCCTCGTTTCTTCCGATCCCGCCCTCCTCGTTCCCCTTCTTTGGCGGTGGCCTATCAGGTCGCTTTAAGTACCCTTCTCGCTCAGGGAGTGATTGTGCCAGTTCCTCCAGGGGAGCACTTTTCAGGGTTCTACTCTAATCTCTTAGTTGTCCCCAAGAAAGAGGGCTCTGCACGCTCCATTCTGGACCTCAGGCTACTCAACCGCCATTTGCAGCTACCTCATTTTTGCATGGAGTCCCTCCGCTCCGTGATGGCATCCATGGATCAGGGGGAGTTCCTTTTTTTCAGTGGATATCCGGGATGCCTATCTACACATCCCCATTTTCCCCGCCCATCAGCATTTCCTCCGCTTTGCTGTCCTGGGCCAGGCCGGATGGTGGCAGCCATGCAGGCGGTCCCTTTCGCCCACTTCCCCTATCGCCCTCTCCAGCAAGTCTCCCACTCCTCCTTGGGATCTCAACCTGGTGCTTAGCGCTTTGAGGGAGGCTCCGTTCGAACCTCTCCGGGATGCCTCTCTTCGCATCCTTTCGTGGAAGGTCGCCTTCCTCATCGCGATTACCTCCATTATGAGGGTCTCCAAGCTGGCGGCTCTTTCTTGTCGCTCTCCCTTCTTGGTCCTTGTATTCCACGTGTTCCGTTGGGGCTTCTTGGGCGCTCTGCAATAGGGCTTCGGCCTTACAAGTCAGTAAGGCGGCCATCTGGTCTTCTTTGCACACTTTCACTAAATTCTACCACGTGCACACGTTTGCGTCAACTGACGCTGGTTTGGGTCGCAAGGTGTTGCAGGTGGCAGTGGCTCAGTCTTCTGCCTGATTCCGAGTTGACTGGGGACTGCTTTGGTACGTCCCACATTCTCTGTGTCCCCCAATGGATCCTCCTAGAAAGAGATTTTAAGGTAAACATAAAAAATCTACTTTTTGTCTTTCCAGGCGTTCAGCGTTGTTTTCCAGCAGGCTGTCCAGAAGGCTCCGGCAGACGAGGTCCTGAAGCAGCGCGTCACTAACCTCATTGACAGCATCACCTTCTCCGTCTTCCAGTACACAACCAGGGGCCTCTTCGAGTGTGACAAACTGACGTACACTGCACAAGTCGCCTTCCAGGTCGGTCACTGACTACATTATGATCCCGGACTTGTGAGTATCCACCCCTCAACCATCCGATCATTGACCTTCTCTTCTGTTTCTAGATCCTGCTGATGAGTAAGGAGATAAATACGGTTGAGTTAGATTTCCTCCTGAGGTACCCAGCTCAGCCCGGCCTGACAAGCCCTGTAGATTTCCTCTCCAACCAGTCCTGGGGTGGCATCAAGGTGAGTGTATGACTTGACACGGGGCGCCCCCTGCTGCTAATCTGGACTGTGTGCCTTCTGTCAGTGTCAACGCTCAAGGACTACTAAACTGGGACACCACCAGTCACGTCACGTGAGCGCCAATTCCAGGAACAGTAGATGCCCTGGGGCAAGGTTAGAAAGCTGTAGGCATTTTATTTGTTATAACAATGTGATGGTGCGGTAGTTAACTTAACCCCCTACTTTCTAGTATTGGTCACTGTGTCAACTGGATCCCAGCTCATATACAGCCTAATCCTTAGAGGTAGTGAATGACAGATCAGTGCTGGGGGGGTTGTTGCACCCCAGTGCTAACGGTGTTAAGGGGCTTATAAGATGCTGCATAAAATCTATATGCAAAATAAAGTGACCATCTGTAAATCACTGTACCCCTATAGTGCTGCATCTCTTCATAGCTATGCCACTCTGCACAGCAGATCATCGGCCATTGGGAGGTGTCAATTGAAGGGTTAAAGACTGATCACTGACCCTCTTGTTGAATGGAAATACCAAAAAAAAGAGAGATATTCGCCATATCCGATGATTGCTGAAGTAGTCACTATACAGTCAATTCCAACCAAAAATCGAAACCTACTGGAACATTGCCACCTAGCAGTCAAACCTGCTGCAGAACATCTCTAATCAAGAGAGTGGCGACATTAAAGTTTAATCATTAAGGGTGTCCAACTTGCAGCCATCCAGTTGTTGCAAAACTACAACTCCCAGCATGCCCGGACAGCCGCTGGCTGTCCGGGCATGCTGGGAGTTGTAGTTATGCAAGAGACACCACCGCTATAGACGCACAGATTAACAACCAATATATCCAGCACCCACCTCTCCCAGAGCCCTGAATGATAAGGAGAGCAGAGAGCACTTGTTATATCTACTTCTGGGGAAAGCTGGGTGACAACCTTAGTGGTAGCTATAATAGCAGCCATATTGGTTGTCACCCTGCTCTCCTAGATGCAGATATAACCAGGATAATTTCAGTAAATGTCTGTGAATACATTATTTTATCTGCCCAGATAGGTTGATGTGACCATTGGGAGGCGCTGTATTGTGACCCCGCCTTTTTGTTTACCTTGGCAAAGTAAATTAAACAACTGGGCTGTGGTGCATTCATGCTGTAGAGGAAAAAATGAACTTCTCTGTGAAGGGTTAAATATATGCCCCCCCCTTTTCCTCCTGTTTAGTAAACTGTGGGTGTCCCAGAGATGCCCAGAGTTATTGTGCATGGAGCACGTCCAGGGCTGCTCACAGCTGCAGTGCTCGACTCTTGTCTGTAGAGTTGCCTTTGGCAGGAGACTCTGATAAAAGCGCATCCGTCCTGTGTGCAGAGCGTTATTACACTCTGGTGGCCTCCGCACAAACACAGAGACAAAGCCGCCTCTCAGCCCAGAGCACTAGGACCTCGTCACAGATACTCACGTCTTTGTAAGCAGGGCTTCTTATCGGTAAACTGGAGCCCCTGAATGGTTCTCTTGTGTGAAGACTTTTTATATTTTACTTATCAGATACTGGAGGACATCTGCTAAAGACCCCCATTACCTGGCCCAGACCCCCATTACCTGGTTCAGGCCCCTATTACCTGGCTCTGGCCCCCATTACTTGGCCTAGACCCCCATTCCTTTGCTCAGACCCCCATTACCCTGCTCAGACCCCCATTACCCTGCTCAGGTCCCCATTACTTGGCTCAGACCCCCATTGCTTCCTTCAGACTCCCATTACCTGGCTCAGGCCCCCATTACCTGGCTCAGGCCCCCATTACCTGGCTCAGGCAATCTGAAGAAGGGATATGCTGATCCCGAAACGCGTTATTGCCTGCATGCACTTTTAAATAACAGTTTTATTTATTTAATATATAAATAAACCTTTTTTAAATCTACATCTTGCCTGAATCATCCCTGGACCGAGCAGCGCTGGACACAAGGGCCTCCCTTTTCCCTCCTCATCCAATTACCTGGTTCAGGCCCCCATTACCTGGTTCAGGCCCCCATTACCTGGCTCAGGCCCTCATTACCTGGCTCAGGCCCTCATTACCTGGCTCAGACCCCATTACCTGGCTCAGGCCCCCATTACCTGGCTCAGGCCCCCATTACCTGGCTCAGGCCCCCATTACTTGGCTCAGACCTCCATTGCTTCCCTCAGACTCCCATTACCCGACTCAGGCCCCCATTACCTAGCTCCAGCCCCATTACTTTGCTCATACCCCCATTACCCTGCTCTGGCCCCTATTACCCAGCTCTGACTCCCATTACCTGGCTCAGACCCCCATTACCTGGCTCAGGCCCCCATTACTTGGCTCAGACCCCCATTACTTCCCTCAGACCCCCATTACCCGACTTAGGCCCCCATTACCTGGCTCCAGCCCCCATTACTTTGCTCAGACCCCCATTACTTTGCTCAGACCCCCATTACTCGGCTCAGGCCCCTATTACCCAGCTCTGGCTCCCATTACCTGGCTTAGGCCTCCATTAGTTTGCTGTTCACCTTGAAAAGCAGACTTATTGTACACTCCCTATGCTTCCTCCATCTCATTACCCTGGGTCAGTGTTTAAAGGGATATTCCAGGGCTTGTATAAAAATTACTATGGTCCTTGGGCCTGTAAAAGAAAAAAAAGGCATACTTACCTAGCTCCGGTGTCCAGCCGCTACTGTTAGGCTCCATCTGATTGCCTTCCTCCTGTTTCCGAGTTGACCTCCCGCTGTGCCTGCTCAGCCAGTCACTGACCATAAGGGTGTCTCTCCTCGGCCAGTTATTGGCTAAGTTGACAGGTCCTGCACCAAGCAGCCATCTCGCAAGCAGGAGGACAACAAAAAATTTGAAGACCGAACTGGATCTGCGGGGGATCGGGGCTCTCAATTTCACTCTTGTCATCAGGTTGTGAGTGGTATTGCAGCACATTTACATTTAAGTGAATGAAACTGAGTTATGCCACATACAACCTGAGAACAGGTGTGGTGCTGCTGTGATAGAAAGATACAATTCTGAATAACTTATTCAACAGTTATTACCTGCACAGGATAGCCGCTCACAAGAAGGGAGTTCCCTTCTCCTCTCAATGAATGGAATGGCACTGTGCACGTTTCACCACCTTTCTATTCACTATGGGACTTAGAATAATAGCCAAGTCCTGTAAAAAGTTAGTGGAGAGGAGACCAAAGCATGCACGCTGCCACTTCATCCACTTTGGGGGGGGGGGCGGGATAAGCAACCCCCATTCTTATGTCTTGGTGGCCAGATGATTGTGACATCTCTCCCTCATCTTACATGATTCTCCTCTCCTCCATAGGCTCTTTCATCCATGGATGAGTTCCGAAACTTGGATCGAGATATAGAAGGGTCAGCCAAGCGCTGGAAGAAGTTTGTGGAGTCAGAATGTCCAGAAAAGGAAAAGTTTCCTCAGGAATGGAAGAGCAAGACCGCCCTTCAAAGACTGTGTATGATGAGAGCGCTACGCCCTGACCGCATGACTTATGCCGTTAGGTGAGGACATCATGTGCCATTACATATACACTAGAGTCAGGCCTTTACCAAACCGCTAAAACGAGGAAATCAGATAGCAACAGAATTAAAGGGAACCTGTCTCAATAAAAATGCTATCTAATCTATCAGCATTATATTATAGAGCAGCAGGAGCAAAGCAGATGATATATACAATACAGTACAATCTGCAGGTAACATGTTATAGAGCAGGAGGAGCTGAGCAGATGATATATACAATACAGTACAATCTGCAGGTATCATGTTATAGAGCAGGAGGAGCTGAGCAGATTATATATACAATACAGTACAATCTGCAGGTATCATGTTATAGAGCAGGAGGAGCTGAGAAGATGATATATACAATACAGTACAATCTGCAGGTATCATGTTATAGAGCAGGAGGAGCTGAGCAGATGATATATACAATACACTACTATCTGCAGGTAACATGTTATAGAGCAGGAGGAGCTGAGCAGATGATATATACAGTACAGTACAATCTGCAGGTATCATGTTATAGAGCAGGAAGAGCTGAGCAGATGATATATACAATACAGTACAATCTGCAGGTATCATGTTATAGAGCAGGAGGAGCTGAGCAGATGATATATATACAATACAGTACAATGGCTGAGCAGATAATATATACAATACAGTACAATCTGCAGGTATCATGTTATAGAGCAGGAGGAGCTGAGCAGATGATATATATACAATACAGTACAATAGCTGAGCAGATAATATATACAATACAGTACAATCTGTAGGTAACATGTTATAGCGCAGGAGGAGCTGAGCAGATGATATATACAATACAGTACAATCTGCAGGTATCATGTTATAGAGCAGGAGGAGCTGAGCAGATGCTATATATAAATTACAGTACAATAGCTGAGCAGATAATATATACAATACAGTACAATCTGCAGGTAACATGTTATAGAGCAGGAGGAGCAGAGCAGATGATATATACAATATAGTACAATCTGCAGGTAACATGTTATAGAGCAGGAGGAGCTGAGCAGATGATATATACAATACATTACAATCTGCAGGTATCATGTTATAGAGCAGGAGGAACTGAGCAGATGTTATATATACATTACAGTACAATAGCTGAGCAGATAATATATACAATACAGTACAATCTGCAGGTAACATGTTATAGAGCAGGAGGAGCAGAGCAGATGATATATACAATACAGTACAATCTGCAGGTATCATGTTATAGAGCAGGAGGAGCTGAGCAGATGATATATACAGTACAATCTGCAGGTATCATTGTATACCTGCAATGTGAACAAAGTTCTGTATCCAGCTCACCCTCTACCACATGGACTTGCTCGGATCTAGCACCCAGCCGGATGCGAAGGACTCGTAAGAAAAGCAGTGATCCAGCAATGTCAGAAGATATCCAGCTTTATTCAAAATCCACGATAAAAGCAAGTACAGCAACTGTTAGCATGTCATCAGACACGTTTTGGGCGCATGCGCACCCTTCTTCAGTGATGCCCAATCTCAGGAAAGCGTTCTGTCATGTAGTATGCACAGTGGGAGGAGAAGGTTCCCCAACCAATCAGCTGCAAATTACCAGCAGGAACACCTGGGACAGGTAAAACACCTAAACAATGGTTTCAGTATACAAAGGCACAAACATCGGTGATACAAGTATGCTAATGCATTGTAGTGGTACAAATATATGTAGATACATAGCAGACAAGCTACTAAGAATAAATGTATCAAACTTACAACCTGCAAATGCATTGTAAAGTGCAGAGAAACCGCATTGTCTGAACAGGAAGCATAACTGTATAGGTGTCGGCAATATAAAAATCCCACCCGAAAGCAGATAAAAAGGAGAGATGTCCACTTAGTCTTTGCATTGTGTGTCTGTGTGCGCCACTCTAAGCGCGGGTAACAGAAAGAGGAGAAGAGAACTGTCTGAGGACTTGAGAACCAAAATTGTGGAAAAATCTCAAGGTTACAAGTCTATCTCCAGAGATCTAGATTTGCCTTTGTCCACAGTGCGCAACATTATCAAGAAATTTTCCACCTATGGCACTGTAGCTAATCTCCCTGGGCGTGGACGGAAGAGAAAAATTAATGAAAGGTGTCAACGCAGGATAGTCCAGATGATGGATAAGCAGCCCCAAACAAGTTCCAAAGATATTCACGCTGTCCTGCAGGCTCAGGGAGCATCAGTGTCAGCACGAACTATCCGTCAACATTTAAATGAAATGAAACGCTATGGAGGAGACCCAGGAGGACCCCACTATGGAGGAGACCCAGGAGGACCCCACTATGGAGGAGACCCAGGAGGACCCCACTATGGAGGAGACCCAGGAGGACCCCACTATAGAGGAGACCCAGGAGGACCCCACTATGGAGGAGACCCAGGAGGACCCCACTATGGAGGAGACCCAGGAGGACCCCACTATGGAGGAGACCCAGCAGGACCCCACTATGGAGGAGACCCAGGAGGACCCCACTATGGAGGAGACCCAGGAGGACCCCACTATGGAGGAGACCCAGGAGAACCCCACTATGGAGGAGACCCAGGAGGACCCCACTATGGAGGAGACCCAGGAGAACCCCACTGCTGACACAGAGACATAAAAAACAAGACTACATTTCACCAAAATGAACTTGAGTAACTAAAATCCTTCTGGGAAAACGTCTTGTGGACAGATGAGACCAAGATAGAGCTTTTTGGTAAAGCAGATCATTCTACTGTTTACCGAAAACGGAATGAGGCCTACAAAGAAAAGGGTTGTTTTGCTGCCTCTGGCACTGGGGGCCTTGAATGTGTACAAGGCATCATGAAATCTGAGGATTACCAATGGATTTTGAGTCGCACTGTACAGCCCAGTGTCAGAAAGCTGGGTTGTGTCCGAGATCTTGGGTCTTCCAGCAGGACAATGACCCCAAACATTCATCAAAAAGCCCCCAGAAATGGATGACAACAAAGCTCTGGAGAGTTCTGAAGTGTCAGCAATGAGTCCAGATCTAAATCCCATTGATCACCTGTGGAGAGACCCTAAAATTACTGTTGGGAAAAGGCAAAACCCAAAACCCATAAAATCAATTCCCCTTCACCCATGCGCCCCATCATGTCCAGTTGCGGTTCCCTTTTGGAACGCCTTTCCATTTGGGTAGACCAGCTATTGCAGCCACTTGTTCAGAGGGTACCTGCATATTTCAGGGACTCCAGAGATGATCTCAGGGAGTTCGAGGCAACAGTGTGGGTACCAGGTTTTTGCTGGCTCACTTGTGATATCACTTCGCTTTACACCAGCATTCCCTAGTCTGTTGCCCTTGATTATCATCTCTGGACCCATAGTCATTATACACCTGTTCTTCAGGATCAAAACTTGTGTATGGTTTCTTATAACAAGAAACTATTTCATATGTGACAATACTTTTTGTATCCAAAAGAGTGGGGTGTCGATGGGTGCTAGACACTCACCATCCCTGGTGAATCTCACTGTGTCTTTTTGGGAATCACAATTTATTTTCTCCACTTCTTAAAATCCATTTGCGTCTCACATACAGTGGTATGGCCGTTACATAGATGATCTCCTCCTCATTTGGAGGGGGGGAATATGACGGCCATACCACTGTGAGTTACATCAATAATAATCATGTCAACCTCAGTTTCACGTTCCATTTTGAGCCGTCTGTGATGGCCTTCCTTAATTTAGAACTTAAGTAATAGTGTCATTTCAGTGGCCACTTATTGGAAACCCATGGTAGGGAACACGATTTTACAGGCAAGCAGTAATCATCCTCCACACACAACCCGATCCATTCCAGTTGGAGAATTTACTTGCATTAGAAGAAATTGAGTCTTAAATATATGAGGCTTCATGTAGACTCCTAGACAGAGGCTATTCATCCCGTGCACTTAAAACCACCCAAAAAAACTTTAACACATAAACCCGTAGTGGCCGTCACACTCTCCTCAGTTCAGTCACATTAAACAGATCATTTACAGACATCTTCATCTCTTACAGCAAGACCATAATATTTCCCAATTACTTGTGGGTGGTTGCCATATTGTCCCCAAAAAGGCTAAAACTTTGTCACCCAGCATGGTACTCTCTGAACAATGCAATAAGGACACCAGTTGGTTATGTCACAAGGGCTTTTATAAATGTGGCAGCAGAATTTGCCGAATGTGTAATCATGTTTAAGTTTGTAATACAGCCGAAGAGACAGTACATAAAACGCACTCTCCCGCTTTCTGCCAAAGAAGAGGGAACTTTATTCCAGGAGTTACATGGAATACAGGAGTACTGGTCGAGAGGAGGAAGGAAGGTGAGCTCAGCCGAGCTCGTGTACTGTCTCTTCAGCTGTATTACACAACACTTTTTGTTCCATGTAAGCGCACCCCTGACATCACTGCCGCACCACCCGTCCATTCACATACAGCCCAGCTTCAGCAATACACGGGATAACCCAAACCCACTACAGTGCCGGCTCTCTGTCTATCGCTTTTGCATTATGTTTAAGCTTGTGAAACCTTTTCCAATGCAACAGGAAATAAAAGTTACAATATGAAGCAGAACGTGAATTGCAATTCTTGTAACCTGGTATATGTCATTGAGTGTATACAATGCCAGCCAGAGTATGTAGGGGGTACTTCCTGCAAAATGAAAGTTAGGGCATTGGAACATCTCAATGACATTACAGGCAATGCTCTGCACAACATGACAGCTGCTTCTCTGCATTTCAGAAGTGTGCACAATAGTAATACATCCTTTTTCATATTTATGGCATTAAGCAGTTAATTATGGGACCATGCAAAGGTTATTTGCACAGAAAATTGCTAGAACATGAAGCATACTAGCAGTTCACACTAGGTACTCGTTCACCGCAAGGTTTGAACCTTAGGCGTGAACTGCTTTTCCATTACTAGGGACAGTTATGCTTCCTGTTCAGACAATGCGGTTTCTCTGCACTTTACAATGCATTTGCAGGTTGTAAGTTTGATACATTTATTCTTAGTAGCTTGTCTGCTATGTATCTACACATATTTGTACCACTACAATGCATTACCATACTTGTATCACCGATGTTTGTTTTACCACTATGTTTTAGCATTTGTATACTGAAACCATTGTTTAGGTATTTTACCTGTCCCAGGTGTTCTGCTGGTAATTTGCAGCTGATTGGTTGGGGAACCTTCTCCTCCCACTGTGCATACTACATAACAGAACGCTTGCCTGACATTGGGCATCACTGAAGAAGGGTGCGCATGTGCCTGAAACGCATCTGATGACATGCTAAGAGTTGCTTTACTTGCTTTTATTGTGGATTTTGAATAAAGCTGGATATCTTCTGACATTGGGTTCGGGTGACCCTGCTGTCAGTTTCCCTTTAAGATTTACCTCCATTCTCATGGTCATACTCTGTATTTACAGCAGGTGATGTAAAAATCTCTTGAGGTTTTGGGAGTGTAGTTGGGGTGAGGGCGGTATGACAGGGTGAGGGCGGTATGACAGGGTGAGGGCGGTATGACAGGGTGAGGGCTGTATGACATGGTGAAGGCGGTATGACAGGGTGAGGGTGGTATGACAGGGTAAGGGCGGTATGACAGGGTAAGGGCGGTATGACAGGGTGAGGGCGGTATGACAGGGTGAGGGCTGTATGACAGGGTGAGGGTGGTATGACAGGGTGAGGGTGGTATGACAGGGTGAGGGTGGTATGACAGGGTGAGAGCAGTATGACATGGTAAGGGCAGTATGACAGGGTGAGGGCGGTTTGACAGGGTGAGGGCAGTTTGACATGGTAAGGGCGTAAGGACAAGGTGAAGGCGGTATGACAGGCTGAGGGCGGTATGACAGGGTGAGGGGGCGGTATGACAGGGTGAGGGGGCGGTATGACAGGGTGAGAGCCATATGACAGGGTGATGGAAAGTATCTTTCTTCTTGCAGATAACCTGAGAGTGTGAAAATAATACAGCAACTTTCAATAGACTTTACTATAGCGCCCCCCCTGAGCTCAGTGCTGAGAAGATGTAACACAATATAATAAGTGTAGAGAGAGACTCATCGGGCTGCAGCTGAGCAGAGGAGCTGGCGGCCTACAGCAAAGGAAATGATCCAAGTGTGCAGCTGAGGAGACATTAGAGGTTACTGCTCCAATCTCCATCTCCAGAGAGGCGGCCCCATCCCCTGCCCAGCTGTACACAGTATGGCTGCCCCCTCCATCTCTATGTTCCATTTCCTAGTTCTTATTTTATTTTCCTTTGGTCACTGTGTTACTTTATGTTTACATCCTGTCTTATACTCCTGCACAGAGCTGCATGTTGCATTTCTGCTGGTTTCCTGTTCGCTCAGGTGACCCATTTCCCTGCTGGTTAAGTGGTTGTACAGAGTACAGTGATGCATTGTGGTAGATGTAGTACAGTGTTTCCCAACCAGTGTGCCTTCAGCTGTTGCAAAACTACAACTTCCAGCATGCCCGGAAAGCCAAAGGCTACAGCTGGAGGCACCCTAATTTGGAAACATTAGTATACACAGTAAGAACTGTACAGTAGTCTGATTTAGATCTACAGCCCTCACACTAGTAAAATTTAGACTAACTAGATTTATATTTTGCCATTTTGTTCTCTTCCAGGGACTTTGTGGAGGAAAAGCTGGGTAGTAAATATGTAGTGGGTAGATCCCTTGACTTTGCAACATCGTACGAGGAGTCTGGGCCGAGCACGCCAATGTTCTTTATCTTATCTCCTGGTGTGGACCCCCTGAAAGATGTTGAGAAACAAGGTAACTGAGATGACTAGGTGAATGAGGCAGGATATTAATGTGTCGGGACATGGGGTCGGCATATGAGGATGGGATATGAGGACAGGACACAAGGTCAGAATATAAGGACAGGACACAAGGTCATAATATAAGGACAGGACACGGGGTCAGCATATGAGGATGAGATATGAGGATGAGATATGTGGACGGTATATAAGGTGGAGATATGAGGATGAGATATGAGATAGGGATATGAGGATAAGATATGAGATTGGGATATGTGGACGGTATATAAGGTGGAGATATGAGGATGAGATAGGGATATGAAGACGGGACATGAGGATAAGATATGAGGTTGAGATATGTGGACGGAATGTAAGGTGGAGATATGAGGATGAGATATGAGATAGGGATATGAGGTTGGGATATGTGGACGGTATATAAGGTGGAGATATGAGGATGAGATGTGCAATAGGGATATGAGGATAAGATATGAGGTTTGGATATGTGGACAGTATATAAGGTGGAGATATGAGGATGAGATATGAGATAGGGATATGAGGACGGGACATGAGGATAAGATATGAGGATGAGATGTGTGGACGGTATATAAGGTGGAGATATGGGGATGAGATATGCGATAGGGATATGAGGATGAGATATGTGGACGGTATATAAGGTGGAGATATGGGGATGAGATATGCGATAGGGATATGAGGATGAGATATGTGGACGGTATATAAGGTGGAGATATGGGGATGAGATATGCGATAGGGATATGAGGATGAGATATGTGGACGGTATATAAGGTGGAGATATGGGGATGAGATATGCGATAGGGATATGAGGATGAGATATGAGGACGGTATATAAGGTGGAGATATGAGGATGAGATAGGGATATGAAGACGGGACATGAGGATAAGATATGAGGTTGGGATATGTGGACAGTATATAAGGTGGAGATATGAGGATGAGATATGAGATAGGGATATGAGGACGGGACATGAGGATAAGATATGAGGATGAGATGTGTGGACGGTATATAAGGTGGAGATATGGGGATGAGATATGCGATAGGGATATGAGGATGAGATATGTGGACGGTATATAAGGTGGAGATATGGGGATGAGATATGCGATAGGGATATGAGGATGAGATATGTGGACGGTATATAAGGTGGAGATATGGGGATGAGATATGCGATAGGGATATGAGGATGAGATATGAGGACGGTATATAAGGTGGAGTTATGAGGATGAGATATGCGATAGGGATATGAGGATAAGATATGTGGACGGTATATAAGGTGGAGATATGAGGATGAGATATGCGATAGGGATATGAGGATAAGATATGTGGACGGTATATAAGGTGGAGATATGGGGATGAGATATGCGATAGGGATATGAGGATGAGATATGAGGACGGTATATAAGGTGGAGTTATGAGGATAAGATATGCGATAGGGATATGAGGATAAGATATGTGGACGGTATATAAGGTGGAGATATGGGGATGAGATATGCGATAGGGATATGAGGATGAGATATGAGGATGAGATATGTGGACGGTATATAAGGTGGAGATATGGGGATGAGATATGCGATAGGGATATGAGGATGAGATATGAGGACGGTATATAAGGTGGAGATATGGGGATGAGATATGCGATAGGGATATGAGGATGAGATATGAGGACGGTATATAAGGTGGAGATATGAGGATGAGATATGAGGACGGTATATAAGGTGGAGATATGAGGATGAGATATGTGATAGGGATATGAGGATAAGATATGTGGACGGTATATAAGGTGGAGATATGAGGATGAGATATGCGATAGGGATATGAGGATGAGATATGTGGACGGTATATAAGGTGGAGATATGAGGATGAGATATGAGGACGGTATATAAGGTGGAGATATGAGGATGAGATATGCGATAGGGATATGAGGATGAGATATGTGGACGGTATATAAGGTGGAGATATGAGGATGAGATATGCGATAGGGATATGAGGATGAGATATGTGGACGGTATATAAGGTGGAGATATGAGGATGAGATATGAGGACGGTATATAAGGTGGAGATATGAGGATGAGATATGCGATAGGGATATGAGGATGAGATATGTGGACGGTATATAAGGTGGAGATATGAGGATGAGATATGCGATAGGGATATGAGGATGAGATATGTGGACGGTATATAAGGTGGAGATATGAGGATGAGATATGCGATAGGGATATGAGGATGAGATATGTGGACGGTATATAAGGTGGAGATATGAGGATGAGATATGAGGACGGTATATAAGGTGGAGATATGAGGATGAGATATGCGATAGGGATATGAGGATGAGATATGTGGACGGTATATAAGGTGGAGATATGAGGATGAGATATGCGATAGGGATATGAGGATGAGATATGTGGACGGTATATAAGGTGGAGATATGAGGATGAGATATGAGGACGGTATATAAGGTGGAGATATGAGGATGAGATATGCAATAGGGATATGAGGATGAGATATGTGGACGGTATATAAGGTGGAGATATGAGGATGAGATATGAGGACGGTATATAAGGTGGAGATATGAGGATGAGATATGCGATAGGGATATGAGGATGAGATATGTGGACGGTATATAAGGTGGAGATATGGGGATGAGATATGCGATAGGGATATGAGGATAAGATATGAGGACGGTATATAAGGTGGAGATATGGGGATGAGATATGCGATAGGGATATGAGGATGAGATATGTGGACGGTATATAAGGTGGAGATATGGGGATGAGATATGCGATAGGGATATGAGGATGAGATATGTGGACGGTATATAAGGTGGAGATATGGGGATGAGATATGCGATAGGGATATGAGGATGAGATATGTGGACGGTATATAAGGTGGAGATATGAGGATGAGATATGTTGATGAGAGCGTCACTGTTGCTTTTCCTCTCTCACAAGGGTTAGGTAGGCAGACCCAGACAACGCTGAGTAGAATGATAATCCCCTCTATGGAGTCTATGGCTCTCTCTTTTTATTGTGTCGGGATCTGACTCTTGTTCTTCAAACCTTCTTCTTTTTGTACAGGCAGAAAACTCGGTTATACGTTTGACAATCAGAACCTACATAACGTGTCTCTAGGGCAGGGACAGGAGGTCGTAGCCGAGCAAGCGCTGGATCTGGCAGCCAAGGAAGGACACTGGGTCATCCTGCAGGTACAGAGTCTTCTTCTTCATTCTTTTAAGCCATTGAAAGTGTGAATTGTGCCCTCGGCGCTGACTCTCTGACCTTTCATCCAGCAACATCTGTGACCGCTCTAGAAAACTAAAACCTAAACAAAACTTGTAGCAGCCGGGGACGTAATTATTCCGAAGTCCTATGATGTTCGGCCAAGTGTCAGTTCTGTGTCTCAGCTGCTCCGGAGCCCAGATGTTACAATAAGCCTCCAGTATGTGGATTACATGGATGAGATCTGTCGTCATTCTATATGTGACCACAGGGAGCCCACTGCATCGTGGGTGTTTGGCGTATGTGAGGCCGCTCTGTCCTGACCTCATCCCAGGATCACATCCAGCAGATCTCAGGATGAGGGGACAATTTCTTTTGTATGACGTACATGTTCGTAGCCGCCATGAGTCAGGGACTTGCACTTATAACTTTCTGTTCCAGTTGGCAGGACAAGAAGTAACATATATTTCCCATCTGAAGCGCCGTCGGCCTCTATTAGCCCAAATGCCACTTGAGTTGTGTTGGAGGCGGCTTAAATTAATTCTGGAGTTTCTTCATTTTCATACTTTGTTGCTTCGCTGAGCTACAATCAGGTTGTAAATTGAGGCGCAGAGGTTGATGGTTACCCTGAGCCGTCTGCATTGCTGGAGGGGCTGGGGAGTCCAGATCAATCGTCCGGCTGGGATAATGAAACCGTTCATTACTTACCCCTGTGACTGGTCATATGGGGGTGGGGGAAAGGCTCTGCCCTAATTACTCCACTCTCCCCATACTAAACATCTTTTATGTATCCAATTATAAGGATGAATAAAGGCAAAAATGTCAAAGTCTCGCTATACGGGAAAAATAGGTAACTTTGTAAATACCTTGCTTTTCAGTTTTTAGATACTAATGCTTCACCCTTAGGGTAGGCCAGTGTTTCCCAACCTGGGTGCCTCCATCTGTAGCAAAACTACAACTTCCAGCATGCCCAGACAGCCGAAGGCTGTCCGGGCATGCTGGGAGTTATAGTTTTGCAACAGCTGGAGGCATCCTGGTTTGGAAACACTCAGATAGGCCATTGATGTCAGATCATTGGGGTTCTAATCCTGTCACCCTGTGGCTTTGGTCAAAGGGACTGGGATGCAATACCAGGCATTGCCACTACTAAAAGCACAGCGCTGTTCATGACCTTCAGTCACCTGATCAGCAAAGTGCTGGAAGTCTGACTGATTGATTGAATATTGATCGCTTTTCCTAAGACAACACCATCAATTCTGTTCTTCCCGGAGAACCCCTTTAATACCCTATGGTTTTTCTCCAGTCACATATGAAACAGCTTTCACAATTCTTCTGGCTGCCTTTGGGAACAGTCAGTAATACAGCTTTCAGACCAACACCTGGGTACCCACAATGCACTGCTCTTTGATAAATATATATATCTTGCAATGATAAGTTATAAAGTTTTCTCTTATTCCGCATTACACTGTGACACATAAGTTGCTGTTCAAAAACACTGAGTTAACTGATAAGATGCCGTTATAATTTCTAGGATTTGTTTATTTTATCCTGGTTCCTTTTAGAGTTATGTTAGACATATTAATGGTAGATACGTTTTTTAGCAACCAGTCATCCACGCCCCACTGACCTGTTCATTCCCTGTAATACAGAACATTCATCTAGTGGCCAAATGGCTGAGCACCCTGGAGAAGAAGCTGGAACATCTCAGTGAAGGCAGCCATCCCAATTTCCGTGTGTTCATCAGTGCCGAGCCTGCTGGGTCACCCGACGGCCACATCATTCCTCAGGGTATACTGGAAAACTCCATCAAAATCACCAACGAGCCTCCGACCGGCATGCATGCCAACCTGCACAAAGCACTGGATAACTTTAACCAGGTAACATCTTCTGCCGGCTCTATGGAGGTGGTGGGACTTATACAGCTCAGAGACCTGCTGAAGCCCATTGGTATAAATTCCTTTAAATATATAGAGGCGCAGGTCTCTTCATAAATTTGTAGAAGCTGAGGCTGTGCATCTAGGTATGAGCGAAGATTCCAGCTACATCAGTTTCTGGTGTAATTATGGTATCTGTTGGGCCATGCCAACATATTCGAAAGCGCATATTGTGGAACCACCAAAAAGCTTTGGAAACATTTATTTTTTAGTACAACTGCTAGCATACAAGCCATAGTATATGCCCCCAAAATCTGTCTGTCAAAATAAGTCAAACTGTGTCCAGTATGTGCATTAATACCGTACGCCGCAATATCATTCATTATTTGGTGGGAACCAGCCAGGGACGTCTTATTGTCTCCTTTGCTTTCACATACAGGACACCCTGGAGATGTGCGCACGAGAAACTGAGTTTAAGAGCATTTTGTTCGCTCTGTGTTACTTCCACGCTGTGGTGGCTGAGAGGAGGAAGTTCGGACCTCAGGGCTGGAACCGTTCCTATCCCTTTAACACCGGAGACCTTACAATTTCAGTCAACGTATTGTACAACTATCTGGAAGCCAACGCCAAGGTGAGACCCCCAAGCTCCAGACTCATTTCTGCCATGTATTTTCCTATGCTGTTGGTGAAAGTAACAGTCAGCAAGCTTGGCCTTACCTCTCACCTAGCAGTTATACTGAGCTCCTATATGGGGGACATATAGTGTTTAACACATCAGATAACTGTACAGAGTGAGAGTATTACACAGAAACGGCAAGGAATGCTGGGAGATTTCTGCTTCATCAGTACAAGTAATGCAATAGATTGTGTGACTCAAGGGCAAGACATGTCACTGTGTGGCCTGACCTCTAGGTGGCATATTGCCGCTACATGTATATGTCCTGACTTCATACAATTAATGGTTTATGGCACTGGCAATATGGAGGCACACTGGTGACAGCCTAGTAGGTGAGTGGAGACGGTGTAGGTCTCATGGGTTTAAACGATTTGGTGGTAGAACAATGTTTATCCAAGATACCACTTTAGACCATACAAAAATGACCAACCATTCAGCAGTTTGGAGGGAATTCCACCTTAAGCCATTAGAGATGTCTCTTTCAATCCAACTTTGAGGTTGAACCCTGAGTTTGGACGCCAAGTGACATAGAAGATGTAGCCGAGACCCTTCATCTGTGTCCTTTACACCCTATTTACTGTACGTTTCAGGTCCCGTATGATGACCTTCGTTATCTGTTTGGGGAGATCATGTATGGAGGTCACATCACAGATGACTGGGATCGCCGGCTCTGCAAGACTTATTTGGAGGAATTCATAAAGCCCGAAATGATGGAAGGGGAGCTGTTTCTGGCACCTGGGTTCCCGCTACCTGGAAACATGGATTACAATAGTTACCATCAGGTATGAAGGGAGAGGTTACAGTGGCTGCTGGTAGATTACATGGTCTGTAGTGGTCACTTTGAGTACTTTATGTGATTTCTAATTTCCAGAGGGCCCATAATTCTAGGCCATAAAAAGGTAACTGACAGCAATGATTGTTCCCTGTGTAATAGGTGGCTACACTCATACAGTTAGAGCCAAATGGTTGTGTTTGCCTAAAGCTGGATCCCACGTGGCTGCACATCATTGCATACCTTGGGTTTGGATGAGTCCTTCTTAGAAGTCGCATTATCAGTGTGTTTGTACTTCTCCACTATAAAGTGTTATTCCTCCACTCTTTCCAGTATATAGACGACGTCCTTCCCGCTGAGTCTCCGTATCTATACGGCCTGCACCCAAATGCAGAGATCGGCTTCCTGACCCAGACCTCAGAGAAATTGTTCCGCACAGTGCTGGAGATGCAACCGCGTGACAGCAGCATGGGCGAAGGTGGAGGAGTCACTCGGGAGGAGAAGGTACGTAACATATGAAAGCACAGGGTGGATACTGGAGGAGGATAGTGTATGGAACCATATTGAAAATCCACAAACTAACAGGGTTCGTGTCCAGAGAGGTCCGATCAGCAGGTTGTGAGGCACAGACCCAAAGACATCTTATCTGACATTATATCTTGTCCTAGATTTATTCCCTGTAATAGTGAAGGTAACACAGCAATAAATAGTGAAGGAAAGCGATGTCTGATTTGATGCTTATGACTGAGCGGCATCAGCTGTAGGTGCAGGTACATGTACTTCCCAAAAAGAGATGTAACTAACAGAATTTCTAACAAACAGCATAAGATTTGAGGATGTGTATTTTTCACTCTCTAAGGCCACAGCTTATACAATATGACACAAGAGTTATACGCACAGTTCTTGTTAGTACAGGGGGCGCTCACAACTCCGTCACTGCCTGTCAGACATCTGAGAGCCCCCGAATCTGTCTTATCCAGACACAGAACACAGGAACCGGAGCATGCCAGAGCAATCGCCTCCCAGAATCCTTCACTGTTGCTCCGAGTCTTGTTAGAGCTTCATCACATTGTTCCAGACCTGCATCAGTGAGGCACTCGGCCCTAATGATCTCGTCCTGTTCGCTGTAGACGATCTGTGGATGTCAAGTCGAGAGAAGCAGCTATGTCAACTCAGATACAACATCTGCTAAACCAGTAATAGCAATAATATGGGAATCAGTCAAAAATAATAAAAATAAAAAGTATGTATTAGGAACAACCTCTCCCTCCTAGGTTCCAGGGCTGTATACGCATCTTTATCCTCCGCAGCAGTGCCCGGGGACCAGAGCTCGGAACGTATTATTGTATTGTTAAAGTGTTAATGCTCCACAGCGCTTTGTAACCCCCACAATACATGGGATCAATGCACATGAAAACATTTGTTAGGACAAGACGTTCCCCAGCCGCAGCACGTTACGTTACCAGAGAGACACGCTGAATTATTGAGCGGCTACGCTAAACTCACACTGGGTTTATTTGTATTAGAGGATGGCAATATAATTTCCGAACACTAAGAAGCTGCTGCTGGAAATCTTTAGGAGTTTATTAAAGAAGGAAGAGCGTTCCCTCCAGATCTTGCCCGTTCCCACCGTGGTGGTGATGAGGTTACCGCATCCTCTCGCTCTGGGATAACGAATCTCTGTTTACAGCTAATAGAGCCTATTGTGTACAGTAATAGAGCTGTGCAGCAACACCAGGCATTGTGCGTACCTCCCATTATACAGAGCCCTACAGCGAGGACCCTTAACTTTCATAATGTGCAACTTTATCAACAGGTGAAATCTACGCTGGACGAGATCCTAGAGAAACTCCCAGAGGAGTTCAATATCATAGAACTGATGGCCAAAGCGGAGGAGAGGACGCCGTACATCGTGGTCGCCTTCCAGGAATGTGAGAGGATGAACATGCTCACCAGTGAGATCAAACGCTCCCTGAAAGAGCTCGACTTGGGATTGAAGGTAAGGCTCACCTACATTACACAGAGGACTAGAACTAACTACCCGGGTCCCCACTGTCATAAATCATTACTATTGGGCAGTATTTCCTAACCAGTGTGCCTCCCGCTGTGGCAAAACTACAACACACAGCAAGCCAGTACAGACAAAGGCAGCTGGAGGCACACTGGTTAGGAAACCCAGCTATAGAGGTTGTCCTCTCTCCTCTTGGACAGTTCAATTTGTTGTTAAGATTCCCATATCCCTAGTGATCGGCTGGGGGAACATTAGTGGTTGCTATGTAATAATAAAGTGACTTTAGTGGTTGCTATGTAATAATAAAGTGACTTTAGTGGTTGCTATGTAATAATAAAGTGACTTTAGTGGTTGCTATGTAATAATAAAGTGACTTTGGTGGTTGCTATGTAATAATAAAGTGACTTTAGTGGTTGCTATGTAATAATAAAGTGACTTTAGTGGTTGCTATGTAATAATAAAGTGACTTTAGTGGTTGCTATGTAATAATAAAGTGACTTTAGTGGTTGCTATGTAATAATAATAAAGTGACTTTAGTGGTTACTATGTAATAATAATGTGACTTTAGTGGTTGCTATGTAATAATAATAATGTGACTTTAGTGGTTGCTATGTAATAATAATAAAGTGAATTTTAGTGGTCACTATGTAATAATAATAATGTGACTTTAGTGGTCACTATGTAATAATAATAAAGTGACTTTAGTGGTTACTATGTAATAATAATAATGTGACTTTAGTGGTTGCTATGTAATAATAATAAAGTGAATTTTAGTGGTCCCTATGTAATAATAATAATGTGACTTTAGTGGTTGCTATGTAATAATAATAAAGTGAATTTTAGTGGTCACTATGTAATAATAATAATGTGACTTTAGTGGTTGCTATGTAATAATAATAAAGTGAATTTTAGTGGTCACTATGTAATAATAATAATGTGACTTTAGTGGTCACTATGTAATAATAATAAAGTGAATTTTAGTGGTCACTATGTAATAATAATAATGTGACTTTAGTGGTTGCCATGTAATAATAATAAAGTGACTTGAGTGGTCACTATGTAATAATAAAGTGACTTGAGGGGTTGCTATGTAATAGTAAAGTGACTTGAGTGGTTGCTATGTAATAATAGTGAATTGAGTGGTTGCTATCTAATTATAATAAAGTGACTTGAGTGGTTGCTATGTAATAATAGTGAATTGAGTGGTTGCTATGTAATAATAAAGTGGTTTTAGTGGTTGCTATGTAATAATAGTGAATTGAGTGGTTGCTATGTAATAGTAAAGTGACTTGAGTGGTCGCTATGTAATAATAGTGATTGAGTGGTTGCTATGTAATAATAAAGTGGTTTTAGTGGTTGCTATGTAATAGTGAATTGAGTGGTTGCTATGTAATAATAAAGTTGTTTTAGTGGTTGCTATGTAATAATAGTGAATTGAGTGGTTGCTATGTAATAGTAAAGTGACTTGAGTGGTTGCTATGTAATAATAGTGATTGAGTGGTTGCTATGTAATAATAGTGAATTGAGTGGTTGCTATGTAATAGTAAAGTTGTTTTAGTGGTTGCTATGTAATAATAGTGAATTGAGTGGCCACTATGTAATAATAAAGTGACTTGAGTGGTTGCTATGTAATAATAATAAATAGGGATGCACCGATATATATCGGCGGCCGATACATATCGGCCGAAAATAGCTATTTCGGCAAAATGCCGAAACAACTAAAAATGTGCCGATAATGACCCACCTCCCCTGCCCACCCACAGCACAAGTTACAAACACTGCCAGTGGCAGAGGCACTCGTGGGCGGTGCAGGGGGGGCCGGCCGCAACATCTGGGGGGGGGGGGGGTTGCGCTCTCCGGGATAGGATTAGGAATACTTCTTTTTATGTGCCCGGGCCGACTCCTGTGTGTGGCTGCAGGCGGGGGCCGGCCAGAGCATATAAAACCTAATACTGTATACTAAAAACCATGGGGCCTCCAGCTGTTGTGAAACTACAACTCCCAGCATGCCCGGACAGCCAAAGGCACCCTGCTTGGGAAACTCTGGTCTATGTAGAGGACAGGAGCTTCTTCAGGGTCCTGTACAGTACACAGTGTCCTAAAAAAAGGAAAATAGAGCCGCCCCCACCTGGTGTCCAAAGGAGCAGCTAACCCTGGAACAGGTAAAGTGTACAGAACATTTAGTACCTCCCTGTTCTATAGGGGGCACTACCATACACCAGTCAGTGCATGCACTTCAGTAATACAGGTAAAGAGTACAGAACATGTAATACCTCCCTGTACTGTAGGGGGCGCTACCAGACACCAGTCAGTGCATGCACTTCAGTAATACAGGTAGAGTACAGAACATGTAATACCTCCCTGTACTGTAGGGGGCGCTACCAGACACTGCATACACTTCAGTAATACAGGTAAAGAGTACAGAACATGTAATACCTCCCTGTACTGTAGGGAGCGCTACCAGACACCAGTCAGTGCATACACAAAGTCTGTCCGGGCATGCTGGGAGTAGTAGTTTCACAACAGCTGGAGGCCCCCTGGTTTTTAGTATACAGTATTAGGTTTTATATGCTCTGATCGGCCCCCGCCTGCAGCCACACACAGGAGCCGGCCCGGGCACATAAAGTATTCCTAATCCTATCCCGGACATCCGTGTCCCGAAAAATCTTTTCGGGACATAAGGATGTCCGCCGGTCACTCACCATTCCCCGGCGTCCTCCCGCGATCCTCCTTCGGTCCTTCGCTTCTCCGCCTCTATGGTCGTACGCACGGGACGTCACTGACAACCATAGAGACGCAGGAGGACCGCAGGATCGTTGCAGGAGAACGCACGCTGGCCGGGGCCTGGTAAGTGACCGCGTCATCTTCTTCAGTATTCCGGTCACCGCTCCTCCGGTCCCGGCACCTACTGCTATGGTCCATAGGCCATAGCAGTAGATGTGACCCCGGGCCGGAGGAGCGGTGACCGGAACACTGTAGGGGCAGCAGTACAGACATACAGCCTCCAGCCGTACACTGTATATGGCTGGAAGCTGTATGTCTGTGGGGTGGGGGGAGCTGCCTACTGGGGGGAGCTGCCTAATATTGGGGGGGGGGGGAGCTGCCTAATATTGTTGGGGGGAGCTGCCTAATATTGTGGGGGGGGGGGGGGGAGCTGCCTAATATTGTTGGGGGGAGCTGCCTAATATTGTTGGGGGGAGCTGCCTAATATTGTTGGGGGGAGCTGCCTAATATTGTTGGGGGGAGCTGCCTGATATTGTTGGGGGGAGCTGCCTAATATTGTTGGGGGGAGCTGCCTAATATTGTGGGGGGGGGGGAGCTGCCTAATATTGTGGGGGGGGGGAGCTGCCTAATATTGTGGGGGGGGGGAGCTGCCTAATATTGTGGGGGGGGGGGGGAGCTGCCTAATATTGTTGGGGGGAGCTGCCTAATATTGTGGGGGGGGGGGAGCTGCCTAATATTGTTGGGGGGAGCTGCCTAATATTGTGGGGGGAGCTGCCTAATATTGTTGGGGGGGAGCTGCCTAATATTGTTGGGGGGAGCTGCCTAATATTGTGGGGGGGAGCTGCTTAATATTGTGGGGGGGGGGAACCTGCCTAATATTGTGGGGGGGAGCTTCCTACAAATGTGGGGGGAGCTGCCTAATATTGTGGGGGAACTGCCTACTATTGTGGGGAACCTGCCTACTATTGTGGGGGAACTGCTGACCTAATGTGGGGGGGAGCTGCCTAAAAATGTGGGGGGAGCTGCCTAATATTGTTGGGGGGAGCTGCCTAATATTGTGTGGGAACTGCCTACTATTGTTGTGTGGGAACTGCCTACTATTGTGGGGGAGCTGCCTACTATTGCGGGGGAGCTGCCTACTATTGCGGGGGAGCTGCCTACTATTGCGGGGGAGCTGCCTACTATTGCGGGGGAGCTGCCTACTATTGTGGGGGAGCTGCCTACTAATGTGGGGGAACTCCCGACCTAATGTTGGGGAGCTGGCAATCTAATGTGGGGGAATCTAATCTAATGAGCGGAGCGCTGCATTTTACCAGAAGACGGGGAGAAGTCATTTTTGGTATCGGTTTCGGCCGGACATTTTCTTTTATTTCGGTTTCCTTTCGGTTCTGAAATTTCCATTTCGGTGCACCTCTAATAATAAAGTGACTTGAGTGGTTGCTATGTAATAATAATAAAGTGACTTGAGTGGTTGCTATGTGATAATAATAAAGACACTTGAGTGGTCACTATGTAATAATAAAGTGACTTGAGTGGTTGCTATGTAATAGTAGAGTGACTTGAGTGGTTGCTATGTAATAATAGTGAATTGAGTGGTTACTATGTAATAATAAAGTTGTTTTAGTGGTTGCTATGTAATAGTGTTTTGAGTGGTTCCTATGTAATAATAAAGTTGTTTTAGTGGTTGCTATGTAATAATAGTGAATTGAGTGGTCACTATGTAATAATAAAGTAACTTGAGTGGTTGTTATGTAATAATAATAAAGTGACTTGAGTGGTTGCTATGTAATAATAGTGAATTGAGTGGTTGCTATGTAATAATAAAGTGGTTTTAGTGGTTGCTATGTAATAGTGAATTGAGTGGTTGCTATGTAATAATAAAGTGATTGAGTGGTTGCTATGTAATAATAAAGTGACCTGAGTGGTCACTATGTAATAATAAAGTGATTGAGTGGTTGCTATGTAATAATAAAGTGATTGAGTGGTTGCTATGTAATTGTGGTTGCTATGTAATAATAGTGAATTGAGTGGTTGCTATGTGATAATAGTGAATTGAGTGGTTGCTATGTAATAAGAAAGTGACCTGAGTGGTCACTATGTAATAAGAAAGTGATTGAGTGGTTGCTATGTAATAATAGGGATTTGAATGGTTGCTATGTAATAATAAAGTGATTGAGTGGTTGCTATGTAATAATAAAGTGACCTGAGTGGTTGCTATGTAATAATAGTGAATGGTTGCTATGTAATAATAGTGAGTGGTTGCTATGTAATAATAGTGAATGGTTGCTATGTAATAATAGTGAATGGTTGCTATGTAATAATAGTGAATGGTTGCTATGTAATAATAGTGAATGGTTGCTATGTAATAATAGTGAATGGTTGTTATGTAATGTTAGTGAATGGTTGCTATGTAATAGTGAGTGGTTGCTATGTAATAATAGTGAATGGTTGCTATGTAATAATAGTGAGTGGTTGCTATGTAATAATAAAGTTGTTTTAGTGGTTGCTATGTAATAATAAAGTTGTTTTAGTGGTTGCTATGTAATAGTGAATTGAGTGGTTATTATGTAATAATAAAGTGATTGAGTGGTTGCTATGTAATAATAGTGAATGGTTGCTATGTAATAATAGTGAATGGTTGCTATGTAATAATAGTGAATGGTTACTATGTAATAATAGTGAGTGGTTGCTATGTAATAATAGTGAGTGGTTGCTATGTAATAATAGTGAAGGGTTGCTATGTAATAATAGTGAGTGGTTGCTATGTAATAATAGTGAATGGTTGCTATGTAATAATAGTAAGTGGTTGCTATATAATAATAAAGTTGTTTTAGTGGGTGCTATGTAATAATAAAGTTGTTTTAGTGGTTGCTATGTAATAGTGAATTGAGTGGTTACTATGTAATAATAAAGTGATTGAGTGGTTGCTATGTAATAATAGTGAATGGTTGCTATGTAATAGTGAGTTGTTGCTATGTAATAATAGTGAATGGTTGCTATGTAATAATAGTGAGTGGTTGCTATGTAATAATAAAGTTGTTTTAGTGGTTGCTATGTAATAATAAAGTTGTTTTAGTGGTTGCTATGTAATAGTGAATTGAGTGGTTACTATGTAATAATAAAGTGATTGAGTGGTTGCTATGTAATAATAGTGAATGGTTGCTATGTAATAATAGTGAATGGTTGCTATGTAATAATAGTGCATGGTTGCTATGTAATAATAGTGAATGGTTTCTGGTTGCTATGTAATAATAGTGAGTGGTTGCTGGTTGCTATGTAATAATAGTGAATGGTTGCTATGTAATAATAGTGAATGGTTGCTATGTAATATGGTTTCTATGTAATAATAGTGAGTGGTTGCTATGTAATAATAGTGAGTGGTTGCTGGTTGCTATGTAATAATAGTGAATGGTTTCTATGTAATAATAGTGAGTGGTTGCTATGTAATAATAGTGAGTTGTTGCTATGTAATAATAGTGAGTGGTTGCTATGTAATAATAGTGAATGGTTGCTATGTAATAATAGTGAATGGTTGCTATGTAATAATAGTGAATGGTTGCTATGTAATAGTGAATGGTTGCTATGTAATAATAGTGAATGGTTGCTATATAATAATAGTGAATGGTTCCTGGTTGCTATGTAATAATAGTGAATGGTTGCTATGTAATAGTGAATGGTTGCTCTGTAATAATAGTGCATGGTTGCTATGTAATAATAGTGAATGGTTTCTGGTTGCTATGTAATAATAGTGAGTGGTTGCCGGTTGCTATGTAATAGTGAGTTGTTGCTATGTAATAATAGTGAATGGTTGCTATGTAATAATAGTGAGTGGTTGCTATGTAATAATAGTGAATGGTTGCTATGTAATAATAGTGAATGGTTGCTATGTAATAGTGAATGGTTGCTATGTAATAATAGTGAATTGAGTGGTTGCTATGTAATAATAGTGACTTGAGTGGTTGCTATGTAATAATAAAGTGATTGAGTGGTTGCTATGTAATAGTGAATGGTTGCTATGTAATAATAGTGAATGGTTGCTATGTAATAATAGTGCATGGTTGCTATGTAATAATAGTGAATGGTTTCTGGTTGCTATGTAATAATAGTGAGTGGTTGCTGGTTGCTATGTAATAATAGTGAATGGTTGCTATGTAATAATAGTGAATGGTTGCTATGTAATAGTGAGTTGTTGCTATGTAATAATAGTGAATGGTTGCTATGTAATAGTGAGTGGTTGCTATGTAATAATAGTGAATGGTTGCTATGTAATAATAGTGAATGGTTGCTATGTAATAATAGTGAATGGTTGCTATGTAATAATAGTGAATGGTTGCTATGCAATAATAGTGAATGGTTGGTATGTAATAATAGTGAATGGTTGGTATGTAAGTGAATGGTTGTTATGTAATAGTGAATGGTTGCTATGTAATAATAGTGAATGGTTGCTATGTAATAATAGTGAATGGTTGTTGGTTGCTATGTAATAATAGTGAATGGTTGCTATGTAATAATAGTGAATGGTTGGTAAGTAATAGTGAATGGTTGGTATGTAATAGTGAATGGTTGCTATGTAATAATAGTGAATGGTTGCTATGTAATAATAGTGAATGGTTTCTATGTAATAATAGTGAGTGGTTGCTATGTAATAATAGTGAATGGTTTCTATGTAATAATAGTGAGTGGTTGCTATGTAATAATAGTGAGTGGTTGCTATGTAATAATAGTGAGTGTTTGCTATGTAATAATAGTGAGTGGTTGCTATGTAATAATAGTGAGTTGTTGCTATGTAATAATAGTGAGTGGTTGCTATGTAATAATAGTGAGTGGTTGCTATGTAATAATAGTGAATGGTTGCTATGTAATAATAGTGAGTGGTTGCTATGTAATAATAGTGAGTGTTTGCTATGTAATAATAGTGAGTGGTTGCTATGTAATAATAGTGAATGGTTGCTATGTAATAATAGTGAATGGTTGGTATGTAATTGTGAATGGTTGCTATGTAATAATAGTGAATGGTTGCTGGTTTCTATGTAATAATAGTGAGTGGTTGCTATGTAATAATAGTGAATGGTTGCTATGTAATATGGTTTCTATGTAATAATAGTGAGTGGTTGCTGGTTGCTATGTAATAATAGTGAATGGTTTCTATGTAATAATAGTGAGTGGTTGCTATGTAATAATAGTGAGTTGTTGCTATGTAATAATAGTGAGTGGTTGCTATGTAATAATAGTGAATGGTTGCTATGTAATAATAGTGAATGGTTGCTATGTAATAATAGTGAATGGTTGCTATGTAATAGTGAATGGTTGCTATGTAATAATAGTGCATGGTTGCTATGTAATAATAGTGAATGGTTTCTGGTTGCTATGTAATAATAGTGAGTGGTTGCCGGTTGCTATGTAATAGTGAGTTGTTGCTATGTAATAATAGTGAATGGTTGCTATGTAATAATAGTGAGTGGTTGCTATGTAATAATAGTGAATGGTTGCTATGTAATAATAGTGAATGGTTGCTATGTAATAGTGAATGGTTGCTATGTAATAATAGTGAATTGAGTGGTTGCTATGTAATAATAGTGACTTGAGTGGTTGCTATGTAATTATAGTGACTTGAGTGGTTGCTATGTAATAATAAAGTGATTGAGTGGTTGCTATGTAATAATAGTGAATGGTTGCTATGTAATAATAGTGAATGGTTGCTATGTAATAATAGTGCATGGTTGCTATGTAATAATAGTGAATGGTTTCTGGTTGCTATGTAATAATAGTGAGTGGTTGCTATGTAATAATAGTGAATGGTTGCTATGTAATAATAGTGAATGGTTGCTATGTAATAGTGAGTTGTTGCTATGTAATAATAGTGAATGGTTGCTATGTAATAGTGAGTGGTTGCTATGTAATAATAGTGAATGGTTGCTATGTAATAATAGTGAATGGTTGCTATGTAATAATAGTGAATGGTTGCTATGTAATAATAGTGAATGGTTGCTATGCAATAATAGTGAATGGTTGGTATGTAATAATAGTGAATGGTTGGTATGTAAGTGAATGGTTGTTATGTAATAGTGAATGGTTGCTATGTAATAATAGTGAATGGTTGCTATGTAATAATAGTGAATGGTTGTTGGTTGCTATGTAATAATAGTGAATGGTTGCTATGTAATAATAGTGAATGGTTGGTAAGTAATAGTGAATGGTTGGTATGTAATAGTGAATGGTTGCTATGTAATAATAGTGAATGGTTGCTATGTAATAATAGTGAATGGTTTCTATGTAATAATAGTGAGTGGTTGCTATGTAATAATAGTGAATGGTTTCTATGTAATAATAGTGAGTGGTTGCTATGTAATAATAGTGAGTGTTTGCTATGTAATAATAGTGAGTGGTTGCTATGTAATAATAGTGAGTTGTTGCTATGTAATAATAGTGAGTGGTTGCTATGTAATAATAGTGAGTGGTTGCTATGTAATAATAGTGAATGGTTGCTATGTAATAATAGTGAGTGGTTGCTATGTAATAATAGTGAATGGTTGCTATGTAATAATAGTGAATGGTTGCTATGTAATATGGTTTCTATGTAATAATAGTGAGTGGTTGCTATGTAATAATAGTGAATGGTTGCTATGTAATAATAGTGAGTGGTTGCTATGTAATAATAGTGAGTTGTTGCTATGTAATAATAGTGAGTGGTTGCTATGTAATAATAGTGAGTGGTTGCTATGTAATAATAGTGAATGTTTCCTGGTTGCTATGTAATAATAGTGAATGGTTCCTGGTTGCTATGTAATAATAGTGGGTGGTTGCTATGCACTACGTGCTATATTCCCCATGTCACTGCAGCAGACAGTGTCCTCATACATAGAAATACTGACTTGTTTCCCACCTTGTCCTATCAGGGTGAACTGACGATGACTAGTGACATGGAGAATCTACAGAACGCCATTTTCCTGGACATGGTGCCCGATTCGTGGACCAAAAGAGCGTACCCCTCCATGGCCGGCCTGGCGGCCTGGTTCCTTGACCTCCTCAGCCGTATCAAGGAGCTGGAGACCTGGACGGGAGATTTCGCTCTACCTTCTGCTGTATGGCTGGCCGGTTTCTTTAACCCGCAGTCGTTCCTTACAGCCATCATGCAGTCCATGGCCAGGAAGAACGAGTGGCCGCTGGATAAGATGACCCTGCAGTGTGACGTGACAAAGAAGAACAGAGAGGACTTCAGCAGTCCACCACGAGAGGGCGCCTACGTCCACGGGCTGTTTATGGAGGGAGCGCGCTGGGACACACAGGTAACTTATTTCTGCAGGTAAATGGAATGTCATCACTTTCATGCTGCCTGAACCATAAATCGCCAGGAAGACCCCAATGGTTTCTGTTTGCCCCGCCTGCCGTGATAGATGTTTCCATGTTCAGGTACAGGGACCAACCTAACAATCAAGGCCAGCGGAGCAGACAGAAGCCATTGGGGTCCTGATGATTTATGGTTCAGGCAGCATGAAAGTGATGACAGTTTCTATGGGGTTATTCACATCTAGTTTCCGGATGGATAATATTAATTTTTAAAGGGGTACTCCGGCTCTAAGACAACTTATCCCCGACCACGGGGTTTCCGCCACTGGGGACCCCCGCAATCTTGCATTCGGCACCTACCTCTTTGAGCTGCACACTGCGCTGCCAGCTCACAAACTGCTGGGTGCTGACCATGGGGCCAGAGTATTGTGACGTCACGACTCCGCCCCCGTGTGACGTCACGCCCCGCCCCCACTATGCAAGTCTATGGGAGGGGGCGTGACGCCCCCTCCCATAGACTTGCATAGTGGGGGCAGGGTGTGACGTCACTTGGGGGCAGAGTCGTGACATACACCTATATGTTCGTGTGAACTCGGGTCAAACCCATTCCTGATATCACCCTCAGACTAAAGAGAGAATAGGGGGAGATTTATCAAAACCCGTCCAGAGGAGAAGTTACTGAGTTGCCCATAACAACCAATCACATCGCTTCTTTCATTTTTGAAAATGCCTCTGAAAGAAGCGATCTGATTGGTTGCTATGGGCTATACTTTTCCTCTGGACAGGTTTTGATAATTCTCCTCTTTGGGGTGACTGCCCCCCCCCCCCCCCCTCACTGACACATTAGACGCTGCTGCGCCCTCCTTTCTTCTCTGTTTATTAGTGATCTTCAAGAAGCTTCATTACAATTCTAAACGACTGATCAAAGTGGGTCATCCGGCATATTATCTGAGTGATTAGTGGCCCCCTCCCCACTATCGGCTTTTATATATCCAAGTAAGCGGCCTTTGAACGTACGCGTGAGAGCGGCGAGCCCGAGCACTAATTAACAAAGGACGGACTTCAAGGTGAAGATTCAACACAAAGACAATGGAGGCGCGAAACTTTCCTCAGTACGAGACCGAGGCCCCATTGTCAGACATAGAGAAGATGAAGCGCTGAATGCGATCACGGAATTTTACTTTGATTCTTATGGACTTTTAGATCCAAGTGAAAATGTAAATCTGCTGGTAATGATCTGTGTGTGATCACGGCGCAACATCCCAGGGAAGGCAAGGACGTCCTCTGTCTCCTGAGAAACTATGTGGCTGCTGCCCCAGTGCATTGTGGGACAGGCTGGTTACTAAGGATAAACTGTTATGTAAAATTTACCTAAACCAAACATGTACGCCCCCGTCTCGCTCCCCTTTTATGATGCGGGGTCACGAGCTGACCCCGCCTCATAGCTGGGTGGTCCCGACAGCAAAAAGGACCCGCGGCTAATACCAGACATCACCGATCGCTGTGATGTCCGGCATTAACCCCTTAGATGCCGTGATCAAAATTGTGTGCGGCGTCTAAAATAGTAAACAATCTATCCCTGCAGCTCAGCGGAGCTGATCCGGACCACTGCGGTGATACCAAAATGTCCCGATCAGCTTAGGGAACGGCAAGAGGTCTCTTACCTGCCTCCTCACCATCCGATCATTGGTCAGAAGCTCCAGTCAACCTCAGCAGGCTGGAACAGCAGAGCACCGATTACACTGATCAATGCTATGCTATGGCACAGAACAGTGTATCAGGCCAGAAGATTACATGTTATAGCCCTCTATGGGGAATATAAAATTGTGTTAAAAAAGTAAAACAAATTAAGTTAATACATGTGAATTAACCCCTTCCCTAATAAAAGTTTAAATCGCCCCTTTTTTCCCATTAAAAAAAAAAGTTAACAAAAATAAACATAAATGTTATACCGGCACGTGCGTAAATGTCCAAACTATAAAGATATAGGCCCAGATATATCAAACTGTGTGAGAGAAAAAGAGATTTTCCCACAACAACCAATCACAGCTCAGGTTTCACTTTACCAGAGCTTGTTAGCTGAGCTGTGATTGGTCACTGTGGGAAAATCTCTTTATTTTTTCTCACACACAGTTGGATAAATCAGGGCCATGTTACTTAAACTGCACGGTCAATGGTGTACACGTAAAAAAAATTCCAAAGTCCAAAATTGCGTATTTTTGGTCACTTTGTATACCCTAAAAAATGTATAAAAAGTGACCCAAAAGTCCCATCAGAACAAAAATGGTACTGATAAAAACTTCAGATAACGGCACAAAAAATTAGCCACATGCAGCCCTGTGTACTGAAATATCAAAAAGTTATAGGGGTCAGAAAGGACAATTTTAAACATACTAATTTTGGTGCTTGTAATTATAATATTTTTTTTAGTAAAATAAAAAAAAATCTACATAAATTTTTATCCTTGTAATCGTATGGACCTACAGAATAAAGATAAGGTGTCATTGTTACAGAAAAGTGCACTACATAGAATCGGTAGCCCCCAAAAGTTACAAAACATTATACCGTATTTTTCGCCGTCTAAGACGCACTTTTTCTTCCCCAAAACTGGGGGGAAAAAGTCGGCGGGTCTTATACGGCGAATACACCCCTATCGCGGCGGTCCCTGCGGCCATCAACGGCCGGGACCCGCGGCTAATACAGGACATCACCGATCGCGGTGATGCCCTGTATTAACCCTTCAGACACGGCGATCAAAGCTGACCGCCGCGTCTGAAGGGAAAGTGACACTAACCCGGCTGTTCAGTTGGGCTGTTTGGGACCGCCGCGATTTCACCGACTGAATAGCCAGGTTAGTGCTTACAGGACACCGGGAGGGACCTTACCTGCCTCCTCGGTGTCTTCTCCGTTCAGGGATCCCCTGTATGGCCGGCGCTCTCCTTCCTCGTCATCACGTCGTCGCATACGTGAGTCGGCGTGCGTAACGACGTGATGGCAGCGACGAAGAGCAAGGATACCCGCCCGGCAGCAGAGACGTTCCGGAGCGACGGGGACGCGGCGACAGCGATGGAGCGACATCCAGGGCAGCGGTGACGGGTCCGGAGCGGCGGGGACACGTGAGTATTACCTCCTATGCAGTGGGCTTCAATCTGCGGACCTCCAGATGTTGGTCGTTGGCTGTCCGGGCATGCTGGGAGTTATAGTTTTGCAACATCTGGAGGTCCGCAGGTTGAAGACCACTATTGGGTTCAAAATCTTAAATTTTTTAGATTTTGCACCTAAAAATAGGGTGCGTCTTATACGTCGGTGCATCCTATAGGGCGAAAAATACGGTATATATATATTTATTTTGCCCCACAAATATTTTGTTTCTGGTTTCGCCATAGATTTTATGGTGAAATGATTGATGGTATTACAAAGTAAAATTGGTGGCGCAAAAAACAAGCCCTCAAATGGGTCTTAAGGTGGAAAACTGAAAGGGTTAGAATTTTTAGAAGGTGAGGAGGAAGAAATGAAAGTGCAAAAATAAAAAATTGCCCAATCCTTAACCCCTTAAGGACGCAGCCCTTTTTCACCTTAAGGACTGAGCCCTTTTTCGCAATTCTGACCACCGTCACTTTACGAATTAATAACGTGAAAACGCTTTTACCGAATATTCTGATTCTGAGATTGTTTTTTCGTGACATATTCTACTTTATTTTAATGGTAAATTTTCGGCATTAATTGCATCCTTTTTTGGTGAAAAATCCCAAAATTTCTTGAAAATTTTACATTTTTCTAACTTTGAAGCTCTCTAATTGTAAGGAAAATGGATATTCCAAATAAATGTTATTTTTCTTCACAAACACAATATGTCCGCTTCATGTTGGCTTCATAAAATGGACATATTTTTGCTTTTTGAAAAAATTTGAGGGCTTCAAAGTAGAGCAGCAATTTTCAAAAATGACATGAAAATTGCTAAATCTGAAGGGACAGATGTTACAGAACTACAACTCCCAGCATGCCTGGGCAGTCGAGGCATGCTGAGAGTTGTAGTTTGGCAACATCTGAAGGGCTACTGTTTGGGCACCACTGTAACAGTGGTCTCCAAACTGTGACCCTCCAGATGTTGCAAAACTACAACTCCCAGCATGCCCCCCTAGTGGTTGCCACAGTAAAGATCAATTTACTTTCACTTTCAGTTCCCCCCCCACTGTCGATTCCCTACCTGAGCAAAGATCCAGCAGGCTCCAGCGAAGGTCCCCAGGCATCTTCTCCTGCAGGTACGGCCTCCATCTTCTTCCCAGAGCCCCTCGACATCCAGGAGCAGGCAGAACGTCATTGGTCAGTACTCCGTTCTGAGTAATGGCAGGGGATAGGAGTAGATCGCAGCTTTGCCACCTCACTCCTATCCTTTAGGCTGATCGGGGCTGTTGCTGACAGCTCCGATCAGCCCTATTTTCCGGGTGATCGGGTCACCAGAGATCCGATCAGCCCAGAATTGGAGAAAATCGCATGTCTGAATTGAGATGCGATTTTCTCCGATCGCCGACATGGGGGGGGGTTCTCAGGACCCTCCTGGGCGATGTGCCAGGGTGCCTGCTGGCATCCAGCTCCGGTCCCCAACCGGCTAGCGGTTGAGACCGGATTTCCCACGGGCGTATGGATACGCCCTCAGTCCTTAAGTACTCGGAATGCAGGGCGTATCCATATGCCCTGTGTCCTGAAGAGGTTAAGGGGTTATTATTATTTTATTAATTACAGATTCATATTGACCTTCATCAGATCATCTCTAAATACAGGACGACATGCTGGGACATAATGTCATAGTACACAAATCTACAGAGGAAGAGATGCATAAAACTAACAAAATAGTATAGTGAAATGAATACAGCATGTCCGCTCTTCATATATACAGCATGTCCGCTGTTCATATATACAGCATGTCCGCTGTTCATATATACAGCATGTCCGCTCTTCATATATACAGCATGTCCGCTCTTCATATATACAGCATGTCCGCTCTTCATATATACAGCATGTCCGCTGTTCATATATACAGCATGTCCGCTGTTCATATATACAGCATGTCCGCTGTTCATATATACAGCATGTCCGCTGTTCATATATACAGCATGTCCGCTGTTCATATATACAGCATGTCCGCTGTTCATATATACAGCATGTCCGCTGTTCATATATACAGCATGTCCGCTCTTCATATATACAGCATGTCCGCTGTTCATATATACAGCATGTCCGCTGTTCATATATACAGCATGTCCGCTCTTCATATATACAGCATGTCCGCTGTCCATATATACAGCATGTCCGCTGTCCATATATACAGCATGTCCGCTCTTCATATATACAGCATGTCCGCTGTCCATATATACAGCATGTCCGCTGTTCATATATACAGCATGTCCGCTGTTCATATATACAGCATGTCCACTGTCCATATATACAGCATGTCCGCTCTTCATATATACAGCATGTCCGCTCTTCATATATACAGCATGTCCGCTGTCCATATATACAGCATGTCCGCTGTCCATATATACAGCATGTCCGCTCTTCATATATACAGCATGTCCGCTGTCCATATATACAGCATGTCCGCTGTTCATATATACAGCATGTCCGCTGTTCATATATACAGCATGTCCACTGTCCATATATACAGCATGTCCGCTGTTCATATATACAGCATGTCCGCTGTTCATATATACAGCATGTCCGCTGTTCATATATACAGCATGTCCGCTGTTCATATATACAGCATGTCCGCTGTTCATATATACAGCATGTCCGCTGTTCATATATACAGCATGTCCGCTCTTCATATATACAGCATGTCCGCTCTTCATATATACAGCATGTCCGCTGTTCATATATACAGCATGTCCGCTGTTCATATATACAGCATGTCCGCTCTTCATATATACAGCATGTGCTCTGTTCATATATACAGCATGTCCGCTCTTCATATATACAGCATGTCCGCTGTTCATATATACAGCATGTGCTCTGTTCATATATACAGCATGTCCGCTGTTCATATATACAGCATGTCCGCTCTTCATATATACAGCATGTCCGCTGTTCATATATACAGCATGTCCGCTCTTCATATATACAGCATGTCCGCTCTTCATATATACAGCATGTCCGCTCTTCATATATACAGCATGTCCGCTCTTCATATATACAGCATGTCCGCTGTTCATATATACAGCATGTCCGCTGTTCATATATACAGAATGTCCGCTGTCCATATATACAGCATGTCCGCTGTTCATATATACAGCATGTCTGTTGTTCATATATAGTAGCAAAATAGAAAGGTAATAATTGTAAAGATATAACATAAAAGCAATTATCATAGTTAATGACTTGGTAGAGTGATACATAATTACCATATATACATCTTCTGTTGTACTTAGATAATTATATATCACTATACCAAGTCATTAGCTATGATAATTGCGTTTATGTTATGTCCGTACAATTATTATCTTTCTATTTAGCTTCTATATATGAACAGCGGATATTCTTGTATTCATTGTACCTCGATCTTCTGTTATTTTACTAGGTTTTCATTGTTTGTACATTTTGTGTATTATAACAACTATTCCAACCTGTATTTCGGTGTTTACAGATGATCTTATAAGGCCACTGATTGGGTGCATTCACACTATGGCGTATGTGGCTGGAGAGTGCGGTGAGGACGCGTGGACCTGTGGTGGCCTCATTGATGGCTATGTAGTCCGCGCAGAATTATGTTGAAAGAATTAACATCTCCAGGATGCACAGTTCCCTCAAATAAATGGGTGAACGGAAAAATGATTTACAACAATGTTAAATTCCTGCAGCTGAATTCTGCTCATAAATTCTGCTGTGTGAACGCATCCTAATACGGTAATGTGTTGAAACTGCATCCAAACCTCCTGCAGTAGTAATGACATCACTCAGATGAGAGGGAGCGTAAGCTCTGCTCAACGTTACCACAGCGGAGGGCGCCTAGTGCTTCGGTTCAGGCCATATACATGATTGTAACAGGGCTCAATCATGCAGCAGACCGCGCTATTACTGTTAATATAGCATATGCATTCCGAACAGAATCACTCGGCGCCCGCTGAATGTCACCCACTGGTAAAGTTGGGCAGGTCTTCCCGAATCCCTGTACACTTGTGTCTGCTGATCTGAGGGGTGTCCTTACTTCACATGAGAAGAGGGTACAATGAAAAGGGGCTGCTGACATATACTGGTAACTGGAGCAGTGGACCCCATTCACTTCTATGGGCTCTATGAACATTCAGCCACAGAAGTGAATGAGGTCTGCTGCTCCCGTTCCAGTATATGTCCGCACCCCGTTTTCAGTGGGATGCCGACCGATACATCAAACAAGATGGTAATGCAATGTGGACCTAGACCTACTGCTGTTTGGATGTAGTCTCAACACATCTGGTGAAAACTGCACCGTGTAAGATAGGCCTAAGGCCCTGTTCACACTACAGAGATTACACCCGGGATCCATCAAGGACATTTTTCCATGCAGAATTTCCTTAGTGTGAACATACCCTAAGGGCCCATTCAGATGGCAGAATATCCGTGCGCAGCAGGCGCTGACTAAATCAGTCAGTTCTCGGACCGCTGGGACATAGGCCATCTCTTTAGATGTCGGAGTGGATTCCGCTAAAAGAATGGCATGTCCAATTTTTAGCTGAGTCTGGAATTTGAATCTCTGCAACATCTTTTCTCTGCGGGAATTGTGCCGTGTGCACGGTGCGGCAGAATACTACTGAGAACAATGGGAGGCTGCTGCACTGGAATAGGGTGAATGGGGTCTAACACAACCCGAGGTATGTGGACATGGGACAATCTGAAAGTAAATCAGGATAATTCTCCAGCAAGTAACAATTTCTAACAATCTGACAATTTGAGCTCCACAGGCCGGTAAACACATTAATAAAAGGCGCGGCCCGCGGTCATTTATCATTAAAGTATCTGTTGTGCTTAAGAGCCAGAAATCTGCGTCTCCTCACATTCATCTCAATATTATCACATCATTTATCTAGGAATAAGGCCGCTCTTTTGGGTGTTTGAGCTGAATATATAAAGTCGAGTTCTCTGGTTATTGTTTCCATGGTGATTTATAATCAGATGTGATGTAATTCAGGAAGAGGGGAAAAAAGATTTATAAGCCGCTCGAGAAGACGACATTTTACTACTTAATGAGAAAAAAGTTATCATAAGAGCCGTGGTCCCCAACCTGTGGCCCTCCAGCTCCTGAAAGACTGTACTGCGGGTGAGGGCATGCTGGTTGTTGTAGTACTGCAACAACTTGAGAGCTGTAGGTTGCGTAACACTGATGTAGAGTAAGCGTATCTGATTTGTTCTCTCTCCTCTATAGACCAGCATCATCACAGACGCCAGACTCAAAGACCTGACCCCAGCCATGCCGGTCATCTTCATCAGGGCGATCCCTGTGGATAAACAAGACACCAGAAACGTCTACGCCTGTCCTGTGTATAAGACACGGCAGAGAGGACCAACCTACGTCTGGACATTCAACCTCAAGACTAAGGAGAACCCCTCAAAATGGGTCCTGGCCGGGGTGGCCCTACTGTTACAGATCTAGACACCTGAGTGCCTTCTGGTTCTTGGTTCTTTCATCAGACACTAGGAGACTCTGCACCTTATGAAGATCCAGTATTAGGAGCCGCCATGTATCCTCACATATAAGTTATTTGTAAATCTGTAATAATAAAGCATTTTCTTCTCTTCCATAAGTGTCTTGTATCTGATCCCTTCTCCTTCATGATGCAGTGCAGTAGATCCGTTCACACCAGACCCTAGTGATCTGTGACATCTCCCATAATGCATCACAGCAGAATAGGAACAAGTGTGAGAATAAGAGTCCTGCCCCTCCACGCTGCTAGGAAACCGGCAGATCTGTGAACACAGCGGTGACTGGAGAACGAGATGTGATATAAATGGCGCAGGCTGCAAGTAACCATTCACACAGCAAAGCACAGGGGTGTGAGGAAAAGAGAATGTTGCAGGCTCCCCCTAAGGACAGGCCTCCGCTGTCACATGATTGGTATTTGGTATCGGTACTTCCTTGAATCACGCTTAATAACTTCCCCTCTCCGCAGGTTTTGATAAATCTCCCCCATAATGTTTTGAATCAAAAACCACATCCAAAATATATAGGGGAAGATTTATCAAAACCTGTCCAGGAAAAGTGGCTAAGTAGCCCATAGCAACCAATCAGATCGCTCCTTTCATTTATCAGAGACCTTTTTTAAAACTGAAAGAAGCGATCTGATTGGTTGCTATGGGCAACTCGGCAACATTTCCCCTAGAAAGGTTTTGATTAATCTCCCCCATATTTTTTGTTTGCAAGTTAACTTTATTACATCCAAAAAACTACAATACTCTTTTTCTTTTATGGCTGGAATAATTACAGAGGGGAAAATGCTCACAGATGCCGGGCGACTCTACTAATGCCAATGCACCTAAGTAAAAAAGTCTTAATTACACCACTTTGTAACCCCTTTTTACTCCTTTCCCAAAAGGGGCATTCTGGGTAAAAGTAAGGCAATTAATAGCTGGTATAAACTGATCAATGTAGACAGTCTACACATCGGCCTGAGCCACTGTGATAAATCCAGGGCATCTAGTGTAAGTCTGCGCTAAGAATTACACAGAGTTAAATAAACACAGAATTGGGATAATGAAAGCTCCACCAGTGTAAGATTATTTACTGACTATTTTCCCATCGCTTCTGATGGGGCCATAATACATACACATTCACCTGTCAATCATTACGCTGTAGGTTCATACGACATTCATAGGGTGGTCGGCTCTGGGTACTCACTCAGGATCTGGAATAGGAATTCTCGGCAGGTTCTCCTCCTAATTGCACGGCGCTCTCGTTTCCCCCGTAGACGTTACAGCGGAGAATCTGTCTTGTAAGGAATAATCCAGATAAATTTGGTTCTTGCCGTTGATTAATTAAGCATGGCCGAACACTGATTCTACACGAGAGCGCTCCGTCCTGACTGTAAGGAGAGGAGACAGAAAAGGACAAACCGAGAGGGTGAAAGACATCAGGAAACTTTTAGACAACATTCCGCGGGTTTATGTTGCTTTGTGCTCCGATCACCAGTCTTAGCTTTAGTTCGTAGACAGTAGAACTTTTCCCATGAAAACACGTGACGGAGGTGAACGCTGACGCACGTATTAGACTCGGGTCTTTCTTGAACCTTTGATTCCACAGCTGCTACAATACAACAACTTCCAACATGCAGACTGCCCCATACTGCCTGTGCATGCTGAGCATTGTAGTTGGGAAACACGTGGAAAACCATAGCCATAGCCTTACAGCAGATTTCGGGGACTGTCTCCCACGCCTGGAAGCACGATGGTGTCTGATACAAACTGCAAGGCCAAAACCATGCCCATTTGCAGTCTTGCTGCCCTGATGTCAGCCGCTCTGCCACATGACTGCTACTTGTACAGACAAATTTTAGAGAGCAAGGAAAAGGAGAGAAGCAAAGCTTTTCCTGAGCAGGAGGAGAGGTATTTTTCTGTAAAGATCTCCCCCAGAGGTGTTGTAATATATTTCCTCTTACTGCACCAAAGTGGTGGAAACAAAGATAAAATGTATCTGTCAGGAACTGCAAGATGGCGGCCGAATATCATGGCGACGTATTTAGTGAATCCTAAGAATAACGATGGTTTCATTATTTAAACCTGAAATAAGGCCGGCGGAATGCGGATCTTAGAGCATTTTAGGCCTAATGCAGGATCTGAGGGGACAGGACACCATTTTATAGAATAGCCCTCACCCAGATCTCCATAGAGAACGACTGCTGCCTGTCCGCACCTTGGCCGGCTATGACACTGTATAACTTTACAATATGCACAATAAAGCAGCAATATCAAACCTTGGAACCAATACACCATTTACTGCAAGAAAGAACTTTTCACCTTTTTTTTTTTAAACTTTATTTACTTTTAAAGTGTATCATTAGCAAAAACTGTTTATATAATGTAGATAATACCTGTTAATGACAGGTGCACTTTAAGTAAATAAAATAAGAGAATTGGAAACCCAAAGCAGAGGGTATATGGGGGAAATGGAAAAGCCCAAAACACAATCGCCGAGGGGATTACCATCAAAGTCTTCAATCAGCAACTGGGAAACAACAAAAAGCAATCTGATTGGTCCCTGTCCCCACTGAATTACAGATTTGTTCACCCAACTTAGTATTAAAAAGGATTTTCAGCTATTTTAATAAAAGGTCCCATCTTTTGGTCTAGTTAACATCTTACAAGTATTCTGGGGTCACGGCTCCTTTTCCTTATTACAGAGCTTAAAGGGGTACTCTGGTGAAAAAAAAATTCCTATCAACTGGCTCTAGATAGTTAAATATTATTATTTTTTTATTGAATTTTTATTAAGGAATAGACAAATTACATAAATAGCATAGAACATATAACATGTAACCTAACTATAATCCCTTACTCCTTCACTTTTACCTCACCCCCCCCAACGACCAATTGAGGAGAAAAAAAAAATCTTAAATCTTAATCCTACCAGTACTTATCAGTTGCTGAAGCTGAGTTATTCTTTTCTGTGTTCTCTGCTGACACCTCTGTCTGTTTCAGGAACTGTCCAGAGTAGGAGCAAATCGAAATAGCAAACCTCTTCTACTCTCGACAGTTCCTAAGACAGACAGAGATGTCAGCGGAGAAGACTGTTGTCAGACAGAAAAGAACAACTCAACTTCAGCAGCTGATCAGTACTGATAGGGTTAAGATTTTTTTATAGAAGTAATTTACAAATATGTTTAACTTTGTGAGCCAATTGCTATGAAAAACAAATTTTTCACCTGAATACCTTTTAATTATCTCTATAAGTATCAAAGTAAATATTAAATGCTGCACACAGCCACCAGTAGGTGGTGCTCTCTCTGCACAGCATATTACTGCTCGAATTCAAAAGGTGTTCCCATCACAGACATATATGACATATATACAAGTCATAAATGTCTAACAACTCACAGACCTGCACCACTGTCTAGATGGGGGATCCCCAACCCACCTGATGAGGAGGACACAGTATAAATGGAGAGGGTGGACATCAGTCAAAAAAAAAAAAAATATATATATATATATATATATATAATTACATAACGTGCATACAGAAACTATCTATACTCTGTAAGCAAGATTTGTCAGTAGTTAATTCTATGTAAATATCATGTACTTTATTACCAAACTGAACAACTGGGTAAACCCAAGGCTAAGTGCCCCCCTAATTCTTAAGAAACCTTTTCCTCTTAAATACAAGACGGCAATAAAGGTGTAAAGCTGCTCAACGGGTCATCGAGCTCATAGAAGGAGAGTATCCCAGCCCGGCTGTATGAAAAGAAGCCAAGTCTTGGGGTCTTTATCTGCCCGGAAGGAGCAGGCTTCTGTCTCAGTCAATGAGCCTACATAGTGTAGTCATTTTTAGGGCTGGAAGGAATGGTTCTTGGGGATCGAATTTAATTGTCATGTTTATTAAAATGTATTGCCTAGTTATGGGTAGCATGATAACTCAGGGGGTACATGCCCTGTCTCTCATGCTGGAGACCCAGGTTCAAACCATCTAAGTTTCCTAGAGCCTCAGCCACAGAACAACAGACAACTGATGAGTCAAATGGACTTAGAAACCTCCTAATGGTACTTCTCAGGTGTGAGATTGAAGATACCATCACAGGGCTGTGTTATTGTTATGTATAATCTCCAGGTAACTGCCTCATGTGACTGTCGGCTCAGGATTCCTAATGCTACATAAATAACTTGCAGAAATTGGGACGGAGAGAACAATTGGTTGAGAAGATGTTTTTGCAAAGTCTTAGCTGTAGGAACATAAAACATAGAGGGCTGAGATGAAGATCCTTGTAAATACTTGAGGGACACCCAGGTAAACACCTTTCCCCCACCCCCCCCACTGATATGTCTATTCTCGGGATAGTTACTGTTGTGTATCCTTCATATTCTTTTGACTGATGACACTGAGAAGATCAGTCAAGTCATCCAGTTCTGGCTGTAGGTCAGTGGTAAGAGAAGCCATCAGTAGAACATATGTTGTGTGTGGGAGACCTGAGTTCTAATCCTGCTTTTTCTCTGAACCTGTTCTCATCCTTCTCGATAATGACATTGAGAAACGTTCACTTATAACTTGTGAGTAGGTGGTGGCTCAGGGATGTGTGATCTGCCTCTCATGCTGGAGACCCAGGTTCAAACCCCCCCAAGGTTCTCTCAGACATCAGCTATAGACTAAGACCTTCAGCTGATGAGGAGCAAGCCCTGCAGTTAAGCAATCACAAGGGCACTTTAAGGTCAGGTGTGCAGTTGAAGTTACTTAATACAGTAGCCTAAGAGCTTTTATCTAAAAGCATGCCCCCTCACAGGGGCTGTATTATTGTTGTGTATAGTGTGCTGAGTCCCAACCAAACGGGACCCTCTCATCTATGAATCCAATATCTGCAGGATTTGAACTCGGGTGTCCAGGACTTGAACCAGGGTCTTTAGCATCTCAGTTGGTTCTCCCTGGCTCTTTACCCCCTGAGCCACCTCCTGCTCACAGATATAAGTGAACGTTTCTCAATGTCATCATCAAGAAGGAGGATTATCTTGTATAAATAAGGGAAAAAGGCAGGATTAGAACTCTGGTCTCCCACATACAACATATGTTCTTCTGAAGGCTGCTCAGACCACTGACCTACAGCCAGATCTGGAAACCTAGGCTGATACTTCTCAGTGTCATCAGTCAAAATAACATAAAGGATACACAACAGTAACTATCCCAAGAATGGAACATTGAGAGAAGGAAGACAAAAAAAAAAAAGAAAATACAGACACTACTAAGATCCCTCAAGTGTTTACAAGGATCTTCATCTCAACCCTCAATGTTTCATGTTCCGACAGCTAAGACTTTTCAAAACATCTTCTCACCCAATTGGTCTCCACTCCCAATCACTGTAAGTTATTTACGTAGCATTAGGAATCGTGAGCCGACAGTCACAACAAGCAATTACCCAGAGGGGCCGATATCAAGACTTTATCTAGGAGTCTCCAACTTCTTATACTAAGCTATGGTTTAGTAATCAATAAGAATTAATATTACTGTAAGAAGTACAATTGGTGCCTTATGCACAGATACCATGTCCTTACCTGTGACATTTGAACCAGGGACTCCAACATCCCAGCCTTTACTTCAACCCACTGAGCCACTTCTTGCTCTGAGATTTAAGCAAAGGTTTCCCAATGTTATTATTGAGAAAGGGGATAACCTTGTATACATAAGAGGAAAAGCAGGATTAGAACTCAGGTCTCCCACACACAACATATGCTCTGCTGAAGGCTGCTCAGACCACTGACCTACAGCCAGAACTGGAAACCTTGATTGATTCTTCTCAGTGTCATCAGTCAAAATAATGTAAAGGACACACAACAGTAACTATCCCAAGAATAGACACAGCAGCTGAGACTTTTGAAAAAACATCGACCAAATGTCCTTCCCCTCCCCCAACACTGAAGGTTATTTATGTAGCATTAGGTATCCCGAGCGGACAACAATCACAGGAGGCAATAAATCTAAGGAGCTGATATGAAGCTAGAGCTTCTGCCTAATATTCTCAGCTCTGGGATTTGAACCTGGGTCACCAACAGTTAAGACTGAGCACCAGGCACTTTACCCCCTGAGCCACTTCCACCTGTCCAAAGTAAATGAAGGTTCCTCTATCTCATTATTGAAAATGAGGAGAAGTGGTCAAAAAGTAATGGTCTAAATCAGTGTTTCCCAACCAGTGTGCCTCCAGCTGTTGCAAAACTACAACTCCCAGCATGCCCGGACAGCCAAAGGCTGTCCGGGCATGCTGGGAGATGTAGTTTTGCAACAGCTGGAGGCACACTGGTGGGGAAACACTGGTCTAAATAAATAAATTATCTTTGTTTAAAGAAAAAAAGGAAAGCAGGATTAGAACCCTGGTCACCAACATACAATATACGTAGAAAACACATCCTACTGACCTACAATGACTGCACTTTACTGCATGTGTCAACTACCAATCAAAGGAACTAATGACATTTTTCAAGGTCATTATTGAGAGGGAGGAGAATGGATTGCAAACTTGTGGTCTAAATAAATGAATTAACTTGTTAACAAAATCGAGAAGCAGGATTAGAACCCTGGTCAGCCATATTATATGTAGACCAGTTAAAGGGTACCTTTCATCCAAATAACTTTTGATATATTATAGATTAATGTATGCAGAATAACTTTCCAATAGCATGTCATTAAAAAAGATGCTTCTTTCTATTTAATTTTCCACTTTGAAAAAGTTACCACTAGGGGTCTCCCTACCAGTCCTTTTTTTTTAAAGATTTTAGACTCATGCTGGAGTCCTAAATCTCAGGATGCAGCCGGGACACAGACAAACTCAGCACTGCTCCCTGCCAGGGAGTTTGTCTGTATCCCAGCTGCAGTCTGAGATTTAGGACTCCAGCATGAGTCTTAAATCTATAAAAAAGGACTGGTAGGGAGACCCCTAGTGGTCATTTTTTCAAAGTGGAAAATTACATAGAATGAAGCATATTTTTTAATAACATGCTATTGGAAAGTTATTCTGCATACATTAATCTATAATATATCAAAAGTTATTTTGATGAAAGGTACCCTTTAAACCACTGGACCTATAGGTAGAACTGAAGACCTTGGCTGATACTTCTGAATGTCATGAGTCAAAAACTAAGACTGTGCAAATACATCTTCTAGACCACTTGTCCTCTGGCCTTCACAACAGGCATGCCAAGCCAACAAGAACAGGAGGGAACCAACGTCAAGTTCAACCAGGGACTTTATCAAGTTGTATCAGCTCAGTAGCCAACTCTGTGATCAAGATTACTGTGAGCAATTACAGAAAAGTGGATCAGTCCATGTTGAACTTTTTTATTTATTTATTGAATTAAAAAATAGTTTTCACGTTGTCATTATGGGGTATTGAGTGCAGGATAATGAAAAAATGTTAAATTATTTTAGACAAAAGCAATGTGAAATACGTCAATGAGTCTGAATGCATTGTAATATACTGTTTGTGCATCAAAATACCTAATAAAAAAACACCGCTTCTGGCCCCTCCCCCTATATAGACAGGACACTGAAGCTGGGCAGGTATCTGAAGCATCTGACTAGGGGAGAAGAATATTACTTTTTTCATTGCCTCAGCTATATATATGTATATACAGTATATTTCTATTTCTTTTTTTTTTTTTTTACTCCACAGAAAAAAAAAACTAAATAAAAAATAAACATTTACTATGATAAAAATTTGACAAAAATAAAGCCTGACGTGGCACAGAATGATCTGACTACCCGAATGAAAAGAAACTTCAAAACAGTCGGCAGCAGGTTTTAAAAGGCCTGGTATGGAAAGGGTTAAAGGAGATGTCGCACAATAGGTGCTGCTTCCCATAAGACAGGCCTGTCACAAGTTTGGGTCATTAGACTGGCAGTCCGTAATGTAAATACAAAAATGCACAAGTGACCAGCTATAGCATATGTATGATCCCATGTGACCGGCTATAGCATATGTATGATCCCATGTGACCGGCTATAGCATATGTATGATCCCATGTGACCGGCTATAGCATATGTATGATCCCATGTGACCGGCTATACCATATGTATGATCCCATGTGACCGGCTATAGCATATGTATGATCCCATGTGACCGGCTATAGCATATGTATGATCCCATGTGACCAGCTATAGCATATGTATGATCCCATGTGACCGGCTATAGCATATGTATGATCCCATGTGACCGGCTATAGCATATGTATGATCCCATGTGACCGGCTATAGCATATGTATGATCCCATGTGACCGGCTATAGCATATGTATGATCCCATGTGACCGGCTATAGCATTTGTATGATCCCATGTGACCGGCTATACCATATGTATGATCCCATGTGACCGGCTATAGCATATGTATGATCCCATGTGACCGGCTATAGCATATGTATGATCTCATGTGACCGGCTATAGCATATGTATGATCCCATGTGACCGGCTATAGCATATGTATGATCCCATGTGACCGGCTATACCATATGTATGATCTCATGTGACCGGCTATAGCATATGTATGATCTTATGTGACCGGCTATAGCATATGTGACCGGCTTTACCATATGTATGATCTTATGTGACCGGCTATAGCATATGTGACCGGCTATAGCATATGTATGATCCCATGTGACTGGCTATAGCATATGTGACCGGCTATAGCATATGTATGATCCCTAGGGTCCCTATCAGAACAAAATGCTGCAAACACATACGATGCTGCTGCGGAGGCGGATGCACATACAATGCTGCTGGGGAGGATGCACATATGATGATGCGGTGGAGGATGCACATATGATGATGCGGAGGAGGATGCACATATGATGATGCGGAGGCGGATGCACATATGATGATGCGGAGGAGGATGCACATATGATGATGCGGAGGAGGATGCACATATTATGCTGCTGGGGAGGATGCACATATGATGATGCGGAGGAGGATGCACATATGATGATGCGGAGGCGGATGCACATATGATGATGCGGAGGAGGATGCACATATGATGCTGCTGGGGAGGATGCACATATGATGATGCGGAGGAGGATGCACATATGATGCTGCTGGGGAGGATGCACATATGATGATGCGGAGGAGGATGCACATATGATGCTGCTGCGGAGGATGCACATATGATGCTGCTGGGGAGGATGCACATATGATGCTGCTGCGGAGGATGCACATATGATGATGCGGAGGAGGATGCACATATGATGCTGCTGCGGAGGATGCACATATGATGATGCGGAGGAGGATGCACATATGATGCTGCGGAGGAGGATGCACATATGATGATGCGGAGGAGGATGCACATATGATGATGCGGAGGAGGATGCACATATGATGATGCGGTGGAGGATGCACATATGATGATGCGGTGGAGGATGCACATATGATGCTGCTGCGGAGGATGCACATATGATGCTGCTGGGGAGGATGCACATATGATGATGCGGAGGCGGATGCACATACAATGCTGCTGGGGAGGATGCACATATGATGCTGCGGAGGAGGATGCACATATGATGATGCGGAGGAGGATGCACATATGATGATGCGGAGGAGGATGCACATACAATGCTGCTGGGGAGGATGCACATATGATTATGCGGTGGAGGATGCACATATGATGATGCGGAGGCGGATGCACATACAATGCTGCTGGGGAGGATGCACATATGATGATGCGGTGGAGGATGTACATATGATGATGCGGAGGCGGATGCACATACAATGCTGCTGGGGAGGATGCACATATGATGATGATGCGGAGGATGCACATATGATGCTGCGGAGGAGGATGCACATATGATGCCGCGGAGGAGGATGCACATATGATGCTGCGGCGGAGGATGCACATATGATGCTGCTGCGGAGGATGCACATATGATGATGCTGCGGAGGATGCACATATGATGATGCGGAGGAGAATGCACATATGATGCTGCGGAGGAGGATGCACATACAATGCTGCTGCGGAGGATGCACATACAATGCTGCTGGGGAGGATGCACATATGATGATGCTGCGGAGGATGCACATATGATGCTGCAGAGGAGAATGCACATATGATGATGCGGAGGAGGATGCACATACAATGCTGGTGCGGAGGAGGATGCACATACAATGCTGGTGCGGAGGAGGATGCACATATAATGATGCGGAGGAGGATGCACATATAATGATGCGGAGGAGGATGCACATACGATGCTGCGGAGGAGGATGCACATACGATGCTGCAGAGGAGGATGCACATATGATGCTGCGGAGGAGGATGCACATATGATGCTGCTGCGGAGGATGCACATACGATGCTGCAGAGGAGGAGGATGCTGTACTCCAATATAGCCACTCATCCCATAGACAATGAGCATTGAGATGAACTACATGTTAAACCAGAACAAAATGGCGCACAACTTGGATAGGATTTGTCAATAGAAGTCATCAGATATACCCGGATATAATTCTATACCATTTTTAAGGACAAATGGGCCTAAAATGTAGGTGGAAAAAAACTAAAGCGGAGACGCACTTCACTCTTTTACCATTGTGCGCTAATATTTTTTAGCATTTTTCCCAGAAAAAAAATCTTAATTTTCAACTATTTATCTGATGTTGGCGCCAATTATTCATTTTTTTGCTTTTTTTTCACCGTGATCTTAGTTTGGACAGGTTCAATGGGCCCAAAGTTTCTAAAATTATGCTTAGGAATTTGAGGGGAAACTTTATATGGAAATGAGGTTAGAGAACCCCTTTAGGTCTCAATCTGGGGGGGCTCAATGTATTCAGAAGACCGGAGCCCCCCACACAAGATGGTCACATAAGACGCAGCTCTTCTCAGCCCTCATTCACACATGCAGTTTTCAAGTCGTTTTTTTTTAACCAAAAGAGAAAACTATTATTATGAGGCTTCGGCTCTGTTCACACTGATGTATATTGGCTCACAGTAATGGTGTGAACAGAGCCTTATACACAAGTAATCCCCCTTATAACGCGTTACCTCACACAACCACAAGAAGCTCCCGCCGCCTCCTCACAGAAGATCCCGCCAAGGGCGCTACAACGCTTCTGATTGGCTGCCCCGAGCCAACGGAGAAAGGACGCCTCTGATTGGATGGCCACTGACACGTGCGCGCCTACGTGCGAGGGTTCTGATTGGTCACCTGACCTCCTCAGCCAACCGCCGAAGATCTCTGCGCAGTCTGGGAGCTGTAGTTCGGGGCGGAGCCTGCGCTGTTGTGCGGAACGGTTGTGGAACTACAACTTCCAGGACACAGTGGGACAGAAGCGTCTATAGTGCATCAAATTATCAACAGCAATCATTTATTTATGTATCATATACCCCGCCGTCCATGTTACCTCATATCCAGCATAGCCTTAATGTATGGAGTCACATGTTCAACTGCTGGGGAGATATCACTCACTAATATATAGAACCAGAGCACCCCCATATATACAGGACAAGCCAGAGAGCCCCCCCCCACATATATATATATATATATATATATATATATATATACACATAACCAGCCAGAGCCCCCATATATACATAACCAGCCAGAGCCCCCATATATACATAACCAGCCAGAGCCCCCCCATATATATACATAACCAGCCAGAGAGCCCCCCCCCATATATACAGGACAAGCCTGAGCCCCCCATATATATACATAACCAGCCAGAGCCCCCATATATATATACATAACCAGCCAGAACCCCCATATATACATATCCAGCCAGAGCCCCCCCATATATATACATAACCAGCCAGAACCCCCCCATATATACATAACCAGCCAGAGCCCCCCATATATATACATAACCAGCCAGAGAGCCCCCCCCATATATACAGGACAAGCCTGAGCCCCCCATATATATACATAACCAGCCAGAGCCCCCCATATATATACATAACCAGCCAGAGCCCCCCCATATATATACATAACCAGCCAGAGCCCCCCATATATATACATAACCAGCAAGAGCCCCCCATATATATACATAACCAGCCAGAGCCCCCCCATATATATACATAACCAGCCAGAGCCCCCCATATATATATATATATATATACATACATAACCAGCCAGAGCCCCCCCATACATATATATATATATATATATATATACATACATAACCAGGCAGAGCCCCCCCATATATATACATAACCAGCCAGAGCCCCCCATATATATACATAACCAGCCAGAGCCCCCCCATATATATACATAACCAGCCAGAGCCCCCCCTCATATATATATACATAACCAGCCAGAGCCCCCCCATATATATACATAACCAGACAGAGCCCCCCCTCATATATATATATATAACCAGCCAGAGCCCCCCCATATATATACATAACCAGACAGAGCCCCCCCTCATATATATATACATAACCAGCCAGAGCCCCCCATATATATACATAACCAGCCAGAGCCCCCCATATATACATAACCAGCCAGAGCCCCCCATATATATACATAACCAGCCAGAGCCCCCCATATATATACATAACCAGCCAGAGCCCCCCATATATATACATAACCAGCCAGAGCCCCCCATATATATACATAACCAGCCAGAGCCCCCCATATATATACATAACCAGCCAGAGCCCCCCCATATATATACATAACCAGCCAGAGCCCCCCCATATATATACATAACCAGCCAGAGCCCCCCCATATATATACATAACCAGCCAGAGCCCCCCATATATATACATAACCAGCCAGAGACCCCCATATATATATATATATATACATAACCAGCCAGAGACCCCCATATATATACATAACCAGCCAGAGCCCCCCCATATATACATAACCAGCCAGAGCCCCCCCATATATATACATAACCAGCCAGAGCCCCCCCATATATATACATAACCAGACAGAGCCCCCCCTCATATATATATATATAACCAGCCAGAGCCCCCCCATATATATACATAACCAGACAGAGCCCCCCCTCATATATATATACATAACCAGCCAGAGCCCCCCATATATATACATAACCAGCCAGAGCCCCCCATATATACATAACCAGCCAGAGCCCCCCATATATATACATAACCAGCCAGAGCCCCCCATATATATACATAACCAGCCAGAGCCCCCCATATATATACATAACCAGCCAGAGCCCCCCATATATATACATAACCAGCCAGAGCCCCCCATATATATACATAACCAGCCAGAGCCCCCCCATATATATACATAACCAGCCAGAGCCCCCCCATATATATACATAACCAGCCAGAGCCCCCCCATATATATACATAACCAGCCAGAGCCCCCCCATATATACATAACCAGCCAGAGCCCCCCCCCCCCCATATATACATAACCAGCCAGAACCCCCCCCCTCATATATATACATAACCAGCCAGAGCCCCCCATGTATATACATAACCATCCAGAGCCCCCCCATATATATATATACATAACCAGCCAGAGCCCCCCCATATATATACATAACCAGCCAGAGCCCCCCATATATATATATACATAACCAGCCAGAGCCCCCCATATATATATATATATATATATACATACATAACCAGCCAGAGCCCCCCCATATATATACATAACAGCCAGAGCCCCCCATATATATATATACATAACCAGCCAGAGCCCCCCATATATATACATAACCAGCCAGAGCCCCCCATATATATACATAACCAGCCAGAGCCCCCCATATATATATATACATAACCAGCCAGAGCCCCCCATATATATACATAACCAGCCAGAGCCCCCCATATATATACATAACCAGCCAGAGCCCCCCATATATATATATACATAACCAGCCAGAGCCCCCCATATATATACATAACCAGCCAGAGCCCCCCATATATATACATAACCAGCCAGAGCCCCCCATATATATATATATACATAACCAGCCAGAGCCCCCCCATATATATACATAACCAGCCAGAGCCCCCCCATATATATACATAACCAGCCAGAGCCCCCCATATATATACATAACCAGCCAGAGCCCCCCATATATATACATAACCAGCCAGAGCCCCCCCATATATACATAACCAGCCAGAGCCCCCCCATATATACATAACCAGCCAGAACCCCCCCCCCCATATATATATACACAACCAGCCAGAGCCCCCCCATATATATACATAACCAGCCAGAGCCCCCCCCATATATACATAACCAACCAGAGCCTCCCCCCATATATACATAACCAGCCAGAGCCCCCCCATATATATACATAACCAGCCAGAGCCCCCCCATATATACATAACCAGCCAGAGCCCCCCATATATATACATAACCAGCCAGAGCCCCCCATATATATACATAACCAGCCAGAGCCCCCCCATATATATACATAACCAGCCAGAGCCTCCCCCCCATATATATACATAACCAGCCAGAGCCTCCCCCCCATATATACATAACCAGCCAGAGCCCCCCACATATATATACATAACCAGCCAGAGGCCCCCCCATATATATACATAACCAGCCAGAGCCCCCCCATATATATACATAACCATCTAGAGCCCCCCCATATATATACATAACCAGCCAGAGCCCCCCATATATATACATAACCAGCCAGAGCCCCCCATATATATACATAACCAGCCAGAGCCCCCCCATATATATACATAACCAGCCAGAGCCCCCCCATATATATACACATAACCAGCCAGAGCCCCCCATATATATACATAACCAGCCAGAGCCCCCCCATATATATACATGACCATCCAGAGCCCCCCATAAATATACATAACCATCCAGAGCCCCCCATATATATACATAACCAGCCAGAGCCCCCCCATATATATACATAACCAGCCAGAGCCCCCCATATATATACATAACCAGCCAGAGCCCCCCATATATATATATACATAACCAGCCAGAGCCCCCCCCATATATATACATAACCAGCCAGAGCCCCCCATATATATACATAACCAGCCAGAGCCCCCCATATATATACATAACCAGCCAGAGCCCCCCCATATATATACATATAACCAGCCAGAGCCCCCCATATATATACATAACCAGCCAGAGCCCCCCATATATATACATAACTAGCCAGAGCCCCCCATATATATACATAACCAGCCAGAGCCCCCCCATATATATACATAACCAGCCAGAGCCCCCCATATATATACATAACCAGCCAAAGCCTCCCCCCCATATATATACATAACCAGCCAGAGCCCCCCATATATATACATAACCAGCCAGAGCCCCCCCATATATATACATAACCAGCCAGAGCCCCCCCATATATACATAACCAGCCAGAGCCCCCCCATATATATACATAACCAGCCAGAGCCCCCCCCATATATATATATAACCAGCCAGAGCCCCCCCATATATATACATAACCAGCCAGAGCCCCCCATATATATACATAACCAGCCAGAGCCCCCCCATATATATACATAACCAGCCAGAGCCCCCCCCATATATATACATAACCAGACAGAGCCCCCCCATATATATACATAACCAGACAGAGCCCCCCCATATATATACATAACCAGCCAGAGCCCCCCCATATATATATACATAACCAGCCAGAGCCCCCCCATATATACATAACCAGCCAGAGCCCCCCCATATATATACATAACCAGCCAGAACCCCCCCATATATACATAACCAGCCAGAGCCCCCATATATATACATAACCAGCCAGAGCCCCCCATATATATACATAACCAGACAGAGCCCCCCCATATATATACATAACCAGCCAGAGCCCCCCCATATATATACATAACCAGCCAGAGCCTCCCCCCCATATATACATAACCAGCCAGAGCCCCCCCATATATATACATAACCAGACAGAGCCCCCCCCCCCATATATATACATAACCAGCCAGAGACCCCAATATATATACATAACCAGCCAGAGCCCCCCATATATATACATAACCAGACAGAGCCCTCCATATATACATAACCAGCCAGAGCCCCCCATATATACATAACCAGACAGAGCCCCCCATATATATACATAACCAGACAGAGCCCCCCATATATATACATAACCAGCCAGAGCCCCCCCCATATATATACATAACCAGCCAGAGCCCCCCATATATATACATAACCAGACAGAGCCCCCCATATATATACATAACCAGCCAGAGCCCCCCATATATATACATAACCAGCCAGAGCCCCCCCATATATACATAACCAGCCAGAACCCCCCCTCATATATATACATAACCAGCCAGAGCCCCCCATATATATACATAACCAGCCAGAGCCCCCCCATATATATACATAACCAGCCAGAGCCCCCCATATATATACATAACCAGCCAGAGCCCCCCATATATATACATAACCAGCCAGAGCCCCCCCATATATATACATAACCAGCCAGAGCCCCCCCATATATATACATAACCAGCCAGAGCCCCCCCCCCATATATACATAACCAGCCAGAGCCCCCCCATATATATACATAACCAGCCAGAGCCCCCCCCATATATATACATAACCAGCCAGAGCCCCCCCATATATACATAACCAGCCAGAGTCTCCCCCCCATATATACATAACCAGCCAGAGCCCCCCCATATATACATAACCAGCCAGAGTCTCCCCCCCCATATATACATAACCAGCCAGAGCCCCCCCATATATACATAACCAGCCAGAGCCCCCCCATATATATACATAACCAGCCAGAGCCCCCCCATATATATACATAACCAGCCAGAGCCCCCCCATATATATACATAACCAGCCAGAGCCCCCCATATATATACATAACCAGCCAGAGCCCCCCCCATATATACATAACCAGCCAGAGCCCCCCCATATATATACATAACCAGCCAGAGCCCCCCCATATATATACATAACCAGCCAGAGCCCCCCCATATATATACATAACCAGCCAGAGCCCCCCCATATATATACATAACCAGCCAGAGCCCCCCCATATATATACATAACCAGCCAGAGCCCCCCATATATATACATAACCAGCCAGAGCCCCCCATATATACATAACCAGCCAGAGTCTCCCCCCCCATATATACATAACCAGCCAGAGCCCCCCCATATATACATAACCAGCCAGAGCCCCCCCATATATATACATAACCAGCCAGAGCCCCCCCATATATATACATAACCAGCCAGAGCCCCCCCATATATATACATAACCAGCCAGAGCCTCCCCCCCATATATACATAACCAGCCAGAGCCCCCCCATATATATACATAACCAGCCAGAGCCCCCCCATATATATACATAACCAGCCAGAGCCCCCCCATATATATACATAACCAGCCAGAACTAATCCCCCCCCCCCCTTTATATGTATAGAACCAGAGCCCTCCCTCCCTCTATATATATATGGCAGCTGGCAGGGTTATTTCCCTCGGTAGGGCTGGTCTGTGACATGTACAGCTGTCACAGATCAGTAGAGTTGCCTCTCAGGGGTCTGAGAAAGCCGGGTGATCTTCCTTTATTCCTTTGAGTTATTGAATGTTGAGCAGAACACAAATCAATATCAATCAATCAATATCAAACAGGAGATGTGACACATTACATATGGCGGCTCTATAACAGGCGCTCACTCTCTTATGGTGGCTCTATAACAGGCGCTCACACTCTTATGGCGGCTCTATAACAGGCACTCACTCTCTTATGGCGGCTCTATAACAGGCACTCACACTCTTATGACGGCTCTATAACAGGCGCTCACACTCTTATGGCGGCTCTATAACAGGCGCTCACACTCTTATGGCGGCTCTATAACAGGCACTCACACTCTTATGGCGGCTCTATAACAGGCGCTCACACTCTTATGGCGGCTCTATAACAGGCGCTCACTCTCTTATGGTGGCTCTATAACAGGCGCTCACACTCTTATGGTGGCTCTATAACAGGCGCTCACACTCTTATGGTGGCTCTATAACAGGCACTCACTCTCTTATGGCGGCTCTATAACAGGCACTCACTCTCTTATGGCGGCTCTATAACAGGCACTCACACTCTTATGGCGGCTCTATAACAGGCGCTCACACTCTTATGGTGGCTCTATAACAGGCGCTCACACTCTTATGGTGGCTCTATAACAGGCACTCACACTCTTATGGCGGCTCTATAACAGGCGCTCACACTCTTATGTCGGCTCTATAACAGGCGCTCACACTCTTATGGTGGCTCTATAACAGGCACTCACACTCTTATGACGGCTCTATAACAGGCGCTCACACTCTTATGGCGGCTCTATAATAGGCGCTCACACTCTTATGGCGGCTCTATAACAGGCGCTCACACTCTTATGGCGGCTCTATAATAGGCGCTCACACTCTTATGGCGGCTCTATAATAGGCGCTCACACTCTTATGACGGCTCTATAACAGGCACTCACACTCTTATGTCGGCTCTATAACAGGCGCTCACACTCTTATGTCGGCTCTATAACAGGCGCTCACACTCTTATGGTGGCTCTATAACAGGCACTCACACTCTTATGGCGGCTCTATAACAGGCGCTCACACTCTTATGTCGGCTCTATAACAGGCACTCACACTCTTATGGCGGCTCTATAACAGGCACTCACACTCTTATGGCGGCTCTATAACAGGCGCTCACACTCTTATGGCGGCTCTATAACAGGCGCTCACACTCTTATGGCGGCTCTATAACAGGCACTCACACTCTTATGGCGGCTCTATAACAGGCACTCACACTCTTATGGCGGCTCTATAACAGGCGCTCACACTCTTATGGTGGCTCTATAACAGGCGCTCACTCTCTTATGGTGGCTCTATAACAGGCGCTCACACTCTTATGGCGGCTCTATAACAGGCACTCACACTCTTATGGCGGCTCTATAATAGGCGCTCACTCTCTTATGGTGGCTCTATAACAGGCGCTCACACTCTTATGGCGGCTCTATAACAGGCGCTCACACTCTTATGGCGGCTCTATAACAGGCGCTCACACTCTTATGGCGGCTCTATAACAGGCGCTCACACTCTTATGGCGGCTCTATAACAGGCACTCACACTCTTATGGCGGCTCTATAACAGGCGCTCACACTCTTATGGCGGCTCTATAACAGGCACTCACACTCTTATGGCGGCTCTATAACAGGCGCTCACACTCTTATGTCGGCTCTATAACAGGCGCTCACACTCTTATGGTGGCTCTATAACAGGCGCTCACTCTCTTATGGTGGCTCTATAACAGGCACTCACACTCTTATGGCGGCTCTATAACAGGCACTCACACTCTTATGGTGGCTCTATAACAGGCGCTCACACTCTTATGGCGGCTCTATAATAGGCGCTCACACTCTTATGGCGGCTCTATAACAGGCGCTCACACTCTTATGGCGGCTCTATAATAGGCGCTCACACTCTTATGGCGGCTCTATAATAGGCGCTCACACTCTTATGACGGCTCTATAACAGGCACTCACACTCTTATGTCGGCTCTATAACAGGCGCTCACACTCTTATGTCGGCTCTATAACAGGCGCTCACACTCTTATGTCGGCTCTATAACAGGCGCTCACACTCTTATGGTGGCTCTATAACAGGCACTCACACTCTTATGGCGGCTCTATAACAGGCGCTCACACTCTTATGTCGGCTCTATAACAGGCACTCACACTCTTATGGCGGCTCTATAACAGGCACTCACACTCTTATGGCGGCTCTATAACAGGCGCTCACACTCTTATGGCGGCTCTATAACAGGCGCTCACACTCTTATGGCGGCTCTATAACAGGCACTCACACTCTTATGGCGGCTCTATAACAGGCACTCACACTCTTATGGCGGCTCTATAACAGGCGCTCACACTCTTATGGTGGCTCTATAACAGGCGCTCACTCTCTTATGGTGGCTCTATAACAGGCGCTCACACTCTTATGGCGGCTCTATAACAGGCACTCACACTCTTATGGCGGCTCTATAATAGGCGCTCACTCTCTTATGGTGGCTCTATAACAGGCGCTCACACTCTTATGGCGGCTCTATAACAGGCGCTCACACTCTTATGGCGGCTCTATAACAGGCGCTCACACTCTTATGGCGGCTCTATAACAGGCGCTCACACTCTTATGGCGGCTCTATAACAGGCACTCACACTCTTATGGCGGCTCTATAACAGGCGCTCACACTCTTATGGCGGCTCTATAACAGGCACTCACACTCTTATGGCGGCTCTATAACAGGCGCTCACACTCTTATGGCGGCTCTATAACAGGCGCTCACACTCTTATGGTGGCTCTATAACAGGCGCTCACACTCTTATGGTGGCTCTATAACAGGCGCTCACTCTCTTATGGTGGCTCTATAACAGGCGCTCACACTCTTATGGTGGCTCTATAACAGGCATTCACACTCTTATGGCGGCTCTATAACAGGCGCTCACTCTCTTATGGCGGCTCTATAACAGGCGCTCACACTCTTATGGCGGCTCTATAACAGGCACTCACACTCTTATGGCGGCTCTATAACAGGCGCTCACACTCTTATGGCGGCTCTATAACAGGCACTCACTCTCTTATGGTGGCTCTATAAAAGGCATTCACACTCTTATGGCGGCTCTATAACAGGCGCTCACACTCTTATGGCGGCTCTATAACAGGCACTCACTCTCTTATGGCGGCTCTATAACAGGCATTCACACTCTTATGGTGGCTCTATAACAGGCGCTCACACTCTTATGGCGGCTCTATAACAGGCATTCACACTCTTATGGCGGCTCTATAACAGGCGCTCACTCTCTTATGGCGGCTCTATAACAGGCGCTCACTCTCTTATGGCGGCTCTATAATAGGCGCTCACACTCTTATGGTGGCTCTATAACAGGCACTCACACTCTTATGGCGGCTCTATAACAGGCGCTCACACTCTTATGGCGGCTCTATAACAGGCACTCACACTCTTATGGTGGCTCTATAACAGGCACTCACACTCTTATGGCGGCTCTATAACAGGCGCTCACATTCTTACGGCGGCTCTATAACAGGCGCTCACACTCTTATGGCGGCTCTATAATAGGCGCTCACACTCTTATGGCGGCTCTATAATAGGCGCTCACACTCTTATGGCGGCTCTATAACAGGCGCTCACACTCTTATGGCGGCTCTATAACAGGCACTCACACTCTTATGGCGGCTCTATAACAGGCGCTCACACTCTTATGGTGGCTCTATAACAGGCGCTCACACTCTTATGGCGGCTCTATAACAGGCACTCACACTCTTATGGCGGCTCTATAACAGGCACTCACACTCTTATGGCGGCTCTATAACAGGCACTCACACTCTTATGGCGGCTCTATAATAGGCGCTCACACTCTTATGGCGGCTCTATAACAGGCGCTCACATTCTTACGGCGGCTCTATAACAGGCGCTCACACTCTTATGGCGGCTCTATAATAGGCGCTCACACTCTTATGGCGGCTCTATAACAGGCGCTCACACTCTTATGGCGGCTCTATAACAGGCGCTCACACTCTTATGGCGGCTCTATAATAGGCGCTCACACTCTTATGGCGGCTCTATAACAGGCACTCACACTCTTATGGCGGCTCTATAACAGGCGCTCACATTCTTACGGCGGCTCTATAACAGGCGCTCACACTCTTATGGCGGCTCTATAACAGGCGCTCACACTCTTATGGCGGCTCTATAACAGGCGCTCACACTCTTATGGCGGCTCTATAACAGGCGCTCACACTCTTATGGCGGCTCTATAACAGGCACTCACACTCTTATGGTGGCTCTATAACAGGCATTCACACTCTTATGGTGGCTCTATAACAGGCATTCACACTCTTATGGCGGCTCTATAACAGGCACTCACACTCTTATGGCGGCTCTATAACAGGCGCTCACACTCTTATGGCGGCTCTATAACAGTTTTTATTTTTTTCAAATCATCTGGTGCCAGAAAGTTAAAAAGATTTAAATATCTTAATCCTTCCAGTACTTATCAGCTGCTGTATGCTCCAGAGAAAGTTGTATGGTTCTTTCCAGTCTGACACAGTGCTCTCTGCTGACACCTCTGTCCCTGTCAGGAACTGTCCAGAGCAGGAGAGGTTTGCTATGGGGATTTGCTCCTGCTCTGAACAGTTCCTGACATGGACAGAGGTTTCAGCAGAGAGCACTGTGGTCAGACTGGAAAGAACAACTCCACTTCCTTAACTTATAAGTACTTGAAGGAATAAGATTTTTATAGAAGTAATTGACAAATATGTTTGACTTTCTGGAGCCAGTTGATATGAAATAACTTGATCATCACGTGATCTTATGTACAGTGCCCAACAACTTACCTGTCCTTGGAGCGCTCTCACCCCCACCCTCATAGACAAGCAGGAGTGAGACAGCCGGTCCAAGTCCAGCATTTGGACCCCCCCCCCCCCCCCCATGTTCAATCCTGTGATGAAATTGCAATCAGTATGGCTGTAAAACCCATGCCTGCCAATCAGCTAAACAGGTAAGCAGAAGGCATACACAACCATTTCATTATTCTCTAATAATACCCTGAGCTGCACTATATAAGCAAAAAACAAAAAGCCTTGACACATGACCAGGGATGGTTTTCTCCATACAGCAGCTGGATCTCTTCAATAGCCCCAGGAACATTATATAATGGTTAAAGGGGTACTCCGGTGGAAAACTTTTTTTTTTAATCAACTGGTGCTAGAAAGTTAAACAGATTTGTAAATTACTTCTATTAAAAAATCTTAACCCTTTCAGTACTCATCAGCTGCTGAATACTACATAGGAAATTCTTTTCTTTTTGGAACACAGAGCTCTCTGCTGACATCACGACCACAGTGCTCTCTGCTGACCACTGCTGTCCATTTTAAGAACTGTCCAGAGTAGAAAAAAATCCCCATAGCAAACATATGCTGCTCTGGACAGTTCCTAAAATGGACAGAGATGTCAGCAGAGAGCACTGTGGTCATGATGTCAGCAGAGAGCACTGTGTTCCAAAAAGAAAAGAATTTCCTATGTAGTATTCAGCAGCTGATAAGTACTGAAAGGGTTAAGATTTTTTAATAGAAGTTATTTACAAATCTGTTAAATTTTCAGACACCAATTGATTTAAAAAAAAAAAGGAGTACCCCTTTAAACTTGCTCTACAGAGAAGCCGGTGTAGTGCCATAACGGGATACCCCTTTAACAAGGACTTCAAGTTGTGTCTCTTAAAACAAGTTACCTAGAAATCATTAGCGGGCGGCAGATTGTGCGCACACCGTCCTGCAGACAATCCAGCCGCTACCTTTATCTGAGCCAATTATACGTACCGCTAATTGCGTCTCGGAGGCCGCCGTATATGACTCTTCTCACACGGGTAATTGATATCCGATGCCTCGTCTATATGAAGTAAGCCAGGTGCTTGGGGAAATGAAACATTTTTTCCTGTACTTGGAAATTCAAACAAACAAACAAAAAAAAGTTGTTATTATAAAGCGAAGAAAACAAACAAAGAACAACAAACAGGCGGCCCTGAAGACTCCAAGACGCTCCCTGAAGAAGTGCAGCTGATTAAGGACAGGCAAACATCTGTCTTCTGAGGTAGCGCGCGTCACGTTCCACACAGGGCAGATTGAACACAATGCGCGGCGAAACCTTTGAAATAGCTTTTCTCCGTTTTCTGGAAAACATTTTTAGAAACTTTTTACAAAACTTTTTCCTTTAAACGAGATTTAAAGGGGTACTCTGGCCCTGAGACATCTTGGATAGGGGATCGTGAGGGTCCCACTGCTGGGGACCCCCGCAATCTTGTATTCGCCACCCACCTGTTTGAGCTGCATGCCGCGGTGCCAGCTCACAAACAGCCGGGTGGCGACCACGGGGCCGGAGTATCGTGATGTCATGGCTCCGCTCCCATGTGATGTCACCCCCCCGCCCCCGCTATGCAAGTCTATGGGAGGGGGCGTGACGGCCTTCACACCCCCTCCCTTAGACTTGCATAGCAGGGGGTGACGTTGCACGGGGGCAGAGTCATGATGTCACGATACTCTGGCCCCGTGGTCGTCACGGCCATCACACCCCCTCCCATAGACTTGTATAGCGGGGGCCGGGGGTGATGTTACACGGGGGCGGAGTCATGATGTCATGATACTTCGGCCCAGTGGTCGCCACCTGGCTGTTTGTGAGCTGGCACTGCGGCGTGCAGTTCAAACAGGTGGGTGGCGAATAAAAGATTGCGGGGGTCCCCAGCAGCGGGACCCCCGTGGTGAGACATTTTATTCCCTATCCTTTGGATAGGGGATAAGATGTCTCAGGGCCAGAGTACCCCTTTAAAGCGACACAGTCATTAAAACAACATTTACCATGTCATTCAGGTATCTGAAAAGTTGTTGACCACATTGGGTGTCACTCCTGATCGCGAGTTAATAGCCAGAGAAGTGGGCGGCATAGAACTCCGCTGAGAGATCTGTCCATTTCTCCACATAGAAATCCATGGAGTGAGAGGCGGTTCCTTCATCAACATCCGACATGTCTGATCAATGTGTCAAAGGTGGTTTTAATGAATATCTGAAAAAACTAAGGGGGCAGAGCTCCTCATAGGGCAGTAACATCAGGTGTACAGAGAGAATAGATTGGATAGCAGGTCCCTAAAGGGTCTTCACAGTCTGCTCACCTGATTGGGTTATGTAACAGACACAATCACAGTGACAGTGTAGTAATAGGTGGTGTAGCTATCCTGGGATTGGCTAGGGAGGTTACCCGCTGATCAGCATGCAGAAGATCCAAAGGGAATAGGAAGAAGCCGGGTCCACAACACTATCCACCAGTCAAAGGTAGTATAAATTGAATTAAAACAAGATTTATTCCCCAAGCATAATGCGTTTCGAGGCATTAAAGCCTCTTCAACAGATGCACAGGCTTTAAGGCCGCTAACTCTGCTCCGTGTCGGATGATTGGTTACCACAGCCACCACGCCCCCTCCATGTCTATGTGTAATAGCCGTCACAACTCCTCCCATAGACATGAATGGAGGGGCATCAGGAACATCGAATCCCCAGGCTTCTGTGTTCAAGAACGGAGCAGTGCCGGCTTGTTAGTAGGACAATTATGATGCCTACACATTAGTTGAACATTTGTGAAGCCTACATGTTAGTAGAACATTTGTGATGCCTACACATTAGTTGAACATTTGTGAAGCCTACATGTTAGTAGAACATTTGTGATGCCTAAATATTAGTAGAACATTTGTGAAGCCTACATGTTAGTAGAACATTTGTGATGCCTAAATATTAGTAGAACATTTGTGAAGCCTACATGTTAGTAGAACATTTGTGATGCCTAAATATTAGTAGAACATTTGTGAAGCCTACATGTTAGTAGAACATTTGTGAAGCCTACATGTTAGTAGAACATTTGTGAAGCCTACATGTTAGTAGAACATTTGTGATGCCTAAATATTAGAAGAACATTTGTGAAGCCTACATGTTAGTAGAACATTTGTGATGCCTAAATATTAGAAGAACATTTGTGAAGCCTACATGTTAGTAGAACATTTGTGAAGCCTACATGTTAGTAGAACATTTGTGAAGCCTACATGTTAGTAGAACATTTGTGAAGCCTACACATTAGTTGAACATTTGTAAAGTCGACATGTTGGTAGAACACTTGTGATGCTTACACATGAGTAGAACATTTGTGAAGCCTACACATTAGAAGAATATTCATGAAGCCTACATGTTAGTAGAACATTTGTGATGCCTAAATATTAGTAGAACATTTGTGAAGCCTACATGTTAGTAGAACATTTGTGAAGCCTACACATTAGTTGAACATTTGTAAAGTCGACATGTTGGTAGAACACTTGTGATGCTTACACATGAGTAGAACACTTGTGATGCTTACACATGAGTAGAACACTTGTGATGCTTACACATGAGTAGAACACTTGTGATGCTTACACATGAGTAGAACACTTGTGATGCTTACACATGAGTAGAACATTTGTGAAGCCTACACATTAGAAGAATATTCATGAAGCCTACATGTAAGTAGAACATTTGTGACGGTTACACGTTAGAAGAACATTTGTGATGCCTACTGATGAGCAAAACATTTGCAATGACTACATGTTAGAAGAACTTTCATGAAGCCTACCTATTAGTAGAACATTCATGAAGCCTACACATGAGTAGAACATTCGTGAGGCCCATTACATTTTCACAATTTTAACTCACTTGGGGCAATTCTTATACAATCATCGAAGAGCACATTAAAACATAATTTTACACCTGTTTTCTCTACTCTAAAACCTTGTGCAATATGAATAACTACACGGAACAATAAATTCTGCATCTCACCTTGACCATCTGTGATAATATCATCCTGGAAATTCATCTGAATGTACAAAATGGAAATAAGACTGTTCAGTACAATCCTCCTCTTGCAGGGGGAAGACCTTGAGATGACATCTTTCTAACCTGTAGCCTTCATATAAATCTCCTGCAGCCCAATAAATCCTCTATTCGACCTTCAAAAAGGTGAAACGCCCGCAGCTGCTGCTCCTATTATCCCGAGTGTCACATCCCATCCCTGGTGTGATCCCAGACGTCTACCCCCCTATCACATGTCACCTGGAAAACGTCTATATCATATGAAGCCATCTTGGGGCTGACTCAATAAGACCCTTCTGCGTGCGCCGTGATGAATCCTCCATTACCGAGGCAGGATTGCAGTTGTTAAGTGGCAGTACTGTCCCCTAATCCTGCCTGGCCGCGTTCTCCGCGTCTTCTCTTTATTGCATTTACTCTGAGTGAAGTTTGTAATCTACTGAAGTGACAGTGAATTATGCGGCCAGACTTCAAGACTAAGTTGTACCGAGATGGATTTGTTTATTTACAGACTTCACATGATAAAGCCTTCGTCTCCTCCTTTTTTCTCGCCCTCCCCCATCCTCCGAGCCAAATCAAAGACACAGAGATTCAATGAATCTACCAGGGCCCGACTCTGCAGCAGATGATACCAAGTGGGGATAATGGAGAGGCAATCACCAACATATTAACCAGGGTCCAATCGCCGCTTCCTTCATTAATTCCATGGATGATAAATGTTGCCCTCAGACTTTAAAGAATGGCACCACATTTTAATAAACCTTCCCAGCATACACACACCCATAGATTAGGCTCAAGAGTGAAGAATAGAAATGTTGATGTAAAGAACTGTCTTACAAACTATGGGGTATGTCCAGCCACAAATAAAGATCTGACTGTGCTCCTGTGGCCTCATATAAGAAGAAGCTTCTTCCAGTTGGCCAGCTTCTCTCCCAAGGGAGTAAATATCTTTGTCAGCAGGCCAAGCACTGAGCCTTAAGCTGCATGTAATCGCTCCTGGTCAATGATGCATGTAGAAAAGAAGGGGTCCCATAGGAAAGTAGGTCCCCTATAATGGTGCTGAGTTTTCCCCACCCGGTGTTTGTCTACCTATCCTAGTCCTTTCCATGAACCCTTAGGGGTTCTCCGCTGCTCAGCGTTTGGAACAAACTGTTCCGAATGCTAGAGCCGGCGGCAGGAGCTTGTGATGTCATAGTCCCACCCACACATGATGTCACTCCCTGCCCCCTCAATGCAAGTCTATGGGAGGGGGCGTGACAGTTGCCACACCCCCTCCCATAGACTTGCATTCAGGGGGCGGGTGTGACATCATGATGGGCGGAGCTATGACATCACAAGCTCACGACATCAGCTCCAGCGTTCAGAACAGTTTGTTCCAAACGCTGAGCAGTGGAGTACCCCTTTAAGCCAATTTTCCACTCTCTTCATTGCCATCATTGCAGCTCCTCTGAAATGAGAAGCCCTGCACAACTTTTGACCACAAAAAGGGGTATTCACAACTCATTCATCATATCTATATTGTTCCCTAAACTTAATCTCGGCAAACAACATTAGATTTTGTCTGAATCTGTCGATTTTACTGAATCCGTCGACTACCTAACACGTATGGTGGCCCTCTCAATAGCCAGACGTTAGGGGAGAAGTGTCCATGTGGGATTTTAACTGCCCGATCCTTTTGTTCTTGGGGAGGTAACCGGCTGCCAAAAGAGATTGACTGCACCGTGCAACCCTATCCCAATAGAGAACACATACATAAATGGCTGAGCATGCATGTATATAGGGAGATAGGGAGAGAGAGCATTTGGCCAAAAACCATCTTATGCATATCGTTTCCCAGTTTTGACTTTCTGGGTCCTCTATGGTTATTCTCGTTTGCCTTGGTTTTGGCCATCACTTCTTCACTTAAGAGATGGCTGTGCTTGCACAAAAGACAGCCTGTCTCAGCAGTCAGTGAGGTTGAGCCGCTACCGGTGGACACGACCTGGTTGCTACCGCCGCAGCAAGACCATCCCGCTTTGTGGCGGGCTCTGGTGAAAACCAGTAGCAACTTAGAACCGGTCCTCTGGTACGGTCCACGCCAATCCCTCACTAACACAGAGGATCCACCACCAGCCTGCCGAATCCTGACAGTTGCCTCATTGGGTCATGTAACAGGCGTGGACATGCTGTGTCAACCAACCAGTTTGGCTTTAAGACACTCTTGAGGAGTTTGTCTAAGTAGCCCCCTTTACTTTCACCCTTTAACACTCTTCTATAAGGATCTGGTCTTCGCTATTAGTTGCTACCTCTTATGATGGTCCTCATGTGGGTGACGATTGGCCCAGCAGACCATGAGACACTGGGGCATCAAGAGATCAGGGAGAAGCAAGTCTGGGTACAAGCCAGGTTCTTGGGCTGGCAGCAGAGTAGCATAGTCAGAAACAGGGAAACAGGTCAGGGTGGGCAGCACAGGGTTGTAGGAAACAGTTTGGGTCAATGGCAGCACTGCCAGTCAAGTGATGTGCAGAGGTAGAGCAGCTTCTGGTGTGGGGATTGCGCCAAGCAGATACAACAATAGGTTTATCCCAAGATCCTGCAGAAGCTACAATGAGGATAGATCTAGTAGCCGCATATAATGAAGGCTGCAGGGTAGCCCTCACCGGCACTCTAGGTAGGTCTTATAAGAGAGATATCTGATACACTGTAACGAGTGCTACAGATGTGTCAGCTGGTTACAATCGGCACATTAGGTTTTCAACTGTAAATGTCTCCATTCACAGACATCAAGCAGAAATCTTTAAAATGGTTAAGACTTAAGAGGAAAAATGGGGGATTTGCATAAGAAGCTATGGAAGCAAATAAGACTGCGGTGAGAAAACCAACTCCGTCTGTAGAAGAAAGGTGTTAGCAAACAATAAATAATTTGCTTATAATGACCTACTTAGCAGAAAACTACAGCAGATGGTCCTTCTGAGCGATCCTCCAGCCTGCAGACACTTCAAAGGAGGAGAAGATTCCCGATAAACACCTAATATTACTGCAACAGCACAAAACCAAGCCAATTTTTCCAGCGCGGCTCACAGCGCATTAACCTGTGCGCCTGTACGTGCATCACTTTGTCGTCTCCACCATCAAGCTCTTTCTATTCAAGGAGAATAAAGCGAGACAATTCTTAAAGGGGAAGTACATATTCTTAGTAAAAACCTTAAATCAATGAGACAAATCTTAATCCCACTGCTAAATTGGTAAAAGTGGATTGAAGAGGAGTCATTTCTCCAATGGGAAACCTATCTACCTGCTAGGGGACCCACTTATCTACTTACTTTTACTGTGTGGGACGCCAAGGAGGGTATTATTACCATTTGGGAACTATAGATATGAACGAGTCCTTAAGATGTCACCTCTGAGTCACTGCTGGTACCTATCACTATATGGTCACTAAATATGGAGGGGTGAGGGAGAACCAAAGTTTGCTCTGGGGCCCATGGAATTCTAGTGATGCCTCTGCTTAGCTGGACTCCAGACAGGAGAACAACCATACGCCCATTTTTTTTCACAAAGCGGCACTGTTAAGTTTCGAAGACCGGCAAGCGAAATTTGACTTAAAGAGGTACTCCGGGATCCAAAAATGTATCCCCTACCCTAAGAATAGGTGATCAGTGTCAGATCGTGGGGAGTCTCCCAGCCAGCTCTCCTGAATGGGTATGTTTGACCACCGCACGAAGCGGCAGCCGACACCCCCCCCCCCCCTCCTCAATGAAGCTCTATGGGAGAGCCGGAGATAGAGATGCATTGAGGGGGTGTATTGGCCGGCATTTCTTGCGGTGGGCAAACACACCCCATTCAGGAGGAGATCTGGTGCCCCGTATGGGAGATCGCAGGCAGAAGTGGTTAGAACGTACAAGATGTTTAGACAATTCTAATAATTGAATCAAAGTGGGATAAGGAGCGTACTTTCATTGGATTTAAAGGGGTACTCCGGTGGAAAACTTTAAAAAAAAATTTTAATCAACTGGTGCCAGAAAGTTAAACAGATTTGTAAATTACATCTATTAAAAAATCTTAATCCTTCCAGTACTTATTAGCTGCTGAATACTACATAGGAAATTCTTTTCTTTTTGGAACACAGAGCTCTCTGCTGACATCATGACCACAGTGCTCTCTGCTGACATCTCTGTCCATTTTAAGAACTGTCCAGAGTAGGAGAAAATCCCCATAGCAAACATATGCTGCTCTGGACAGTTCCTAAAATGGACAGAGATGTCAGCAGAGAGCACTGTGCTCGTGATGTCAGCAGAGAGCACTGTGTTCCAAAAAGAAAATAATTTCCTCTGTAGAATTCAGCAGCTAATAAGTACTGGAAGGATTAAGATTTTTTTTAATAGAAGCAATTTACAAATGTATTTAACTTTCTGGCACCAGTTGATAAAAAAAAAAAAAAATAAAGTTTTCCACCGGAGTACCCCTTTAAACAATAGGGAAAAAATCTTTAAAAATATTAGACCACGCTATCATATAATGCCAACTTCAGTTTAAAATTGTACATAATTTGTATTTCTCACCTAAAAGTTTAGTTAAATTTATATAGAGAAAAAATCTATGCTGCCCTCGGTGCGGAATGTTGGAGGCGGATTTTGTCCAAATGATATGGGATTGTGTGGAAATGCTCGGGTTTTGGGATAAGATTTAAAAAATATGAAGAGTAAAAAGATTCTAAAAGATGTGTCATCCTTAACCTTTGCACAAGTTATTTTGGGAGACTGGAGAGATTGAGAAAACGGGGAGAAATTCATTTTGAAATTTTTTTAATGTTCCAAGATTTAGATTTTTTTGCATTTTGGCTGTCACCTAAAACTGATTTCATAGCTTGGATCAATATGCTGGAAATTAAGGGGATATGAAACATTTGTACCAAATCTAAAAAGGGGATGATAAGGTATATGTACAGGTGTATTATTCCAGTTTAATTAGTTGTATTATCTGTTTCGAAATTTTTATGAGAATGACAATAAGTTTAATTGTTCAAGGAAAAAAATAAAATATTTTAAATAAAAATTAATTAATTAATGATTAAATAAATAAATATAAATTAAATAAATGCTACCATTTATGGTATTTTATTTAGAGGTTAGAACAAAAGAAAGAAGTCCAGCGTCCAAACTCGGAGGATAACGTTTATTTCACCAGATGGCACATACAGGAACACAGGTACAGTGACGCGTTTCGGCCTTAAAACAAGGCCTTAGTCATATGACTAAGGCCTTGTTTTAAGGACGAAACGCGTCACTGTAACTGTACCTGTGTTCCTGTATGTGCCATCTGGTGAAATAAACGTTATCCTCTGAGTTTGGACGCTGGACTTCGTTCTTTTGTTCTTATTTGTTGCGGGCAAGGTCCACGCCCGGTCCGTGCGCACCTGGGGTGAGCTGAAGCATTCTTTTGTTTCCTTTATTTAGAGGTTATATAATAATAGGCAGTGAGTTAGTACAGAAGGGGATATGACTGGAGACTAGTGTTGAGCGGCATAGGCCATATTCGAATTCGCGAATATTCGCGAATATATGGACGAATATTCGTCATATATTCGCGAATATTCGCACATTCGTTATATTTCCGTTTTATTTTCGCATATGCGAAAATTAACACATGCGAATATTTTCATATTCAAAATTAACAAGCGCGAAAATGCGCATATGCGAAAATACGCATATGCTAATTTTCGCATATGCGCATTTTCGCACGACAGTCTCACACAGTAGTATTACAGCCTTCTTTACACCAAACAAGCTGGAAGCAGAGAGGGGTGATCACTGTGATGTGTACTGTGAAAAAAAAACAAAAAAAAAAACGAATATTCGTAATTACGAATATATAGCGCTATATTCGCGAAATTCGCGAATTCGCGAATATGCGATATTCGCGAATAATATTCGAATTGCGAATATTCGTGAGCAACACTACTGGAGACTGTTTCCTTCTTCAAAATTGTACGCCTCAGGGGCTTTTTTGTAAGATATTGTGTGATTTACATATCATAAGGAAGGAAATAAATAATCTAACTTACAAACAATTTAGGCCACATGTACAAAATGTAATGTCGCATTCTTTTGGACTGGATTGTGTCTATGGTGAAGGTGTAAAGCTTACATAACATGGAAATTTCAAGGGTAATTAGAAAACATTTTTTGCACATTACTTCCTACTGTCTATAGCAGTAAAGTGTAAAGAAGGTTCTCGGTGGTAGAATCACAAGAGCTGTGTAAAGTTATTCAGGTATCTTTAGTTCTCCATTGAACCATTAGCCATTACAGGAGAGCCATTTTGGAAAATGTACTCATTGGCAATGATGTCTGGCACTAGAAATGATAAATGTCCTTTAACACTTGCTGTGCACCTCCATAGTCTCTTTTGATCCATTTCTGATATTGTCCAACTTTACAGCAGCTGCCTGGTACTGAAAAGACAGATTTCCTAAAGTAAACCCAAGTTCACACCAATGGTGGATGCCAACTAATAAACATAGAGGTGCATGTAATGATAGTGACGTGAGGTGTGAAGGTGGGACGTCTGGTGGGTATATTGTACTCTATCCAGAGTTGCCAAATACATATCAATGTGTCTTCTTTATCTAACACAATGCTGTTGAGTTTCTTGTTGATGAAGGACCATGAATTTTGGCCTTCACTTAGGATAGTGGATCATTGTGGTCTATGACTATAGAAGAATAACTATCCAAGTTGAAGGCCAAAATACATGGTTCCTCATCAACATAAAGAGGAAGAGGTGAAAGCCAATGGAGTTTGTTTCAAAGCAGGAACTTCATGGTGGAGCAAACCAATGATCCCTACGAACAATAACATGGAAGAAGCTTTGGACCAAGAACTCTCTACTCTGGGGCCTAAACATCAAATGCGAGTGGTCCCTTGGGTAAATTCACATTCAGTGGCCAGGCCCCAAATGAATGTGAGTGTAAAATGTGTTAAAGGAGATCAGGGGTGTACCTATAGGGGGTGAAGAGGCAGCAGTCGCACTGGGGCCCTGGTACCTAAGCTGGCCCCAAAGCACATCTACCCCATAAGGGACTAGTATTAAAATTGGCACGCGGGGCCCTGTTGCAGATTTTGCATCAGGGCCCAGAAGCTACAAGTCATACCTCTGCTGGAAATTGCTGATAGTGAAGGCTACATGAAGGAAATTCTACTCAACCATTTTGGTAGATTCTACTTGCATGTAAAACATCAACATTTTGGAAATTCAAAAAATTCAGAAATTTTGCAAGTTATTAATATACTATTAATATACAGGACACGGGTTGTATTTTTTTCAGCAGCCCAAGTGTTTGTGACGCCTTTCACTGGCCGGGCAGTCTGATTCAGGATGATGTGTAAGAATAATCCAGAGCCAGACATGATCTCATATAGATGACTCTTTTAGGGAGTAAGACCTTTGGATAAACCTTTTATTAATGGTTTTTGTATTGTGCATTTTTTGCTCCTCGACCAGATTGTGTGGACCCCTAAATGGGTTATCCAGAACTTTTCAAAAATTTATATCTGGCTGGGGCCGAAAACGTACCTAGCTCAGGTTCCCACAGCTCCTGTTTGGCTCATTCCGGTCCCCCGATCTCTCTTGTTCCAGCTTTGAAGATAAGCACTTGGTGCAGGACCTGCTGGCTCAGCCAATCACAGGCAGCAGCATTGTCCTGTTTTGGTCAGCAAATGCCTAAGTGGGCGGATCTTGAACAGAGTGCTCATCTTTGAAGCAGTAAGAAGAGAGAAGATAAGGCCTCGCTTTCCTAATGGACACAGCCCACCCACATGGCAGATTCCCCCCAGTAGTCAAAGCAAACTACTTATAACTTCGAAATCACAGAAAAGAGGTCATATTTACTGGTTACTGATACAAGGGCAGGTTAAACATTCATTTCCACCATGATGTAGACCAGCCACAATGCTATATGGGGAGGTCGCACAGGTTCCACCTGTGCGACCTCCCCATATAGCATTGCGGCTGGTTTACATCACGGTGGAAAAAGGTGTTTAACCGTCCCTGGTATCAGTAACCAGTAAGTATGGCCTCCTCTTCTGTGATTTTTTAGTATTTTTTGTCCCATTTGTGTGGTATTTTTACTGATGAATTCCCCAGTTGTAACACCAGCCCCTCACCCGCTTCCTCTGTAGTTACATCAGTCCCCAGAGTCGGCATAGTCACTGTCATTGCATGTACCTCTATGTTTATTAGTTGGCAATCGACCATTGGTGTGAACTTGGGTTTACTTTCAGCAAACTGTCTTTTTAGTACCAGGCGGCTGCTGTAAAGGTGGAAAATATCAGACATGGATCAAAAGAGACTATGGAGGTGCACAGCAAGTGTTAAAGGACATCATTGTCAATGAGTACATTCTCCATAGACGTCTCTTCTGCCTTGGCTAAAGGTTCTACAGAGATCCAAAGACACCTTAATAACTTTACACAGCTCTTGTGACTCTACCGTCGAGAACCTTATTTACACTTAGACAGTATATAGACAGTAGGAAGTAATGTGCAAAAAATGTTCTCCAATTCCCCTTGAAATTTCCATGTTATGTAAGATTTACAACTTCACCATAAACACAATCCAGTCTATAAGAATGCAGTTTCTCTTCTTCCTTAAAGAGTATCTGTCATCAAACCATATTTTCTAAACTAACTCAGATTATATTTCATAACTACTCCTAACACCCTTCCTGCTCTTAAATTTTTTTACGAACTTTAAAAAGCTATGTATTATACCTTTTCTCTCGCTCACACTGTGTGAGCTCCCAGCAGGAGAAAGTAGGCGCTCCCCAGCAGGCGTGACGTCACTGAAGCCTACGAGAGCTGTGCCTCGCCATGCCCCACACGCACTTCCTGAGTTTGGTCTCCTGCCAGGACGGGAGAAGACCAAACGAACTGTTTGATCTGCACAGGAAACAGAACAGAGTCACCTAGTGGCCGTTTTTTTAATCACATTAAAAACATATAAAGGTTGAGAATTTTAACAGCAAGTAAATAGCAAAGTGTCTTATAATTACATAGGGAGCAATATATTAAAAGTTTAGTTAGGTCACAAGTAGTTTTTAAGATATGTAAATCACACATTTTCTTAAATATAAGTCCCTGAGGTGTACATTTTTGAAGAACAAAACAGTCTCCAGTCATATCCCTTCCATACCAACTCACCGCCCTATATTATATAACCTCTAGATAAAATACCACAAATAGTAACGTTTATTTAATACGATCCCATGGGACCAGAGAGGTAGAGATGTATCAAATATTCTGGATTATTAAGACATTTAAATTAGACCGTCCAGGAAGTCATCAAAATCTGACTAAAATCTTGTTAGATGATGCCACAGGGTATAAACTTACCAATATCTTGAATGTTATTGCAGAATTCATGCTTGCCCACTAAATAAAAACTTGAGATCATTTTTTTCGGGCGTCATAGTTCTCCTATTTGTTGTCTAGATAAGCTTATAAGCAGGGGTGTAAAAAGAATCTCATGGGACCCTGCTATAGCTAATAAAAAGAAGTAAAGTAGGTGGGCTGGTCCTACTAGGGAAGTGAGGGACCTGCTCCGTTGGGAAACGGAGAGAAAAGTGGGAAACACACAGCTTATACTACTAGATACAATGGGGTACCACGCTGCCATAAAACTACCATAAAGCACAATTTCCGTCTGACTACTGGAATGACCTTGTGATGCTTTTAATGAACTTTTATCTATCTATCTATTTATTTGCATAATTTTATTCTTAACCAGATTGTGTGGACCCTTAAAGGGATTATCCATCTTAAAAAACAAAAACAAAAAGAAAAACATATAGTGCTGGGGCTGAGAAAAAAAAAAACTATACTTACTTAGCCCCAGTCCCCCACAGCTCCTGTTTGGCTCAGTCTGGTCTCCCGATCTTCTCTCTACTTCCTGTTCCAAGATAAGAACTCGATGTAGGACCTGCCGGGCCAAGATGCGACACTGCTGTGGTTAGTGATTAGCTGATCAGGCAGGTCCTGCCTCATGGGCTTGTCTTGGAAGATGACTGAAGATCAGGGGACCTAATGGAGCTGAACAGAAGTTGTGGGGATTAGGGCTAGGAAAGTATAGTCTTTATTTCATTTTTATCTTGGCCCTATCAAGATATGAATGTTTGAAAAATGAAAGATAATCCCTTTAAGGCCCCAATACACATTACAAAAATTGGCGAACAGCCAAATTCAGCTGGACCAGCTAACTAACTAAAGTGTATGGCGACTGATTTTTCTTTTAAATTCACCATAGAAATAAGCCCTTTAAGGGGTACCACAGGATAATGGTCTGTGGGGGGGTCCAGCCCCTGTGATCTTCTGCCTGGCACCCCAGCTCTCCCCATGCACAGAGCAGGCACAGCTCCATGCACATAGATGTGTCGACCACCACACAAAGCTGAGATAGACACACCCTTTCCATGTATCTCTATAGGAGAGCCGGAGATACAGTTATCCCTTATCCTGTGGATAGGGGATAAGGAATTCAGTACTGGAGAACCCATTTAAAGTGTAACTGTCATTGGAAAAAACTTATGACATGTATCCAGACATTTCAAAAGTTTGGATCCTGAGACCCTCTGCGATCGCCTGTTATAAGTTAGCACTCTTCACTCCCAAGCTGGTCACCCAATCTGACCCTTTAACCCCATATACTAGTACAGTCAAAGAGTCAGATTTGATTGACAGCCAGGGAGGTGAAGCGCACACTGATAACTTGCGATCACGGAAGGTCTCAGGCTTGGTGCCATCTCAAATTTTTGATGCCTGAACAAGATGTCAGAAAGGTTTTATACAAATGACAGCAATGCTTTGTACGTGACAAAAGACTAATGTGATCCGGTGATGCCCTGAAGCTCCTGTTTGAATTACCTAACAAAGTTATGAGGAAGTTTCCCCAGCTTGATTTTTTTCTTAGAACTTTCTGCAGGTATTTGACTTGGACTTCCCCCATATGATTTATTTTTCAACCCCCCCCCCCCCCATCATGCTCAGTAAATTATCCTGGTCTGTCAAGTTAGCCCAGAAGTTTCTTAGATATTTCTTTCTGTGAAGGTGAGGTGACAGTCGTGATGTGGCTTCTGCTTATGACCTTCTCCCCATAACTGCAGTTGACATTACAGTTCTTGGCACTGGTTGACCACTGGGATGTCCATCATGAACGTAGCACAATGTGCAATTCCATCTCAATGAATGGGCCTTTATAGTGTTTTGGTTTTTCAGCAGCAGAAAAGCTGGACGAGTGCAAGTAAGGTGGGACAGTCTAAGGTACAAACATATATGACAATGAGATCCAGACAGAAACAGCGGGTGATGCCCGCAGGAACATTGAGCCGCAGGCAGCGCTGAAAAATTGGCTTTTGATCGAGTATGTTTTGTTCATCAAGATGGTGATCTCATTTTGTTCTCAAGGAGATTAGAGAAATACAATAAACAATAAGCTTTACACTCCGGGGCATAAAACTGGTTCTGGCTGTCCTAATACCAGTAGGTAGAAAGCTTCGAGGCATCAACCGTTCATTATTATAATCACTATGAATATAGGTCAAGTGTGATGGTATGTTATAGATCGAGAAATCTCTGCGCTCGCTCTATGTTAGCTTATTTTATTTAATGGAGAGCTTTGTAGGTAACACAGTGGGATCATGCTTGGGCCCCGATATATAAATATATATGTCAAGGCCCTCCTTCTATTTATAATAATGTATACCAATTTACCAGTGCTTCCCAGCATGTAGGCTCTGCACAGTTATACTGCCTTCCGTAGGCCCCGCACAGTAATTATGCCCTCTCCAGGCCCCGCACAGTAATTATGCCCTCTGTAGGCCCTGCACAGTAATTATGACCTCTGTAGGTCCCGCGCAGTAATAGTGCCCTCTCCAGGCCCTGCACAGTAATTATGCCCTCTGTAGGCCCTGCACAGTAATTATGCCCTCTGTAGGCCCTGCACAGTAATTATGCCCTCTGTAGGCCCTGCAGAGTAATTATGCCCTCTGTAGGCCCTCCACAGTAATTATGCCATCTATAGGCCCCGCATAGTAATTATGCCCTCTATAGGCCCCGCACAGTAATTATGTCCTCTGTAGGCCCGCACAGTAGTGTTGCGCGGCATAGGCCATATTCGAATTTGCAATATATGGACGAATATTTTTCATATATTCGCTAAATTCGCATATTCACGATTTTTTCCGCATATGCGATCACTCGCATATGTGAAAATGTAAAAACTTTATAGCAAGTATACCAGTGTTACTTGATAGAAGCAGCAAAAGGGAGGGATCAATATTCACAAATATTCGCATATGCGTATATTCGCATATGCGAATATTCGCCAGGCGGTCTCCCACAGTAGTATTAGAGTCTTCTTTAGACCACACAAGCTGGAAGCAGAGGGGGATGATCACTGTGATGTGTACTGTGAAAAAAAAAGGAAAAAAAAGCTAATATTCGTAATTTCGAATATATAGTGCTATATTTGCGAATATTCGCGAATATGCGATATTCGCGAATAAAATTAGAATTGCAAATATTCGCGAGCAACACTACCACACAGTAATTATGCCTTCTGTAGGCCCTGCACAGTAAAAATACTCTGTTGGCTCCAAACAGTAATCATGCCCTCTTTAGGTCCCACACAGTAATAGTGCCCTCTCAAGGACCTGCACAGCAATAGTGCCCTCTGTAGGCCTCATACAGTAATAATACTCTTTGTAGGCTCCACACAGTAATCATGCCCTTTGTAGGCCCTGCACAGTAATAGTGCCCTCTGTAGGCCTCGCACAGTAATAGTGCCCTCTGTAGGCCTCGCACAGCAATAGTGCCCTCTGTAGGCCACGCACAGTAATAATACTCTCTGTAGGTCCTGCACAGTAATAATACTCTCTGTAGGTCCTGCACAGTAATAATACTCTCTGTAGGCACTGCACAGTAATAATGCCCCCTGTAGGCACTGCACAGTAATAATGCCCCCTGTAGGCCCCGCACTGTAATAATGGCTTCTGTAGGCCCCACAAAGCAATAGTAACCTCTGTAGGCCCCCACAGTAATCAGTAATAATGCCCTCTGTAGGCCCCACAAGTCATCATCTCATTCTATCTCATAAACATATTGACAGATGTCTCCCTATAGGCAACTAGGTGGAGAGGTTGGTGGAACACCCTTACGACTGACCACCCCGAGAAGCTCTGTTTCCAGCCTGAAAATAAAACTATAATTACTCAGAAGAACACAGAAGACATTCAGAGTGAAGCCTTCCATGTTGCCCAAACCACAGGCCTGAACCCTTTAAGCTTTGGCAAGGTAGATAAATATCAGTCCTTGACTTTTGGAGAGACTTTCTAGGATGGAGGATTTGAACTTTTTTTTTTTTTTGGGGGGGGGGGGGGGGACGTCTTCTGCCTTTAGAGGGACAAGTGCAATAAATATGTAATCTTTTTGGATGAAGATTCTTCCTTGTTCTATGTTATTTCTGCATATAACATACCAATATTGTTTTTAGAAAGCTTTGCTCCAGGGCATAGCAATGTAGAGCGTTGACAGTATGCAAATTTCTCCTCCATTCTAACCCCTCCCAGAAGGTAAAATAGAGATAAAACAAGACGCACCAGTTCAGTCAATAGAGCTTAACGCCACAGATATTACCACAATGGAAGAACCTATCTACTCCAACATTTTACTGAACAATTATGAAGAGCCTGTAATACCAATACAGGGAAACATATATTCTACTTTAAATACGAATCCCCGATCCAGAAGTGAATGGCAAAAAGAGGTTATGGACAACAGTAGGGAAAATGTGAGAATCTCCTGCACACACTGTGTGTCTGCTCCGGCAGTAAAGTGGTGCACGTTGTGTGAAGTTTCTCTTTGCGATGTACACCATCAGCTGCACAGTAAGTCAAGGGAACATGTCTTAATGAATCCCATGGAAACCAAGGATCAAAAATGTTCCATTCACAATGAAGTCCTGAACTATTACTGCATTGATGATGCAATCTGTGTCTGCGCCTCATGTTGCCATGCTTGTATACACAAGTATCACCAAATTGAGTCATTGTTTGAGGCTTCCGAGAGGAAAAAGAAGGGCTTCAAAACGATCCTGGAGAAATTACATAATATGCAGGAATACACTGATGTGAGGGTCGAAATTCTGCAATGTAAGAGACTAGAACTAAAGGATAAAGCCAGCAATCTATCGGTCAGAGTCAGCGACCTGTTTAGGGATTTCCGCTGCAAACTGGACAACCTAGAACTAAAGGTTCTTAATGACATTGCCAAGGAGCAGAGCCAGCTCTCAGAACCCATCTCCCTTCTCATCCAAAAGATGGAACAGCAGAAGGATGAGCTTTCTAGAAACATAAGTCTCATCGAAGAACTGTGCAACTTATCCAACCCACTGACCATGTTAAGAAGGGTAGGTGAAAATCAAGCCGACTTTTTGTATCCTAAAGCCAGACCCAGCTTGTTCGGTGATCCTGATGATCTGGATGAAGGCCTCATCTTAGTGTCTCTACAAAGATCTTTAAATGACATCATGGCCCAAATAAAGAGATGGCACTGGGTGTCAGATGTCACGATGGATGTAAGCACAGCAGCCAATGACGTATATGTCTCGGGCGACAAAAGAACCGCATCCTGGTCGAAAATCAACCAACGTCGCGAGAAGGCTCCAGAGCGATTTAAGAGCCACCAGGTCGTGAGCACCCAGAGATATTCTTCAGGGCGACATTACTGGGAAATCGACATCAGCCCTTCAGGGAAGTGGATCGTAGGGGTGTGTTACCCCAGTATGGACAGGAAAGGAGAACTGTCTGTTATTGGAAAAAATGACAAATCTTGGGGACTGGGCTATGCGGACAATAAGTATAAAGCCATCCATGACCGGACAGAGAAGCATCTCCCTAGCATGTTACCCTGTAATAAGATAGGGGTATATCTGGACTATGAGAGTGGTCACCTGTCCTATTATGAGGTATCGGATGTCATAAGACACTTACACACCTTTACCACCACCTTCACTGAGCCCGTTCATGCTATATTTTGGGTATCACACAGCTGGATGAGGGTCAATAGTTAGTAACACTAGTCTTTGGATTGTTAGTAAAGTCTCAGAATTTGGGGTCAAGGCCCTTGCTAATTTATAGTGGTAATGTATTATAATGGATGATGTATTATAATGGATGATGTATTATAGCGGATGATGTATTATAGTGGATGATGTATTATAGTGGATGATGTATTATAAAATGTGTTAAAAGTTAACGTATAGAACGGTAGAAACTTAAATAGAAGTGATGATAATTATTACTATCTCTTATATATCTCTCTATCTCCTATCTATCATTCTATCTCATATACATATATCTATCTCATATCTATCTATATCATATCTATCTCTCTATCTATCTCATATCTATCTCATATTTATCTATCTACCTCATATCTATCTATCTCATATCTATCTATCTATCTCATATCTATCTATCTCATATCTATCTATCTCATATCTATCTATCTCATATCTATCTCATATCTATCTATCTCATATTTATCTATCTACCTCATATCTATCTATCTCATATCTATCTATCTATCTATCTATCTCATATCTATATATCTATCTCATATCTATCTATCTATCTCATATCTATCAATCTCTCATATCTATCTATCTCATATATATATCTTTAAAAACGATCTATCTTTTATCTATCTATCTATCTATCTATCTATGAATGATTGATGTACAGTGGCACTCCACTGAGGTAAAAAAAAGTGGTCTTTATTCACACAAACGATATGCAACGTTTCGTCTAGCTCACATAGTCTTTTGTCTTGAAAATGGCTGGATGAGCTAGCCGAAACTTTGCATACCGTTTGTGTGAATACAGACCATTTTTTCACCTCATTGGAGTGCCACTTTACATCAATCATCTGTAGTTGCCCGGGTCCCTGACCAGGACCAGACACAGTGGTCACCCGGACATGTTTTTTCAGCTTCCCTGCGAGAATCTGTTATCTACCCATGTTATATCTATACATCTATTTATCTAATGTATTTATTTTAGGTGTGATATCCCAGTAATGTCTGTATATTATATCTAAGGAGCGATCATTTCTATCACTTGGACAATCGATGTCCATAAATGTAATGAAATCATTTGATGATCTGGATTATTGTGCTCTATTACATTGTAGATTATATGTAGGATTATATGTTTTACTTTCCACATTCACCTCATATCACTTTTCTCCTGTAGTCAGAATATTATTATTTTTGGTCACTAACAATAAAGAAGAGTCTGATCATTGTTATTTTAGGTTTGTGAACCCCTGTCCATTGGTATAATTTACCTTATGACTAATTATGTTCTAGAAAGTTGTGTAAATGTTCCTGATGGATTATATCTTAATAAACGCGTTTCCTTTAACACTTGTGACTAATTGTTTTATAACTCTTCCTCATGTCAATGTATCTTGTTCTGTATAATGAGCACTTTAAAGGCATGCTGGGAGTTGTAGTTTTGCAGCAGCTGGAGGCACCCTGGTTGGGAAACACTAAGGAAATCCATTCCTTAACCCCTTAACGAAGAGCGCCGTAAATGTACATCCTGGTGAGGTGGTACTTAAAGCACCAGGACGTACATTTATGTCCATTTATTTACAGATCACGGCATCTGCAGCATCGCGGTCACTTAATTGGATGATCGGATCGCCTGCAGCGCTGCCGCGGCGATCCGATCATCCAGCACGGCAGCCGGAGGTCCCCTCACCTGGCTCCGCTGCCTTCCCGGCGTCTTCTGCTCTGATCTGCCTTCCCGCAGACCAGAGCAGAAGATGGACGATAACGCTGATCAGTGCTATGTCCTATACATAGCACTGAACAGTATTAGCAATCGAGTGATTGCTGTGAATAGTCCCCTATAGGGACATAAAAAGTGTACAAATAAAAGTAAAAAAATTAAGTAAAAAAATGGGAAAACCCCCCTCCCCCAATAAAAATATAAATCCCATTTTCCCTATTTCACCCCCAAAAAGTGTTAAAAAAATATTTTATATACATATTTGGTATCGCCAAGTGCGTAAATATCTGAACTATTAAAATAAAATGTTAATGAATCCATACTGTGAACGGCGTGAACGTAAAAATAAAAAAAAGTCCAAAATAGATGCTTTTTTATAACCTTTTATTCCCCCCAAAATTTATAAAAAATAGATTAAAAGTTCTATATAAGCAAATATGGTATCAATAAAAAGTACAGATCATGGTGCAAAAAATGAGCCCTCATACCGCCGCTTATACAGAAAAATGAAAAAGTTATAGGTCTTCAAAATAGGGGGGATTTGAAACGTACTAATTTGGTTAAAAAGTTTGTGATTTTTTTTAAGCCCAACAGTAATAGAAAAGTGCGTTATCACGGGGATCATTTTAACCGTATTGACCCAAAGAATAAAGAACACATCATTTTTACTGTAAATTGTACCGCGTGAAAACAAAACCTTCCAAAACTAGCAAAATTGCGGTTTTCTTTTTAATTTCCCCACACAAATAGTATTTTTTGGTTGCTCCATACATTTTATGGTAAAATGAGTGATGGCATTACAACGGACAACTGGGCGCACAAAAAAAAAGCCTCATACTAGTGTGTAGATGAAAATATAAAAGAGTTATGATTTTTTGAAGGTGAGGAGGAAAAAAACAAAAAGTAAAAATGTAATTGTCTGCGTCCTTACGGCCCAAATGGGCTGCGTCCTTAAGGGGTTAAAGGGGTACTCCGGTAGAAAACATTTTTTTTTTTTTTTAAATCAGCTGGTGCCAGAAAGTTAAACAGATTTGTAAATCACTTCTATTAAAAAATCTTAATCCTTCCAGTACTTATTAGCTGCTGAATACTACAGAGGAAATTCTTTTCTTTTTGGAACACCCAGCTCTCTGTTGACATCACGAGCACAGTGCTCTCTGCTGACATCTCTGTCCATTTTAGGAAATGTCCATAGCAGCATATGTTTTCTATTGGGATTTTCTCCTACTCTGGACAGTTCCTAAAATGGACAGAGATGTCAGCAGAGAGCACTGTGCTAATGATGTCAGCAGAGAGCACTGTGCTTGTGATGTCAACAGAGAGCTCGGTGTTCCAAAAAGAAAAGAATTTCCTCTGTAGTATTCAGCAGCTAATAAGTACTGGAAGGATTAAGATTTAATAGAAGCGATTTATAAATCTATTTTACTTTCTGCCACCAGTTGATAAAAAAAAAAAAAGTTTTCCACCGGAGTACCCCTTTAAAGAAGTATGTACTCCGAGGAAAAAACACATTTTCCAATCAATTTGGTGCCAGAAAGTTATACAGATTTGTAAGTTACATCTAGATAAAAATCTTAACACTCCCAGTACTTATCAGCTGCTGTATGGTCCAGAGGAAGCTGTGTAGTTCTTTCCAGTCTGACCACAGTGCTCTCTGCTGCCACCTCTGTCTGTGTCATGAACTGTCCAGAGCAGGAGAGGTTTGCTATGGGGATTTGCTCCTACTCTATACAGTTCCTGACACAGACAGAGATGGCAGCAGAAAGCACTTTGGTCAGACTGGAAAGAACTACACAACTTCCTCTGTCGTATACAGCAGCTGATAAGTACTGGAAGGATTACGATTTTTATATAGAAGTAATTTACAAATCTGAATAACTTTCTGACACCAGTTGATTTGAAAACATTTTTATTTCTCCGGGGTACCCCTTTAACTTTACGTTTTAATTTGAAACCCCGTTGTTACAGTGAATCCAGTCTAGACAATGTCAAATAAATACATCATCAGCAAACATCTCTCTTGTCCATATAATTTGTTACAATGTATCAGTGCAGGTAAAAATCTATCAGTCTGGAGACTTACAGGGGATTTGTCTGCTGCGGATACATTTGTAACAAACCCTCAGCTGTGCGTACAAGTGTGTAGGCCAGTGTTTCCCAACCAGGGTGCCTCCAAGTGGTTGCAAAACTACAACTCCCAGCATGCCTGGACAGCCGAAGGCTGTCCAGGCATGCTGAGAGTTGTAGTTTTGCAACAGCTGGTCAGGAGTTGTAGTTTTGCAACACTGGTCAGGTGCAGCGCCGGAGGCTCATGACATCACAGCCACGCTCCCAAAATGCCATCACGCCCCCTCCCATAGACTTGCATTTCGGGAGCGTGGCCGTGATGTCGCGAGCCTCCACCCTGCATCGCCAGTCATCCGGCACGGAGCAAAGTTCGCTCTGTGCACCGGATGTCTGGAGTGCCGCAGCCGAGATCAGACATCTTGTCCCCTATCCTTTGGATGGGGGAGAAGTATAGGGGCGGGGTACCCCTTTAAAGCGGAAATTCAGAAGTGTGAATAGACCCTAAGGTTAGGTTCACACTGCGGAATCTCTGGGCAGAATTTCTGCCGGAGATCGAGCCAGCGGCACTAGGACCGCGTGGACTACATTGCCGTCCCCATAGATGGCAATGCATTTCTCAGCAGATCTCCCAAAAAAATCCACCCAGAAATGCATTACAGTCTATGGGGGCAGCAATGCAGTCTGCTCGGTCCTAGCGCCGCGGGCTCGATCTTCCGTAGTGTGAACCCAGCCTTAGGGTGCGTTCACACGCGCAGATTTTTTAGCGGGTTTTCCGCTGCATATTTGAAAGTGGGCGGGCTCTTCTCGGCTGTCCGCAGCAGAATTTACGCTGCGGAAAATCCGCCACAGTCCCTACTGACTTCAATGGGGCTTGCGGTGGATTTTCCGCAGTGTACATTCCGCCGCGGAAAATCTGCTGCGGACAGCCGAGAAGAGCCCGCCCACTTTCAAATGTGCAGCGCAAAACCCGCAAAAAAAATCTGCGCGTGTGCACGTACCCTAACAGTATGTGTAAGTGACTGCGCATGGCGCTCATACTCCATTTTTTTATATAATTTGCATATACTAAACATGTGATTTTCATTACTTGGCATGCTGGGAGTTGTAGGTTTGCAACAGCTGGAGGTCCCCAAGTTGGAGACCACTGATCTAAACCATAGAAAGAAATCACTCCATGTTGTGCGCCCCCGGGGAGGATCTGACGGCCACAACTCTTTTCATTTCAGAAAATTGTGGCCTAGGTAATAGCTCATATCTGTCCATATACATAAAGATGAGCGGCGCCCGACGCCTTTCAGCTCTCAGGATGATTCACCGTCTTGGTCCACTCTCAATTGCTTTTTTTTTCCTGAGAGGCTTCATTGAGGTTGACAATTTTACAGCAGTTTACAGCAAGGAAAAATAATGATTTCCCAAAAAACTAAAATCTATATTTATGGAGCGACGCGGCTTTGTTTGGTATCGGAGATTGACTCCTGCGTCTGCTGAATCGCTCCTCGGCTGCGCAACCGCTTCGCAATCAGGAAAAGTTGTTAAAATTTCATTTTGTGTGAAAATTACTTTAATGCATGTTTTGTTTTGTAATTTAAAAACTCACTTGAATGCATGTACTTTTTTTTAAGTACAACTGAGTTCTATAATTCCAGGCAGAAGACCCGCACCATGGTATGTGACCCGCACGATGGCATCTGACCCTCACCATGATATGTGACCCGCACGATGGCATCTGACCCTCACCATGGTATGTGACCCTCACCATGATATCTGACCCTCACCATGATATCTGACCCTCACCATGGCATCTGACCCGCACCATGGTATGTGACCCGCACGATGGCATCTGACCCTCACCATGGCATCTGACCCGCACCATGGTATGTGACCCGCACGATGGCATCTGACCCTCACCATGGCATCTGACCCTCACCATGGCATCTGACCCTCACCATGGCATCTGACCCGCACCATGGCATCTGACCCTCACCATGGTATCTGACCCTCACCATGGTATGTGACCCGCACCATGATATCTGACCCTCACCATGGTATGTGACCCGCACCATAATATCTGACCCTCACCATGGTATGTGACCCGCACCATGATATTTGACCCTCACCATAGTATCTGACCCTCACCATGGTATCTGACCCGCACCATGATATCTGACCCTCACCATGGTATCTGACCCTCACCATGGTATCTGACCCTCACCATGGTATCTGACCCTCAACATGGTATGTGACCCTCAACATGGTATGTGACCCTCACCATATCTCACCCTCACCATGGTATGTGACCCGCACCATGATATCTGACCCTCACCATGGTATCTGACCCTCACCATGGTATCTGACCCTCACCATGGTATCTGACCCTCAACATGGTATGTGACCCTCAACATGGTATCTGACCCTCACCATGGTATGTGACCCTCACCATATCTGACCCTCACCATGGTATGTGACCCGCACCATGATATCTGACCCTCACCATAGTATCTGACCCTCACCATGGTATCTGACCCTCACCATATCTGACCCTCACCATGGTATGTGACCCGCACCATGATATCTGACTCTCACCATAGTATCTGACCCTCACCATGGTATCTGATCCGCACCATGATATCTGACCCTCACCATGGTATCTGACCCTCACCATGGTATCTGACCCTCACCATGATATCTGACCCTCACCATGGTATGTGACCCTCAACATGGTATCTGACCCTCACCATGGTATGTGACCCTCACCATGGTATCTGACCCTCACCATGGTATCTGACCCTCACCATGGTATGTGACCCGCACCATGATATGTGACCCTCACCATGATATCTGACCCTCACCATGATATCTGACCCTCACCATGGTATGTGACCCGCACCATGGCATCTATCTGACCCTCACCATGGCATCTGACCCTCACCATGGTATCTGACCCTCACCATGGTATCTGACCCGCACCATGGTATCTGACCCGCACCATGGCATCTGACCCTCACCATGATATGTGACCCTCACCATGGTATGTGACCCTCACCATGGTATCTGACCCGCACCATGATATCTGACCCTCACCATGTTATCTGACCCGCACCATGGTATCTGACCCTCACCATGATATCTGACCCTCGCCATGATATCTGACCCTCACCATGATATCTGACCCTCACCATGGTATCTGACCCTCACCATGATATCTGACCCTCACCATGATATCTGACCCTCACCATGGTATGTGACCCGCACCATGATATGTGACCCTCACCATGGTATCTGACCCTCACCATGATATCTGACCCTCACCATGATATGTGACCCTCACCATGATATGTGACCCTCACCATGGTATCTGACCCTCACCATGGTATCTGACGCTCACCATGATATCTGACCCTCACCATGGTATGTGACCAGCACCATGGCATCTGACCCTCACCATGATATCTGACCCTCACCATGATATGTGACCCTCACCATGATATCTGACCCTCACCATGATATCTGACCCTCACCATGATATCTTACCCTCACCATGGTATCTGACCCTCACCATGGTATGTGACCCGCACCATGGCATCTGACCCTCACCATGATATCTGACCCTCACCATGATATCTGACCCTCACCATGATATCTGACCCTCACCATGATATCTGACCCTCACCATGATGTTACCCTCACCATGGTATCTGACCCTCACCATGATATCTGACCCTCACCATGGTATCTGACCTGCACCATGATATGTGACCCGCACCATGGCATCTGACCCTCACCATGGTATCTGACCCTCACCATGATATGTGACCCTCACCATGGTATCTGACCCTCACCATGATATCTGACCCTCACCATGGTATGTGACCCGCACCATGGCATCTGACCCTCACCATGGTATCTGACCCTCACCATGATATGTGACCCTCACCATGGTATCTGAACCTCATCATGGTATCTGACCCTCACCATGGTATCTGACCCACACCATGGTATCTGACCCTCACCATGATATGTGACCCTCTCCATGATATCTGACCCTCACCATGGTATCTGACCCTCACCATGATATGTGACCCTCACCATGGTATCTGACCCTCATCATGGTATCTGACCCTCACCATGGTATCTGACCCGCACCATGGCATCTGACCCTCACCATGGTATGTGACCCGCACCATGGCATCTGACCCTCACCATGATATGTGACCCTCACCATGGTATCTGACCCTCACCATGATATGTGACCCTCTCCATGATATCTGACCCTCACCATGATATCTGACCCTCACCATGATATCTGACCCTCACCATGGTCCTACCTCACAGTTATCTCTTATATGTGACCTCACCATGATCCTACCTCACAGGGACTGTCCTGACCCCTGCCATAACATCTGTAAGGACTTCCCTGATGAGGACCTGCTGGAGGGGGCAGAGGACCTAGAGGAGGAGACATTGGTGTCAGGGTCAGCAGTGACACAGCCCGAGCCTCAGCACAATGTGGGTGACACTTGGGGTGACGATATGGGTGACATAGTGCCTGACCAGTCCCAGCCAGGAGTCACTGAGGGGAACAGGGAGGTCACTGAGAAGGTTGTTGCCATGTCTTCTTCTGCCCCAACATCAATAAATCCGCAGAAGAGACGGAAAAAAGACAAAACCAGCCGTAAGCCTGAGGAGGGATGGACCACTGTCCAAAAAACCCCTAAAAAGAAAGTAGACCCTGGGTCAGATGTAATGACCATAACAAATAGGTACAGTGTGTTATCAGAGTCAGACGCGGAGGAAGAGATGGAGAGAGAGCTAAAGAGAGTTGTAGAGGAATTTAATGAGGACCAAGAGGGCGATCCCCGAGCAAAAAGGAGACCCCCACAAGATAAACATCTGTCCGAATCGGACATGGAAACAGGTGGTCAGCAGGAGGGCATCTGTGATGATGGGGGTGACAGCTCTGCTTTGCTTTGTTATGATGGCCGACTTTAGCCTTAAAGTGTTCTCCAGTAATGTGAACAGTGTCAGAGTGAGGAGGACCAGACACGCTGTATATGATCTTCTAAAGTCTATTGATGCCGATGTCTTCTTCTTACAGGAGACATGTTTAAATACTCAAGGACTGTTACGGGAAGCAGAGTGTGAATGACGGTCTGGTCCGTCCTTTTGGTCACTGGCTGTTGAACCAAGTTCCGGGGTCTCTATCCTATTTACCACTAATGATGTAACTATACATAGGCTGACAGAGGTATTGATGGGGAGGTGCCTAATGCTGGAAGTTACTATACAGGGTAGAAGGCTCCGACTCATTAATATCTATGGTTCACAGACAGTGACTGAAAGGGTTAACCTTTATAACGAAGTAAATCAGTTTCTCTTTACATCTGTCCCTGTCATCATGGCTGGAGATTTTAATGCCTCTAGAGCATCTAGTGATAGAACATCTAATAGACCCGAGACTCCAAGGTCTTAAACCAAATTATTCTTCAGGCCGGGTTGTCAGATGTGTTTGTGCAGGGTGGTCGGAAGGCAAAGTTTACCTATTTTTGTGGAGGAAGAAGCAGTCGGATCGATTTAGCTCTGGTTAGTCCTACAGAGACCATTGGAGAGAAGGATGAGAAGATCGTCCCTTATTCTGACCATCTGACCTTATATTTTTGTCTTGGTGTCACACAGTGTCCTGAGACAGGTAGAGGGTTATGGAGACTGAATTCCAGTCTATTAGAGGATCCTTCTGTGCAGAGGCAGGTTCACTCTCTTATACAGGATCAGCTAGAGAGGGTGGACTTCTATGATGATATGGCCGCATGGTGGGAGGATTTCAAGGATGAGATCAGAACCCTCTTAAAGAGACTGTCAGTTATAAAGGGGAGGAGTAAGTATGGCCAGTATCTCAAGCTGCGGAAAGAATTGGAGTCACTATATTCGGCGGGTGGGGACCAACAAAGGATAGACCGGCTGAAATCTGAGATAAGGCAGTATCAGTACAGCAGGTATACCTCCCTGGTTCTTGAACGGGATTATGGGTCCTTAGGGTCTCCTGATCCCTTTGAGAATTGCCGGGAGCGGGTGGCAAATAAATCTGTCACCGTTCTCACTGACTCCCAGGGTGTTTTGCAGGAATCTCGGGAGGGTATCCTGGGGGTGGTGAGATCTTACTATGCTGACTTGTTTCAGAGGAAGGTTTTGGATAGAGACAAGATGACCCAATTCTTGGAGGCAACTCCGCTCCCTGATACTAATGATTTGGACTTTTCTCCTTTGACAGCAGAATTGATGGTGGCGGAGGTTAAAGAGGCCATTGATAAGTTACATGTGAAGAAGGCACTAGGTCCAGATGGGATAACAGCAGAATTCTATAAGACATTCAGAGACCTCTTGGCTCCAATCCTCGTGGATGTTTATACAAATTGTCTAGAAAGTCGCCTGATGCCTCCATCCATGAGAGTGTCCTCGCTGATTCTGCTGTCTAAAGGTAAAGAGCAGAGTGACATCAAGAACTGGAGGCCGATTGCCCTCTTGAATGTCGACAGGAAGATTCTGGCAAAGATCCTGTTTTCTAGGTCAGTTTGTCTGTCCCCGGCACTGTTGGCAGGCTGTCAGTATGGCACAGTAAAAGGGCGGAACATCTCTGGGGCAGTGATCTCCATAAGGGAGATGTTTGAGAGATTTAAAGTCCTGAGGTGTGGGAGATATGTTGTGAGTCTTGACCAGGCTAAAGCCTTTGACAGAGTAGATTACGAGTATCTATGGGCCACTTTGTCAAAGTACGGTATTCCGGGACAATTCATCGATTGGCTTAAGACTTTGTATTGTGAGGCCAAGAGCTTTCCTCTGATCAATGGTTGGCAGGGTGACACCTCCAGGGTTGAGGCGGGGTGAGACAAGGTTGCCCACTGAGCCCGCTGCTGTATGTATTTGCCTTAGACCCGTTTCTGAGGTCACTGCAGGAGTGTGGTTTTCAGGGGGTGCCGGTCCCCCACTGCCTACCCCTGAGTGTTGTTGCCTACGCGGATGATGTGACTGTAGTGATATCTGAGCCTCGTGAGGTGGAGATGTTGTCTGCGGCCATCAGAAGTTACTCGGAGGCCTCAGGGTCTCTGGTCAACCTTGAGAAGAGTCAAGCTCTCTGGGTATCAGATACTGATCCAGATTTTGATCTGCCCCAATTTGTGAGAGCCTCCTCCTATATTAAAATCCTAGGGGTCAAATTCGGGAGGGACGATAACGCCAAACTAAATTGGGAAGAGAAGTTGGAAGCCGGAAATGCAAAGGTTCAGCGATGGAAGAACTGGAGGCTGACCTATAGAGAAAGGGTTAAAATGTTGAAGACTTACCTGGTCCCCATCTTTTTGTATGTCTCTGTTGTTTTTCCTTTGCCAGAATCTTTCTCTGCTCGGCTCTTTAGCCTCTTCTTCCAAATGTTCTGGGGGAACAGGTTGAACCTGATAAAAAGAGGGGTCACCTACCTACAGAGGAGAGAGGGTGGGTTGGATATGCTGAATCCAAGGGTGTTCTTTGACTCCATGTTTCTAAAAGTTAATTTTGGTTGCCTGGACTCAAACAACAGCTCCCTGTGGGCGAATAGTATCAGGGACTGGATATTGCCTTTTGCAGAGTCTTGGGTGCGAGGCGGCAGTCTCAAGAGGGGGAGATGGATGCGTGACTACCTCCCCCCCGTACCTGGAATACGGGCTCAGATGTCTGAAGAGATGGAGTAAGCCAAGGAAGGATCTATACGTAAGGGTTTGTAGGGCTTTCTTCTGTTCTCCACTTGCCTTGAGGGACTGTGTGACCAGCACTTTACAAGAAAGTCTAAAGTTCCTCAATGGGAAACGACTCCCCGCAAAATTCTTTGACATAGCTTGGCTGTCGCTCCATGGGAGGCTCTTTGTCAGGGGTAATCTAAAATATCTAAGCGTTTCTGATAGGAACTGTCCTCTGGGTTGTCAGCAGGAGGAGACGATGGAGCATTTCATATCTGACTGCAGGGCCGGGAGGAGGATATGGGAAGAAGTGTCCAGTAAGCTGAACATCCCATTACTGCAGAACCTGACGTATCCTGACATCATATATGCTGTACCATCCAGTAACAGGACTGTAGACAGGGGGACTATGTACATAATAATTACTATCACTAAATATTACCATTGGCACATGAGAACTAGAGTGTCCATACACAATGAGCCATTCCACCACATCACAGCAGTAAGCCAGATCATGTCCGAGCTCCAGTGGGTAAAGTCATTAGAGATACGGAGGAACCAAAATAATGGGAAATTATGGAGGAATGTCTCTTTGGTTTAACACGGTTTTTTTATAAAAATTTTTTGTGTTTTTCCTTTTCCAACAAATGTGGACTTTCTAAGTTTAATATTACTCTGTACATACTCTAGTTGAGTAGTCATTGTGTGTACAATGCTTGTTATTTTTGTTTTGCATTGTAAGAATTTATGTTAATTGTAATTTTGTTTGTTTTCACAATAAAAATTGCCTCCTATATACAAGATGTTACGCCGAGCGCTCCGGGTCCCTGCTCCTCCCTGGAGCGTTCGCGGCGTTTCTCTCTCTGCAGCGCCCCGGTCAGACCCGCTGACCGGGAGCGCTGCACTGACATTGCCGGCGGGGATGTGATTCGCATAGTGGGACGCGCCCGCTCGCATATCGCATCCCAAGTCACTTACCTGTCCCGGCCCCCGGCTGTCATGTCCTGGCGCGCGCGGCTCCGCTCCTTAGGGCGCGCGCGCACCAGCTCTCTAAGATTTAAAGGGCCAGTGCACCAATGATTGGTGCCTGGCCCATTTAGCCTAATTAGCTTCCACCTGCTCCCTGGCTATAATACCTCACTTCCCCTGCACTCCCTTGCCGGATCTTGTTGCCTTGTGCCAGTGAAAGCGTTTAGTGTTGTCCAAAGCCTGTGTTTCCAGATCTTCTGCTATCCACATTGACTACGAAGCTTGCCGCCTGCCCCGACCTTCTGCTACGTCTGACCTTGCCTCTGCCTAGTCCTTCTGTCCCACGCCTTCTCAGCAGTCAGCGAGGTTGAGCTGTTGCCGGTGTATACGACCTGGTTGCTACCGCCGCAGCAAGACCATCCCGCTTTGCGGCGGGCTCTGGTGAATACCAGTAGCATCTTAGAACCGGTCCACCGACACGGTCCACGCCAATCCCTCGCTGACACAGAGGATCCACATCCAGCTAGCCGAATCATGACAGTAGATACGGCCATGGATCCCGCTGAGGTGCCGCTGCCAAGTCTCGCTGACCTACCCACGGTGGTCGCCCAGCAATCGCAGCAAATTGCCCAACAAGGACAGCAGCTGTCGCAGCTGACCGCCACGTTACAGCAACTTCTGCCACTGCTACAGCAGCAACCATCTCCTCCGCCAGCTCCTGCACCTCCTCCGCAGCGAGTGGCCGCTCCTAGCCTCCGCTTGTCCCTGCCGGACAAGTTTGATGGGGACTCTAGACTCTGCCGTGGCTTCTTGTCTCAATGTTCCCTGCATATGGAGATGCTGTCGGACCAATTTCCTTCAGAACGGTCTAAGGTGGCGTTCGTAGTGAGTCTATCTGGAAAGGCTTTGTCTTGGGCCACACCGCTCTGGGACCGCAATGATCCTGCCACAGTCCAATCCTTCTTCGCTGAAGTCCGTAGTGTCTTTGAGGAACCAGCCCGAGCTTCTTCTGCCGAGACTGCCCTGCTGAACCTGGTCCAGGGTAATTCTTCAGTAGGTGAGTACGCCATCCAATTTCGTACTCTCGCTTCCGGATTATCTTGGAATAACGAGGCTCTCTGCGCGACCTTTAAAAAAGGCCTATCCAGTAACATCAAGGATGTGCTGGCCGCACGAGAGATTCCTGCCAACCTGCAAGAACTTATCCATTTGGCCACCCGCATTGACATGCGTTTTTCTGAGAGACACCAGGAGCTCCGCCAGGAAAAAGACCTAGATCTCTGGGCACCTCTCCCACAGTATCCTTTGCAATCTACGCCTGTGCCTCCCGCCGAGGAGGCTATGCAAGTGGATCGGTCTCGCCTGACCCAGGAAGAGAGGACTCGCCGTAGGGAAGAAAATCTTTGTCTGTACTTTGCCAGTACCGAACATTTCTTGGTGGATTGCCCTATTCGTCCTCCACGTCTGGGAAACGCACGCACGCACTCAGCTCACGTGGGTGTGGCGTCTCTTGGTACGAAGTCTGCTTCTCCACGTCTCACGGTGCCCGTGCGGATTTCTCCTTCTGCCAACTCCTCCCTCTTAGCCGTGGCCTGCTTGGACTCTGGTGCCTCTGGAAATTTTATTCTGGACTCTTTGGTGAATAAGTTCTGCATCCCGGTGACCCGTCTCGTCAAGCCGCTCTACATTTCCTCGGTCAACGGAGTTAAATTGGATTGCACCGTGCGTTACCGCACAAAACCCCTCTAAATGTGCATTGGACCCCACCACGAAAATATTGAATTGTTCGTCCTTCCCAACTGCACCTCTGAAGTCCTCCTCGGTCTGCCATGGCTCCAGCATCATTCTCCCACCCTTGACTGGACCACCGGGGAGATCAAGAATTGGGGCCCTGCTTGCCGCAAGAAATGCTTCACCGCTGCTCCCAGTCCCGTCTGTCGGGCCTCAGTGTCTCCTCCTGTGCCTGGTCTCCCCAAGGCCTATTGGGACTGTGCCGTGCCTCCTCATAGCCCCCGTCCTGGTGACTCCCTGCCCCGTGCCTAGCTTCACCCTCTGCCCTCCCTCCCCATTCCCACTCCTGCTGTACTGCCTGCCTTTGAGGAAACCCTACAATCGCTCCCAGTGTCCTCGTCCCATGTGAAGCAATTGCCTGACAAAAAAAGGGGGAGACCTAAGGGGGGGGGGGGTACTGTTACGCCGAGCGCTCCGGGTCCCTGCTCCTCCCCGGAGCGCTCGCGGCGTTCCTCTCTCTGCAGCGCCCCGGTCAGACCCGCTGACCGGGAGCGCTGCACTGACATTGCGGGCGGGGATGCGATTCGCATAGCGGGACGCGCCCGCTCGCAAATCGCATCCCAAGTCACTTACCTGTCCCGGCCCCCGGCTGTCATGTCCTGGCGCGCGCGGCTCCGCTCCTTAGGGCGCGTGCGCGCCAGCTCTCTAAGATTTAAAGGGCCAGTGGACCAATGATTGGTGCCTGGTCCAATTAGCCTAATTAGCTTCCACCTGCTCCCTGGCTATAATACCTCACTTCCCCTGCACTCCCTTGCCGGATCTTGTTGCCTTGTGCCAGTGAAAGCGTTTAGTGTTGTCCAAAGCCTGTGTTTCCAGATCTTCTGCTATCCACATTGACTACAAACCTTGCCGCCTGCCCCAACCTTCTGCTACGTCTGACCTTGCCTCTGCCTAGTCCTTCTGTCCCACGCCTTCTCAGCAGTCAGCGAGGTTGAGCCGTTGCCGGTGGATACGACCTGGTTGCTACCGCCGCAGCAAGACCATCCCGCTTTGCGGCGGGCTCTGGTGAATACCAGTAGCATTTTAGAACCGGTCCACCGACACGGTCCACGCCAATCCCTCGCTGACACAGAGGATCCACATCCAGCTAGCCGAATCGTGACACAAGAATATAACTACTATAATACTGCCCTCTATATACAAGAATATAACTACTATAATACTGTTCCTATATACAAGAATATAAATATTATAATACTTCTCCTATATAAAAGAATATAACTACTATAATACTGCTCCTATGTACAAGAATATAACTACTATAATACTGCTCCTATATACAAGAATATAACTACTATAATACTGCCTCCTATATACAAGAATATAACTACTATAATACTGCTCCTATATACAAGAATATACCTACTATAATACTGCTCCTATATACAAGAATATAACTACTTTAATACTGCTCCTATATACAAGAATATACCTACTCAGGGGCGGACATATCACTTGTTCAGCCGGTTCGGCAGCACAGGGGCCCAGCGTGTTAGGGGGCCCTCCTAGTAGCCCAGGTCACAGCCTGGGCCTCACAGTCTGGGCCCCTGTAGGGCCCCCTTCCAGTACTTCATACTAAATGCTGCAGCAACAGGTCCCGGACCTGCCGCTGACAGCAGTAATTTACCTTTAAACCGGCCGGGCGAGACAGACAGGCCAGGGGCTGATGGGAACAGACGTGCCCCGCGCAGGCACACACGTCTGTTCCAAGCCCCTGACGTCACGTGTCATGGCCTCTGACCCCGGCAGAAGCGACAGGAGCAGCAAACCCTCCCGCCTCACAGCCGCATCGCTGAGCAGATGAGGTGAGGAGAGCGACGGTCGGGTGCAGGGCGGTGGGGGCGGGGGATTGTAATGATGATGAAGAGGACAGGAGGGGTGTTGAAGAGGTTGGTGGTGTAATGATAAGAAGGACTGGGGGTCTGGGAGAGCGTAGTGTTGATAAGGAGGACCAGAAGGGGGGTCAGGGGTGTAGTGATTAGGGAGTTTAATGTTGATGAGAAGGACTGGGGGGGGGGGTGTCAGCTGTGTAATAATGATGAGGTGCTTAAGGTATGTGGGGTGTATTGGGGTGATGAGGAGACTGAGGATGGAGTGCGTGGGGTGTATGGGGTGATGAGGAGACTGAGGATGGGGTGCGGGGGTGTATGGGGGTGATGAGGAGACTGAGGATGGAGTGCGTGGGGTGTATGGGGTGATGAGGATGGAGTGCATGGGTTGTATGGGGTGATGAGGAGACTGAGGATGGAGTGCATGGGGTGATGAGGAGACTGAGGATGTAGTGCATGGGGTGATGAGGAGACTGAGGATGTAGTGCATGGGGTGTATGCGGTGATGAGGAGACTGAGGATGGAGTGCATGGGGTGATGAGGAGATTGAGGATTGAGTGCATGGGGTGATGAGGAGACTGAGGATGGGCTGTGTGGGGTGTATGGGGTGATGAGGAGACTGAGGATGGAGTGCATGGGGTGTATGGGGGTGATGAGGAGACTGAGGATGGAGTGCATGGGGTGATGAGGAGATTGAGGATTGAGTGCATGGGGTGATGAGGAGACTGAGGATGGGGTGCGGGGGTGTATGGGGGTGATGAGGAGACTGAGGATGGAGTGCATGGGTTGTATGGGGTGATGAGGATGGAGTGCATGGGGTGTATTGGGTGATGAGGAGACTGAGGATGGAGTGCATGGGGTGATGAGGAGACTGAGGATGGAGTGCATGGGGTGTATGGGGGTGATGAGGATTGAGTGCATGGGGTGTATATGGTGATGAGGAGACTGAGGATGGAGTGCATGGGGTGTATGGGGTGATGAGGAGACTGAGGATGGAGTGCATGGGGTGATGAGGAGACTGAGGATGGAGTGCATGGGGTGTATGGGGGTGATGAGGATTGAGTGCATGGGGTGTATATGGTGATGAGGAGACTGAGGATGGAGTGCATGGGGTGTATGGGGGTGATGAGGAGACTGAGGATGGAGTGCATGGGGTGATGAGGAGACTGAGGATGGAGTGCGTGGGGTGTATGGAGTGATGAGGAGACTGAGGATGGGGTGCGTGGGGTGTATGGGGTGATGAGGAGACTGAGGATGAAGTGCATAGGGTGATGAGGAGACTGAAGATGGAGTGCATGGGGTGATGAGGAGACTGAGGATGGAGTGCATGGGGTGATGAGGAGACTGAGGATGGAGTGCATGGGGTGTATGGGGGTGATGAGGATTGAGTGCATGGGGTGTATATGGTGATGAGGAGACTGAGGATGGAGTGCATGGGGTGTATGGGGTGATGAGGAGACTGAGGATGGAGTGCATGGGGTGATGAGGAGACTGAGGATGGAGTGCGTGGGGTGTATGGAGTGATGAGGAGACTGAGGATGGGGTGCGTGGGGTGTATGGGGTGATGAGGAGACTGAGGATGAAGTGCATGGGGTGATGAGGAGACTGAGGATGGAGTGCATGGGGTGATGAGGAGACTGAGGATGGAGTGCATGGGGTGAGGAGGAGACTGAGGATGGAGTGCATGGGGTGAGGAGGAGACTGAGGATGGAGTGCATGGGGTGTATGGGGTGATGAGGAGACTGAGGATGGAGTGCATGGGGTGTATGGGGTGATGTGGAGACTGAGGATGGGGTGATGAGGAGACTGAGGATGGGGTGCGTGGGGTGTTTGGGGTGATGAGGAGACTGAAGATGGGGTGTGTGGGGTGATGAGGAGACCGAGGATGGGTTGTGTGGGGTGTATGGGGTGATGAGACTGAAGATGGGGTGCGTGGGGTGTATGGGGGTGATGAGACTGAGGATGGGGTGCGTGGGGTGTATGGGGTGATGAGGAGACTGAGGATGGGGTATATGGGGGTGATGAGGAGACCGAGGATGGGTTGTGTGGGGTGTATGGGGTGATGAGACTGAGGATGGGGTGCGTGGGGTGATGATTAGACTGAGAATGGGTTGTGTGGGGTGTATGGGGGGATGAGACTGAGGATGGGTTGTGTGGGGTGTATGGGGTGATGAGACTGAGGATGGGGTGCGTGGGGTGATGATTAGACTGAGAATGGGTTGTGTGGGGTGTATGGGGGGATGAGACTGAGGATGGGGTGTGGGGTGTATGGGGAGATGAGGAAACTGAGGATGGGTTGCATGGGGTGTATGGGGTGATGAGGAGACTGAGGATGGAGTGCGTGGGGTGTATGGGGTGATTCAGTGGTGTATCGTGGTTGGCAGTATTATATTAATAGAGTACAGTGGTTGGCAGTATTATATTCAGGGGTACAGTATTTGGCAGTATTATATTCGGGGGTACAGTGGTTGGCAGTATTATATTCAGGGGTACAGTGGTTGGCAGTATTATATTCAGGGGTACAGTGGTTGGCAGTATTATATTCAGGGGTACAGTATTTGGCAGTATTATATTCAGGGGTACAGTGGTTGGCAGTATAATATTCAGGGGTACAGTGGTTGGCAGTATAATATTCAGGGGTACAGTGGTTGGCAGTATTCAGGGGGTGCAGTGGTTGGCAGCATTATATTCAGGGGGTACAGTATTTGGCAAGGTTATAATGATTATTGTCATCATACAGAGGATGAGGATCTACTGACAAATTAAGGAACCAATGATGTCCAGGTGTCAGACTCTGCAGAGAAGATGGAAGAAATCCTGGTGTCTGGACCAGAGGAAGAAGAAAAGTAAAGACAACAGAGAAGACGTCACTCAGGTCAGTGATATCATTGTGTATTTTCCTAACTGTCCCATCAGAGCTGTAGTCACTGATATCATTGTGTAGTCTCCTGACTGTCCCATCAGCTGTAGTCACTTCAGACATGATGGGAGTTGCAGCTTTCCAACATCTCGGGAGCCACTTGAACCAAGGTGATTGGTGGGGGTCCCATGAGTCAGACCCCCACCATAAAAATGGGCTGTTTATTTTAAAATGCCTGGGCCTATTTTTGGTCCCAGTCTGGCCCTGCCTGTAAGTCACTTCTATCACTAAGGATAAGAAGCCAAGGAACCAGGGGGTGCCAAGGGGTGTCGTGCTAAGTCCAGGGGTGTGAATGTAAAGGGGAGCACTGCCCTCTGCCTCCCAGCTAGATACGGGTCAGGCTGACCCGGGGGAGTACTCACTGGGCCGCACACTGAGAGGGACAGGGGCCACCCGGAGCCCACCTCAGGAGTCGTTCCATCCACCTGTGGTGGACAAGGCAAGTGGCGACACTACACACGCGGGGTAAGTGGAGGCCCTCCGGTGGGGTCTAGGTACATGAGGGGGTACAGTGCTGTGGGGGGGGGGGGGGGCAGGCACATTCTTTGCACAGGGGCCCTCTGCTGTCTGTGTCAGCCCCTGTACCTACTATAATACTGCCTCCTATATACAAGAATATAACTACTATAATACTGCTCCTATAGACAAGAATATAAATACTATAATACTGCTCCTATATACAAGAATATAACTACTATAATACTGCTCCTATATATAGGAATATAACTACTACAATACTGCTCCTCTATACAAGAATATAACTACTATAATACTGCTCCTATATACAAGAATATAACTACTATAATACTGCTCCTATATACAAGAATATAACTAGTATAATACTGCTCCTATATACAAGAATATAACTACTATAATACTGCTCCTATATACAAGAATATAACTACTATAATACAGCTCCTATGTGCAAGAATACAATTACAATACTAGTGCTCTCTGCATGACAATATAAATATTATACTCTATGTACCTGATATATTCTCCTCTGCTGCAGTGGGTTTGGTGTGTCCCTAAATCTTTTATTACTCACATAACACATCCTGGTCTCTGCACACTTAGTCGCTTGTCTCTGCACACTTAGACACTCGTCTCTGCTGTCATTGTATCATAAGTATGGATTTCTAGTACAAGTCTCTTAAATGCAGTTTCATTGTTGCAGGTTCTTGTATATCGGTCATTAGAATTCCCAGGGTAGTGCGAGTCAGTTTCCTAGAAGCTGCAGCCCAAGGTTTTTTCCACCACAACACATGGGCAGAAGTTCAGAAGTTTTAACTTCCAATGGAATTTTTTTCTTTATCGTCTTCATTTTCGCGGCTGTCATGTTTTATTCGTTTTGTGGAGCACAAGTGACATAGAAGGATAACGTGATGGACCTCTCTCCCTTCTAGGGATTGTCATTTTCGCACATTAGGTTAGAAAAAGTGTCTCAATACAATACAAAGTCAATACAAGAGTAATACTTTATGCAAATATATATTGGGATAAAGTATATGACGGTCAAAAAAAAAATACTATTTGAATGCCCCAGAACTCATTGTGCATTGAATATTATAGAGGATGCACTGGTGGTACAAAGCATTGGATCAAGGTTGTAGTAGCTAGTAGACCATGCTATTGTTGTGGGGCCCTAGAAGCATTGGAAGCCCATTAAATAGCCATGATTCCGGATATCAGAAGAAATATCCTGAAAATTCAAGTTACCATGTATAGAGTTTCATTTGGACATAGCTAGTATTGACTCAAGCACCAAAAGGTGGCCCAGAAGGCTCTATCTTTGTGGTAGTTGTGGTAGTCACACCCACCACCTACAATGACTAGTAGAAGAACAATAGAACCAGAAGAACTAGAACTAGAAGAATATTCTGTTTACTGGAGAGTAACAACTGTTAGTATAAGCTAAGTGAACGCTACATAGCCAAGAAGGTTCCACTATAATTTTCTCCTTATGCTTTTCTTATAATGTAGCTACTCACGAGCTCAACATAGCCTCCCAGACTTTCCTTCACATCTCATCTCATCTATTTTGGATGGACACAAGTGGACTGAGATCCCCTGGTCCATCTATAGAGAACATGTCTATGTAAATTTTAATTGTTCCTTAAAGGGTTATTCCCATCTTATAACGTGATCATATATCATTAGGCTAGGTCATCACTTGTGGGACTGATTTCTACGACTCCTTTACCGATCGTGCAAATTAAGGGGCTCCAGTTCTACTTTATCATTAGGTGCCCACTGACTTGCAGTAGCTGTTGGCCAAATATCTTTTTGGCAAACAGCTATTTTTCCCACATACACATGATTGTTCGTCTCAGCTTGGAGTTGATGTTTTCTAAACAGACAAAGGGAAGTAAGTCGTTCCCAGACACCTCTCCCCCTTAAAACGAAAGGATTGGGCAGTTTAAATTAAATATGCCCAATCCTCTCCTTGGGAGGCCTCCATAAACATTACACAGTCATTCAGGTCCCACCAAAGTCAATGGGTGCAGCCAAATTTCCAATAATGTGTATGGGGGCCTTAACTTTTTGGCCCTAGTCACCCGCTGTGAAGGGAGAGGCAACAAAGACCCATGCAAAATTAACTGGGCTGGGTGTGATTCCTTGTTCAGATGGGTCAGGCAGTAAAGATAGGGTCAGGTGGGAAAGATAGAAGGGAATTCAGAACTAAATCAATGCTGCAGCTACATCATTCTTAGAATTGGTGGGGGGCCCAGAGGCAAACCACCACCTGTCATAAAGTGATTGCACATCCTAGCGGATATACAAGCCTATGGCACTACAATGCCCTAATAAATCCCCCCCAAAGGATCCTTCTGAAGAAGATCTGCTACCATGCTCCAGTTTACTTACCTCCACAGCTGCCATGGTTCACTTCTCCTCTACAAGCAGTGCCAAGATGCCAACTGGATCTCTCCTATGGAGTTCCCCTCACTGCTGTTCTGGGCACTCTTAGCGCTCATGCTAGCTCTTACCTACTGAGAATGCCAGTGAGTGCTGTTGATTTTCTTTCTCCTCCAATGCGCCAGCAATATACCCCTATTTAATGGCCACCTGCTTCTCAGGTTCCAGCAGAAGCAATAAGGTTTAACTGATCCTGAAAAATACAAAGGTGAATATCTCAAAGAAGTTCTCAGTATTGACCTGGCTAATTTCCTAACCCTTCTATTGCTAGGTCTTACCTACTGACTGTTGTCCAAACTCTGTCTGATCTTCTGCCTATTACAGTGTTGATTGAACTCTAGCTGTCCTGACCTTCTGCCTTTTTCCTTGTTGACTAATCTCCGTCTGTCCTGATCTTCTGCCTGTTTCCTTGTTGACTAATCTCTGCCTGTCCTGATCTTCTGCCTGTTACCTTGTTGAGTAATCTCCGCCTGTTCTGATCTTCTGCCTGTTACCTTGTTGAGTAATCTCCACCTGTCCTGATCTTCTGTCTGTTTCCTTGTTGAGTAATCTCCGCCTGTCCTGATCTTCTGCCTGTTACCTTGTTGAGTAATCTCTGCCTGTCCTGATCTTCTGCCTGTTTCCTTGTTGAGTAATCTCCGCTTGTCCTGATCTTCTGCCAGTTACCTTGTTGAGTAATCTCCGCCTGTCCTGATCTTCTGCCAGTTACCTTGTTGAGTAATCTCTGCTTGTCCTGATCTTCTGCCTGTTACCTTGTTGAGTAATCTCCGCTTGTCCTGATCTTCTGCCAGTTACCTTGTTGAGTAATCTCCGCTTGTCCTGATCTTCTGCCTGTTACCTTGTTGAGTAATCTCCGCCTGTCCTGATCTTCTGCCTGTTACCTTGTTGAGTAATCTCCACCTGTCCTGATCTTCTGCCTGTTTCCTTGTTGAGTAATCTCCGCTTGTCCTGATCTTCTGCCAGTTACCTTGTTGAGTAATCTCCGCCTGCCCTGATCTTCTGCCTGTTACCTTGTTGACTAATCTCCGCCTGCCCTGATCTTCTGAATGTTACAATGTTGACTGAACTCCACCTGCCCCGATTTTCTGCTTGTTACCATGATGACCAAACCCCTTCTGCAGTGATCTTCCGAATGTTTCATTGTTGACTGACTTCTGCCTGCCTTGATTTTCTGCCTGTTACAGTGTTGACTGAACTACATCTGCCCTGGTCTTTTGCCTGTTACCATGTTGACCAAGGCCAAATTACCCTGATCTTCTACATCTTACATTGTTGACTGAACTCTCCCTGTCCTGATCTTCTGCCTGTTACAATGTTGACTTAACTCCGTCTGCCTTTTTCTTCTGCTTTTTACCATGTTGACTGAATTCAGCCTGCCCTGACCTTCTGCCTGTTAGATTGGTGAAAGAACTTTGCCTGCCCTGATCTTTTGCCTGTTATGCTAGTTGATCAAACTCTGCCTGCCCAGACTATGTGCTGATTGACAATATCTTCTGGCTGCTCATACGGTACTGTTCTTGGACATTTCTACGATTCTTGTAAAAACTTTCTCTAAGCGTAATGACCTGAGTGTTTTCTACAACGAAGTCCAGAATCCTTAAAGGTGAATATAAGGGGGTCCCCTCCAAATACAAATCAGAAACCCAGCAAATTCACTATGACTACCAGGTAGGCTGGACCCAAAGTTTTGATAAAATACCAATGATACAAATCGGCCACAAGATTTCAAAGGGTAAATATCCTTTATTTCAAAGTACGATGTCAACAGTATACCATCGCCTTAATCTCTCCCTAGCCCCCCCCCCCCCCCCCAAGCTTTTACAAGCCGACGAACTCTCCAGGTTAAAAACATTTTACCTTTTATTTCATACATAATTTATTACACACCTTTACAAAAACATTTCGCTTTCTCTAAATGTACATTTTATGTCTGAAGTTTAGTATACCATGAAATTAAGATGCCAGTGTAATATATGACAAGCAGAACAACAGACAATGCATATTGAACGCCAAAAAAATCTATAGGCAATCTTTTTTCTCATCTAAAACTAGCCTAAAATAAGGCAGAATAAAATTTTCATTGTAGATTATGTCACAGCTGATTTCTCTTAATATATATATATATTATCTATATAGGAAATATTATAATTGCCTGATTTCACCAGAACGGAAAAAAATGATTTTATTTTACAGCCATGAATTTAACTAAAAGAAAAAAAACTAACTTATTTTATTGCTGGTTTTTGATGGAATGATTCCCCCACCCCCAAAAATGTATTGCCAGGACCCTTTTCAAAGATTTTTTGCAGGGTTTATTTTTGAATGTTACATTATGCATTTTTCAATCCACTTTTGCTAAGGACGTTCAATTAAAAATGGGTAAAATTCATAATTAAATATATAAGTATTTTTTTTTTTATAAATGATAGTTTTACATTTTCACTTTTGTTTTGTTTTTTTTTAAAGCTTTTTTTTATTTATTTTTTTACAATTTAACCGCATCACAATAAAATGTAAACCCTGTCTCGAAAGACGAGAGCACACATACAAAAATATTTAATTTGTTAAACACGGGAAAATTCACTATTCTAAGGGCTAAATCAACCAAGAAATTTTTATTTTCAACTTAACCAACCAGGACATAATAACCTAAGACACTTATTTGTGCAATTTTTGCCATCAGACATATTAAAAACATTTTCAGATTAATTTCCGTTCACATACAAACCTATTACCGAGACTGAATATCGTTATATTCTATGCCATTATTATTATTTTTTTTTTTATGGTGTTCTGGAGTTTTAAGTACAATAAAGTAAAATATTTCAGAATTAAAAAAAGAAAAACATTATTATTCAAAACATTTAATTTGTTTTATTTTTACAGACTGTAATACCTCTGGAAGCCTGCAGGTGTCGCTTGAGATTCTCCTGCCTGTTTTTGCTTGAATAAAAAGCACAGAAGGGATTCTTTTTTTATCTCTTTTTATACAGTTTTGTTTACAAAATGTAATATCATATATATGTCTATAAAACAATGTAGATCACATACCACTAGAAAATGTTCATGTATGTGAAACCGCGAGATGACCGCTGAGAAACTTAATGGCGCTGAATATTTAATATATATATTTGTAAAAATGTAACAAGCCTGGGAGTGTGCATGTGGTATTACTGTAATACCTAAGGTTAAATATTTTTTTTTATTTTTATTTTAAAAAACATAGAAAAACTCTAAATGAGACTTACATTTAGAAATATATGGCACAAGTATGTAGAGAGGGGTCACTTATTTATTAAAATCTACAGAGATGTAGAATGGCCTCTTTTCCCATAAGCTTAGGCTGTTCACGCGGCTAATATATTAGGGCAATGATAGGATAAATACACTTTCAATGAGTGTTTGATCCCACTGTGTTTTTTTTTTTTCTAGATACAAGTAATTTTAAAATGTTATTTTTTTTTTTTACATTATGAGTAATCTACATATGCCCACCTCACGAGTCAATAATCTTTGTATTAAAAAATTAGTCTAGATTAATAGTAATACGATGGTCTCATAGTCTACAACAGTGGTTAGTGATGAGTAAAATGGCACCAAATCATTACAATTTTCACACAAAAGGTTCTAACTCAAAAATGTCTTCTCCAGTCGACTATGTTACATGAGTCCCGTACACGTTCCCATCACGATGGAAGGCATGTGAGGTCGAGAGTATTTGTTACAAAATATCCATGTCGAGTATTGTACAGACTCGTGACATCATTTGATTATTGTCTAGAAGAAATCCCATCCCCGATCTACCTACCAACATCTATTTACAAAGCGGGTTAAGATAAAAATTGGATAGACGATGGGCTCTAGTTTTGTGCTTGTTGAGACGCACCCCGACTAGTTCCTACATTAACAGAGCAGACGATTATAGGCACTAATAAATATTCCAGTAAAGATGACCCTTCTTTCAGATAAAATCGTCTCCACCACACTAGTAGACTTTTATGACCTCACCATGTTGGTAACACATATACTGGGTGGACTGATGAAAGGATGTGAGGCGTTGAGGTGTTGACTACATGCTACATACAGAGATAATGGTTGGCCTTGTCTGTCCTACAACCGTAAAGCTCTTTCCAGCAGTCAGGATACGCATTCTTATTGTCGATCAACTCTTCCCTACACAGCCTGCCTTAAAAATCACTCATTTTGATGGACCCACAAATAAACCCAAGCGTGTTAGCATAGATAAGCCCTTAAAAACTCCCTCAACGCCTCTATCTTTTGGATCCAGTTTCTTCTGCTTCATGTGACCATTTATGACTTAGACAAGAATGAGTAATGGGCATGAGGTTGACCAATGTGACATAAAATCAGAGGTCTTCTTGGCCCACAAGGCCACTGTAGTGTGGTATCCTGGGACTGCTTCAGTCTGTATCGATTATCTACAAATAACATTATGTAAATCAAACAGTCACTTCTGTTTTGCTAGCTGTGCGGTACTGTTGGTGGTGTCCGGGAATATAATGCAGCTGTTCGACTGTGTTGTGCCTCCGTGAAGCGAAGGCTTGACGTTTGGCAGCAGTTTGGTTCAGACCCAACGTATTATATAAGTTATTTGAGGCACTGGGATGAGAGTGCATCTTTGTCATCCGGTAACGATCCAACATGGGAGTGGAAACAAAGACATCCGTTTGGGAAATGGCTCTTGACATGGACTTCTCTTGAAAATCAGACCTCTTGAGGGTCATGGCCTTGTCTGGTGACAGAAGAGGATCTTGAGAATGTAGCCGTTCGGCAGAGAGAAGCTGCTCATCTGACAGGATTCGATCATATGGCAATCCATACCCTTCTTCCGGCATGTTCTTGTCTGGAGACAAGACTCGGTCCTGAGACATGGCACGCACAGGTCTTCTTGGCCTCTCTCTATAGTTCGACTGATCCTGAGTCATTTTTATGACATTGAGGGGAAGCGTTCCCCTAGCTGCCAAATCGGGGAGATGCCGTCGTCTTGAATAATAGTCGTCGGCTTCTTTGTCAGCTGTAACAATAAGAAATAAAGACGTTCAGATATTACAATATTTTTGTTCCCAGATATTATAGCTCCTTAAATCCTTGGTCTTGGAAACAAGTCGTTGAGATGTATTTTTAAAGCTGAAATGTAGATGGAAACTGCAATAATTAACCTTAACACTGACATTAAACATAACATTAGCATAGCAGCAAACATATAAAAACAGGGTGACAAGCAAAGGACATGGCAGAGACGACAGTGTACGGGTTATTTGCATGTCATGGCTGAACAGTTGGATGACATTGGTTTTTTAGGATATTTATATTCAGTGTGTCCAATGTAGCTTATGCTGGCATGAGGTAAACCTGGAGAGGCCTCAATCACATCTTGTTTTTTTGCTACATATCCAGTTTATGTTGGGATATCGGTAAAAAAAAAAGGTATCCTCGCGTATATCACAGCATACACTAAGAAGGCCCAGTGACATCAATGAACTGGATGAGGTCTACTAAAGGCCATGTTTGGTCTGTGTAGTGGACTATGCTTTTGAATCCTCCAAAAAGTATATGCTTGGGAAATAGTCAACCAAAACCAATGGGCCGACCATAATTTGGTTGACTATTTGTACTTTGTTTTATACATTAGAGAAGCTTAAAGCTGGTATTTTCACCTATACCATCAATGTAGCTCACAATAAGATCTTATTAGGTCCTAAGATTCTAGGTCCCATTCGCTTTGGGTCAATGGTAATCTATGATCTAGGTAAACATGCTCTATGCTGGACAAGCTGAAGGTGTGTAGACAGAGTGACTGAATCACCCAACATCAACTGTGACTGTTTCTTAATATTGATTGGAAGAAGCATAGCAGTGACACGACAAGTTGTTGGTGCCAAATGGTTTATATAATGAACAGTCCATTGGTGAAATCCTTGGGGCGACACTTACCGACCTCATAGCTTCCTCATTGTACTACACTTCTATAGATAACTTTTAGGCAAATTGTAGGTCCACTGGATCCTTGGTCACTTTTTATCTTTACATTTTATTAGGACTGCCACACCTGGATATTGTGGGGAAATATTGCAGAATTTTCCCATGTTGGTTGGAGATGGGGGAATTAAGATTTGTTTCTCAAATCTGAAGTGGTCAAAACTATTCACTTTGAGAGTTGGACATATGCTCTTTCGATGGTGTTTCTGGAAGCATTCCTTCTCCATACCTTATGCGATATTGTTGTAACTTCTATGCATATGTTACAGAGAACCATCTATTTAACAGTACAGCAAGAGGCCTGGGGGTCCTGCTCACAAAGCTTACAAGGCTTAAAGGGGTACTCCGCTGCTCAGCATTTGGAACAAACTGTTCTGAACACTGGAGCCGATGCTGGGAGCTCGTGACGTCATAGTCCCGCCCCCTCATGACATCACGCCAAACCCCCTCAATGCAAGTCTATGGGAGGGGGTGTGAAGGATGTCACGCCCCCTCCCATAGACTTGCATTGAGGGGGCGGGGCTATGATGTAACGAGCTCCCGGCGACGGCTCCAGCATTCGGAACAGTTTGTTCAAAACACTGAGCAGCGGAGTACCCCTTTAAGGAATGGGAAAGTCCAGTATGTGCTCTTTAGGTAACTTTAAGGGTAGGGTCAGGATCCGCAGAGTATTTTACGATGCAGATCCACCAGTTACCAACCCTAGAGTGACCCCTCTGCCTGGGTGCGTATGTAGCAGCAATCTGCTGTAACAAGCACACACAGGGATCTGTGCGACTGTAGTAAACTGCTCGCGCATGCGCAAGCAGTTTGCTACGTTCGCGAAGATCCCTGTGTGTGCTCGTAGCAGTGGATTGCTGCTACGAGCGGACACACATGCAAAGGCAGGGGGGCTCACTCTAGGGTCGGTCACCGGCAGATCCGCAGCGTATTTTACGCCCTTTTGCTGTTCCTTTACCCTACCCTAAAAGGAATTTTTGATGATGAAACCTATAACTGTCTCATATGTGAACATATACTAGTAAGTAAAGTTATTTTACTACCTTTCTGTGGCCTTTCATGCTTTTGTTTGCTCTTTTTTGGGGGATTTCACGGTATGGCTCATCGGTGAAGCTCTGTCAGAATACTGGCGCAGGGCCCGGACGTGTTGTCTTGGGGATACAAGCTCTTGTCATAGGATATTCTGTATTCTGCATTCACCAGAGACAGTTACAGTATATGATATCTACATCACACTAAGGGGTCTTGTACATCTTCTTTAACGTACATCTTCTTTAGCGGAGACACAAACATGGCTGCCGCAGTGAGCACCGGGGAGGGGCGCAGGAGTCCTTTGTTCTCACTGTAAGATGTGAACCTCAGAGACGGAACAATTGTTTGGATGAAGTTGACGAGGGAAAGACGTTATTTTTAGCGTGTTCTACCAGCAGCACCTGAGAGGGTACACGCCGGGCGCCTCCTGCCAACTTCCTCCCACACCGCGCAAGGTTCAGAATTGTCTTCACCACATTTGAGATTCAAAGACATCAAGCTGTTGTTTACTGAATTCTGTAATATTTTCCAGCTCGAAGATTCCGTAGCTCACAATGACGCCAGAATAAAATAAATTAACACCAGTGTAATCAGAGAAAAGCAGAGAACGTAGGAAAATATCCATTAACATCTGTCCCTAAATTATAATATATTAATCCATCTATCCATCTAATATCTATCTATCTCATATCTATCTATCTCATATCTATGTATCTATCCCATATCCATCTATCTATCTATCTATCTCATATCTATCTCATATCTATCTATCTATCTATCTATCTCATATCTATCTATCTATCTCACATCCATCTATCTCACATCCATCTATCTCACATCCATCTATCTATCTATCTATCTCATATCTATCTATCTCATATCTATTTATCTATCTATCTCATATGTATCTATATCATATCTATCTATCTCATATCTATCTCATATCTATCTCATATCTATCTATCTATCTATCTATCTATCTCATATCTATCTATCTCATATCTATTTATCTATCTATCTATCTATCTCATATGTATCTATATCATATCTATCTATCTCATATCTATCTCATATCTATCTCATATCTATCTATCTCATATCTATATATCTCATATGTATCTATATCATATCTATCTATCTCATATCTATCTATATCATATCTATCTATCTCATATCTATCTATCTATCTCATATCTATCTATCTCATATCTATTTATCTATCTCATATCTATCTATATCATATCTATCTCATATCTATCTATCTATCCATCTCATATCTATCTATCTCATATTTATCTATCTCATATCTATCTATCTATCTATCACATAACTATCTATCTCATATATATCTATCTCATATCTATCTATCTAACTATATCTCATATCTATCTATCTCATATCTATTTCACATCAATCTATCTCATATCCATCTATCTCACATCTATCTATCTATCTCATATGTATCCATCTATTTATCTATCTCATATCTATCTATCTATCTATCTCATATGTATCCATCTATTTATCTATCTCATATCTATCTATCTATCTCATATGTATCCATCTATTTATCTATCTCAAATCTATCTATCTATCTCATATTTATTTATCTATCTCATATCTATCTATCTCATTTCTATCTATCTCACAATCTATCTATCTCATGTTTATCTATCTATCTATTTCATATCTATCTATATCTATCTATCTATCTAATATCTATCTCATATCTATCTATCTATTTCATATTTATCTATCTATCTAATATCTATCTCATATCTATTTATCTATCTATCTATCTCATATCTACCTATCTCACATCAATCTATCTATCTCATATCCATCTATCTATCTATCTATCTCATATGTATCCATCTATTTATCTATCTATCTAATATCTATCTCATATCTATCTATCTATCTATCTCATATCTATCTATCTCATATCTATCTATCAATCTATCTCATATCTAGCTATCTCATATCTATCTATCTCATATCTATCTATATCATATCTATCTATCTCATATCTAGCTATATCTATCTATCTCATATCTAGCTATCTATCTTTCTATCTATCTCATATCTATCAATATAATATTTATCTCATATGTATCTATCTATATGTCTGTCTATCTATCTTGTTTTCAGAAAATATAAGTCATATAATAAGAATATAAGTCTAATTACACTTTGTCTTTCGATTCTTCACCATTTTCAGCATCTCCGCTTGCTGTCGGAATGGCTCTTCCTCTGGGGCTGGAGAACCCGACGGCTTTGTTCAATCTTTCAATGTAGATGAGTACTATCAGCCTGGCCTCCCAAGACAGAAGGGAACTTCATGCCGCTGCTCTTGTCATTTACAGATGACTTCCTAGACCAATACACTGTAACAAACCTTCACCTCAAAGCAGCAACAGATCATGACAGCAAGCAGAGATCTTGGAAAACGTCGAAGGAGCCAAACGTAAAATATATTTTATGGAAATCCTGTTGCATTAACCCCGGCCTTGCCACTTTTTGACACCCGCGGGATCTGCCACCGAGTGATTTATGTTCTCGCCCGTACGAGATAAAAAATGTGAATAAATATTCTTCGCTCCTCCGGCTGCACGAACGCTTTATAATTTCCTTTTATGTCTTCCTGAGGAGAATTTTTGTACTTTATATGCAAAAGAAATTAGGCGGTGTATTTAAGCTCGCCTGCGCGTGTCTGTGTCTGATGATTTCCTGGCCCCCGTACCTAATGCCAGACTTAATAGTCGTCATGGAAATTGAGCGCTCCGGCCTGTTCATTCATACATATGCAGTGGGTGCGCGCGCCGCTTACACTGATGGATTCTGCTGTGTTCTCCACACGTTGGGCGTGTTATCACTAAATTAGCTATTTGGGGTTGCACGATCAACGATGGCTCCTGGTAATGGCTGGATGTAGGGGGCGCTGTAACATCATTTGCATTGTTCTACCACATTGGTCTTCAAAGTGCCAACCTGCAGATGCTGCAAAATGACAACTCCCAGCATGCCCGGACAGCCGTTGGCTGTCCGGGCATGCTGGGAGTTGTCATTTTGCAACATCTGGAGGCCTGCCGTTTGAAGACGACTGTTCCAGCAGAAAACTAGGACCCCCCCACCACCAACACCATCCACCAAATCTGCTCTTTGTATATATATATATATACGACCATACCGCGCTGCGGAGGAAGTTGTTTTGTCCATTCCCCCTCTGTTGTCATCCGTGCCTGTTTTTTCGAAAACAAAAAATGGGCAGAGATGACAGAGGATGAGGAAAGAACCGAATGTGTTACGGAGGTGGAGCATAGACGTTCACCGTTTTCGGCCTGGAACCATCATTTTCTTGTCGTCCCCCCCCCCCCATATTTGTTTTGTCTTCTTCTTCACTTTGTCATCTGAGCCGATTTATTTTGTTTCTTAAAAAACAGGCACAGAAAGAAGAGGAAGGAAGGTAACTGGGCTTCTAGTCTTATACGGCTGTTTCGGGGGCTTTGCGATGCTACTGGTTTGGAGCAAAGAGTCTTGACGGTCTTGATTTCCAAAAAGGTTGGGCCGGGGTCAAAAGAGGTGACTGAATAGAAGGACTGCTATCGTGGCCGTCATCATATGGATTAGATGGTAAGTGGTGGGTGGGAGATAACACCAGATCTGGAGTATATCAACAGGAGGAAGGGATGTTGGGAAATTTGGGTGGTCTACACCATCATCCAAGTCAATAACACCAGATGTATGAGATGGATAAAAGCAACAGCTGCAGTTTATGATAAATAGACATGCTGCCTTAACTGTGCAAATTAGACAAGGTGTGAGGGATCATCATTGGGAAGTTTGGGTTGGTCTACACCATCATCCAAGTCAATAACACCAGATGTATGAGATGGATAAAAGCAACAGCTGCAGTTTATGATAAATAGACATGTTGGCCTTAACTGTGCAGATTAGACAAGGTGTGAGGGATCATCATTGGGAAGTTTGGGTTGGTCTACACCATCATCCAAGTCCGTTGCACCAGATGTATAAATTGGACTATAGCAACAGCTGCAGTTTATGCAAAAAACTGCCATGGTGGCCTTTACTGTGCAGATTAAATGGGTGAGGTGTGAGGGAGGGTTGTTGGGAAGTCTGGGTTGTGTACATCACCATCTAAATCCAAATTACCAGATCTGAGTTGGAGTATAGAAAAAGATGCAACTTATGGTGAAAAGAATACCATGGTGGCATTCATGGTGCAGAATAGATGAGTGAGTTGTGAGGGAGGGTCATTGGGAAGTTTGGGTTGGTCTGTAAAAATGGCACTATAGCAACAGCTGCTGCTTATGCTAAAAATGTCAATGGTGGCCTTTACTGTGCAGATACAATGGGTGAGGTGTGAGGGAGGGTTGTTGGGAAGTTTGGGTTGGTGTACACCAACATCAATGTCCAAAGCACCAGATCTGAGTTGGAGTATAGCAAAAGATGCAACTTATAGTGTAAAGACTAGTATGGTGGCCTTCACTGTGCAAAATAGATGAGTGAGTTGTGAGGGAGGGTCATTGGGAAGTTTGGGTTGGTCTACACCATCATCCATGTCCTTGGCACTGAATCTATGAGTTGGGTTATAGCAACAGCTGCAGCTTATGCTGAATAGATCGGCAAGGTGGCCTTTATTGTACAGAATAAATGAGGGAAGTGAGAGGGAAAATCGTAGGGTAGTTTGAGTTGGCCTACACCCCCATCTAAGTCCAAAGCACCAGATCTGAGTTGGAGTAAAACAACAGCTGAAGCTTATGCTAAAAAGACTGGCATGGTGGCCTTTACTGTGCAGATTAGATGAGTGAGGTGGAAAGAAGAGTTTCGGGACCTTTGGGTTGGTTTAAACCATCATCCAAGTCAACAGCATCAGATCAATTGGAATATAACAACAGCTTCAGCTTATGCTAAAAAAGACTAGCATGGTGGCCTTTACTGTACAGAATAGATGAGTGAGGTGTGAGGTAGGGCCATGTGGTAATTTGGGTTGGTCTACATCGCCATCTAAGCCCAAAGCACCAGATCTGAGTTGGAGTATAAACAATGTCATTGTGGCCTTCACTATGCAGATTAGCTGCGTGAGCTGTGAGGGAGGGTTGTTGGGAATTTTGGGTTGATCTACACCATTATCTATGTCCATAGCACCAGATTTATGAGTTGGAGTATAGCAACAGCTACAATTTATGGTGAAAAGACTGGCATAGCGGCCTTCATTGTATCGATTATATGATTGAGGGAAGTTTGGGTTTTTCTACACCATCATTTAAGAACAAACCACTAGATGTGTAAGTTGGAGTATAGAAACAGCTGCAGCCTATACTGGATGGGCTACATAAAAAGAATAAGTGCTTATTAATGTGCATTTCCTTTAGTCTCTATGTTCTCCCTGGTTTATACTCCTGAATCCTCCAGGTTGGTGAACGTGCCAACTAAAAACCAGTTTATCCTCTCACAATGACTGATGCCTACGGCTGAACAGTAGGCTCCATACTGGTAATAAGATGGAAGGAGGTCTCCAAGCGTCACATAGAGTTATCATACAGATAATAGAGACACAGAAACACAATGTGCATGAAACACTTTAGCAACGCGGCCACATTTACATTATCTACCTGCCCAAGGTAATGATGAACGTAAAGTGAAATGAACGACACCTACTTAATTTCTTCAGAGAGGAATATTTACTTGGATTGGTCTTGACGGCCGACTCATAGGACGGAGGAAGGTGGGAGAGGTTCTGAAAGGATCTGGAGAAGGACAGGTCGTACGGCTCCGTGGCAGAGGTCAGGATATTGTTCACACGTGGCTTTTCTGTAAGAAAGAAAATAAACAAGACTGAGTTCTTATGTCATAAACCCCAAAGGTTTGTCTTCCAATGATATACACAGGAATATACCTATAGGAAGGGGCAGAAAAATACTGCAGAGTAAGAATCTTCAAATACAGCAAAATATCTCCTGTATATAGTGATATGGACCATGGGTACATACTGTATATAATATATATGTACAGCTGGTATAAGTTATATATCTCCTGTATATAGTGATATGGACCATGCTGGTATAATCTGGGTATATACTGTATATAATTATATATGTACAGCTGGTATAGGTTATATATCTCCTGTATATAGTGATATGGACCATGCTGGTATAACCTGGGTATATACTGTATATAATATATATGTACAGCTGGTATAAGTTATACATCTCCTGTATATATTGATATGCACCATGCTGGTATAACCTGGTATATACTGTATATAATATATATGTACAGCTGGTATAAGTAATATATCTCCTGTATATATTGATATGCATCATGCTGGTATAACCTGGTATATACTGTATATAATATATATGTACAGCTGGTATAAGTTATATATCTCCTGTATATAGTGATATGGACCATGCTGATATAACCTGGTATATACTGTATATAATTATATATGTACAGCTGGTATAAGTTATATATCTCCTGTATATAGTGATATGGACCATGCTGATATAACCTGGTATATAATGTATATAATTATATATATATATGCAGCTGGTATAAGTTATATATCTCCAGTATATAGTGATATGGACCATGCTGGTATAACCTGGGTATATACTGTATATAATATATATGTAAAGCAGGTATAAGTTATATATCTCCTGTATATAGTGATATGGACCATGCTGGTATAACCTGGGCATATACTGTGTATAATATATATGTACAGCTGGTATACGTTATATATCTCCTGTATATACTGATATGGACCATGCTGGTATAACCTGGGTATATACTGTATATAATATATATATGTACAGCTGGTATAAGTTATATATCTCCTGTATATAGTGATATGGACCATGCTGGTATAACCTGGTATATACAGTATATAATATATATATATGTACAGCTGGTATAAGTTATATATCTCCTGTATATAGTGATATGGACCATGCTGGTATAACCTGGGTATATACTGTATATAATATATATGTACAGCTGGTATAAGTTATATATCTCCTGTATATAGTGATATGGACCATGCTGGTATAACCTGGGTATATACTGTATATAATATATATGTACAGCTGGTATACATTATATATCTCCTGTATATAGTGATATGGACCATGCTGGTATAACCTGGGTATATACTGTATATAATATATATATGTACAGCTGGTATAAGTTATATATCTCCTGTATATAGTGATATGGACCATGCTGATATAACCTGGTATATACAGTATATAATATATATATGTACAGCTGGTATAAGTTATATATCTCCTGTATATAGTGATATGGACCATGCTGGTATAACCTGTGTATATACTGTATATAATATATATGTACAGCTGGTATAAGTTATATATCTCCTGTATATAGTGATATGGACCATGCTGGTATAACCTGTGTATATACTGTATATAATTATATATATATGCAGCTGGTATAAGTTATATATCTCCTGTATATAGTGATATGGACCATGCTGGTATATACTGTATATAATATATATGCACAGCTGGTATAAGTTATATATCTCCTGTATATAGTGATATGGACCATGCTGGTATAACCTGGGTATATACAGTATATAATTATATATATATATATATATATATATGCAGCTGGTATAAGTTATATATCTCCTTTATATAGTGATATGGACCATGCTGGTATAACCTGGTATATACTGTATATAATATATATGTACAGCTGGTATAAGTTATATATCTCCTGTATATAGTGATATGGACCATGCTGGTATAACCTGGGTATATACTGTATATAATATATATGTACAGCTGGTATACGTTATATATCTCCTGTATATAGTGATATGGACCATGCTGGTATAACCTGAGTATATACTGTATATAATATATATGTACAGCTGGTATAAGTTATATATCTCCTATATATAGTGATATGGACCATGCTGGTATAACCTGGGTATATACTGTATATAATATATATGTACAGCTGGTATAAGTTATATATCTCCTGTATATAGTGATATGGACCATGCTGGTATATACTGTATATAATTATATATGTACAGCTGGTATAAGTTATATATCTCCTGTATATAGTGATATGGACCATGCTGGTATAACCTGTATATACTGTATATAATATATATGTACAGCTGGTATAAGTTATATATCTCCTGTATATAGTGATATGGACCATGCTGGTATAACCTGGGTATATACTGTATATAATATATATGTACAGCTGGTATAAGTTATATATCTCCTGTATATAGTGATATGGACCATGCTGGTATATACTGTATATAATATATATGTACAGCTGGTATAAGTTATATATCTCCTGTATATAGTGATATGGACCATGCTGGTATAACCTGGTATATACTGTATATAATATATATGTACAGCTGGTATAAGTTATATATCTCTTGTATATAGTGATATGGACCATGCTGGTATAACCTGGTATATACTGTATATAATATATATGTACAGCTGGTATAAGTAATATATCTCCTGTATATATTGATATGGACCATGCTGGTATAACCTGGGTATATACTGTATATAATATATATGTACAGCTGGTATAAGTTATATATCTCCTGTATATAGTGATATGGACCATGCTGGTATAACCTGGTATATACTGTATATAATATATATGTTACAGCTGGTATAAGTTATATATCTCCTGTATATAGTGATATGGACCATGCTGGTATAACCTGGTATATACTGTATATAATTATATATGTACAGCTGGTATAAGTTATATATCTCCTGTATATAGTGATATGGACCATGCTGGTATATACTGTATATAATTATATATGTACAGCTGGTATACGTTATATATCTCCTGTATATAGTGATATGGACCATGCTGGTATAACCTGGTATATACTGTATATAATATATATGTACAGCTGGTATAAGTTATATATCTCCTGTATATAGTGATATGGACCACTTTGC